>NC_089683.1:107148255-107482838 GCF_031753505.1 Anomalospiza imberbis
CCTTTAGTCCAAATTCTTCAAAATTTAACCTTTACTGATTTAATTTTAATTATTGCACATGTAGATTATGATGTGTTTTCCAGTTAAATACATTTGTTTACATTGTGTATTCCTACCTTTGTGTGTAGCTATAATACCAGATTGAATTGATGTGCAACACAGTAGCATCTTTAATGTTTATTTATCTTCTTTTTTTATTCACTGCAGATGTGATCCATACTGTTGGGCCGATTGCAAGGGGCCATCTCACTGACACTCATAAAGAAAACTTAGCAAGCTGCTATAAGTCCTCTCTGAAACTGGCAAAAGACAACAACATCAGATCAATCGTAAGTATTGGGAGGAGAGCACATTATTGTTTTTTCTAGTTTGGATCTTACTTTCCTTGATGTAGAATAATTATGATTTTAAGCTTCCAGATACATTTTTTGCTCTTCATGCTATGAGAACCCAAAAAATAAAACATTATTTGGCCAAAAAAAAATAGCTAGACGAAAGGGCTATGTTTTTTTAGGAGTTAGGGAAAGTGTGCCTGGTAGTAGGAGTACAAGCAGCTGGCTCATTAAAGAAGGGAGAAAGCTGATCCCATGGCTCATTCTTATACTGTATTATTTATTAAATAAACCCCAAGAAGCCACTGGTCAGGAGGATAACTGCATGCAGTATAGACTCCTAAATAGCTGAGAAGTGATTAATTTGTTGCTTATTCTACCCATTAATAATTCTTCCTAAAAATAAGAGTATTGGTCAATTGTTACTGGTTTTAGCACCCTCTCACCAAAACTGATCATCAAATAGCCTATTATGTGATATTTCATTGAACTCTAAAGTTCATTGAACTTGAAATACATAGTACAGTGTTTCACCTCAAAGTGCCAAATTTTCAAAGGCCACGGAGGAAAGGAGCTTTTCCCTCTCCAACTCCAGAGCTTTAATTCTATAGCTGACACGTTTGCAGCTTATGTCTTCACATATGCATAGGTTAGTTCCTTGTAGGTTTGAGAAAGAATTTGCATTCTGAGCCTGACTTCACACCTTTGGGGTCATTTTGGCTGGTTATATGATAGCACATATGTTTGGCAACTTAGAATGCAAACATACACGCAATCTTAAAAAAATGTAAGCTGAGCCAATGGTGTTATATGAAGATGTAATAATCAGTAAGAGGAAGCTATTAACACTGAAATATTATAAATGAAAAATCAAGCTTTTGGAGGAGAGGGGCAGGACAGTTTGTAGGGCTTTGAAGTGAAGTTAGATGTGCCCTTCAGAGTCAGACCTGATGAATATCACTTATTTCTGCCTTTTTGGTGAGAGCTCTGCTCTTCAACACTTTTTGTGCTCATGACATCCTCTTTCTGCTTCTCAAAATGGTGCCCAGCAATCTCTCTTTTTGCCTTTATACAAACAATTGTGGGGGTCTGTTTTCTTTGGTGGGTTTGAGGATTTTTTTTTTTTTTAATTCTAGGCATAAAAATTAGAGATGAAAACAACCTTGGGTTGCTGGGCATATTTTGAACCCCTCTCTAGTGTTGTTTAAACACCAAAGAATGTTCACGTCCTGCTGCGATTCTCATTGAAGCCAGTAAAAGCTTTGTGCAGTTTCTCCTACATCCATCCTTTTTTTCTGCGTACTCTGGGCAATTACAGACTTTTAGGGCATTCAGGTTAGTTTTGAATAAAGTTCCTAATATGTGGGAAAACGAAAATAGAATTATAATTAGGAAAGGGTGCAAAAAGAGTATTGAAATAACAAAGGAAAAACTTTAGTGGGCACTGGTCAATGCAGGTAATTCTTGTATCTGTAGAGAGTCTGTAATTTTTAGGACATTCTAGGTGGTAGCATGGTGTTTAACATGGAATAATAAAAAGGGATTGTACTCATGGAAACTAGCCTGTTATCTTGTGAAACCTAGCTTGATATTTTAATGAGAAAGTTAACCACAGGAGAAATCATACACAGGTTATTGTATATCATTATGTAACTCTTAATTCACGGTTAAGAGTTGTTGCCTGTGCACCTGTTTGAGATAAAAAATGCTCAGCACCCAGACTTGCAGAACACAGCTGCACAAACTGAACAGGAGCCAAGAGCCATTCATTCATAGCAGCATTTGGAAGCTTAGAAAGCAATATGGATTTTAAAGGCCACAAGACAGATCATGGACTCTTCTGAAAAGCCCTAAGTCCAGTGATTTCAGTGATGCCTTGGGAAGTGAAGGCTACTTGAGTGTGTCCTAATGACCAAACCAAGCCTGGAGAAAAGTAAGATGTATAATTCATTCAATTAGGGAGCAGTAGTTTACTGTGAGTCTGAAGGAAAGGAATGCAAAGTGTAAGTGGGTTTCACAAGATCCAGTACTGTAGGTGTAGAGGGAAGGAAAAGAAAGTGATTTAAAATATACACAGATTTCTGAGGCTTGCAGAGACCTGATAGAGCGAGCAAAGGATTCAAATTGACTCAGACAACATTTGAGTGTCATTTGGGTTATGGCAACAGAAATATTTGCAGTATGAAGAAGACAGACAAGAGTTGGGGGGGGGGAAATGTTTACCTGTGTAAAATAAGGAAGAGAAAATTATCTGTGCTGATGGATGGCCCATTTTGATTGCCTCTTTAACAAGAAGATGAAATAAGTATGTGAAAGAGAAAAACAAGGATTTTTAAAGTAGATAATGAGTAACAGGAGGAAAAGCCATATGTTAATGACACATAAATAAAGAGGTATTGGTGATAGCAAGTTGCAATATGCTAAAAGAGTTAACTAAACCAGAGAGCATCAGTGCACTAGCAATTCTAATAACTGAGAAGGAAGCAGAGCAGGAAGACATTAGATTGTAACAGCACAGATCTGTTACCTTCAAAGCAGAAAGGACAAATCTAGAAATTATTGCTAAAGGAAGAAAAAGCCCCACCACAATTGGAAGTATTTTGAACATGAATTGTGTCGAAGGAGTTAGAATTGCTGGAGGCATTATGAATTGAGAGTGATGATGAATAGCAACATATTCAGCTGGACCAAAGCATGCAGGGTGACTCAGGGTGCACCACGAAATGCAGTTAATTTAACATCTTAATGATTTTTGAAGAGTACATAAACACCTCATTAATTACATTTACAAATGATACTACAATAGGCAGTGTTGCAAGCACTGGAAAAGGACAGAGATATATAATAACAATTGATCAGAGACTGAATATAACCTCATCAGCATCCACTCCAGTACCAGAAGGGAGTTTCTGCCTTTGTTGCAATGGAAGAGAGGTCAGAAATGTAGCTGACAGCTACAGTGGAACTCAGCACAGGAAATGATGGGGTAGTGTGTGGTGGGGAAAAAAAAGCCCAGTTCACAAATAGTCAAAGTGTGTCAGAAAACAGGCACAATGAGGAAATGGTCTTAAGTACTAAGTCTCAAATTAGAGGTACTTAAAGCAGTTACTTGTTTCACAATTACATATTGTTGATCTGCCTCTGGAGAAGTGATGGATACCATAGAGAATGTATTTCATTTCAAAGTGGACTGTGAGATTCAAAATAGACCCAAACTCTGTTATACATATGTGTATGTAGTTGTTTTACACACTGAGGAAGGGAAGCAATTGCCTTGAAATACTGTGTAAATTCTGAGATGCAGCTTTATGGAGGGGAGGAGAGAACAGTATCATTGTGTGTGTGATAACAGGGCAATTATATGGTGTAGCTGATAGTAATTTAGGTTGCTTTCACATCCAAGGTGTCCAGGCATGGATGAGAGCAACTCTGGCTACCTCGTAAGGGAGCACTGATATCTCATCTGAACATGTTATCATCTTCATGTCTAAAAAAAAAAAAAAAGAAAGATGGGTACAACTGAAAATGAGATGAGGGAATGTAATGAAATGCCCATCAGAGTGATTGCCAAGGTTCATAATCCACCAGCACCCCAGCTGTGGGTGAGGATCTGCATAGACATTAAGGCAGGAAGAAAAGGCTCAGGAACAAATTTGATCATCGTCCAGATTGCTCAGTGAAATCACACAGCCCCTGACATTTGTCTCCTGAGCCTGTTTCCTGAAACATTTTATATTCAATATGAGGTTTCAAATACCACATCAGCTATTTTGTAGAGAGTTAGCTTCTCTCAGGTCATCTACTCCATCTGCCTTCTAGGTTAGTGAATTTTGTGTTAGTGTGTGTCCTTGTTATCTTGCATTTCCAAATCCACGTGTTGCTTTTTCCTCAGCACTTGTTTATGTAGCTGTGCTCCCTCTAGGACACTTGTGCTGCTGTCTGACTATTTGTGTGGTCAGGGTGAACCTTTTGTCTTGGATGAGTCTTACTTATATAATCCTCTGTCTGGTGGAAGAGGATACTTGAGACAGGTCTCTGTTTATCTCCACTTCAGTTGGTACAACAGAATAGGAGCAAAAATATTTAAGACAATTCAAAGAGAGTAAATAGCTGGTGTTTGAGCAGATTATTTTTCTTAAATGTTCAGAATAATCTCTTAGTAGTAAAAAATTTGTATGTTGATGTTGTTCTCTTTAGCACAGTACTAAGGATTGCTATTGTGCATCAGTTAAATCTCTGCTGCCTGAAACACTGGAAATACATTACAAACCTTTACTGAAAGAAGATATAGTAAAAACCAGTCTAATACGTGCTTTTCCCCCCTGTTTTTCTGTACTGGTTTTCTAAGTAAGAGTCTTACAGGCCAATTAAGTGTAAGGTTATCAGGCAGACTGGGGCAGTTGTAATCACTATTTTCAGATTTTAAATTGGTCCCCTGTTTACACAGTCTTTGAAATTATTTACTCTCTGTGCTGTAAGTTTTTCATGGGACCTCTTATCCTGCTTTTCTTTGCATGCACTTCTTTGAAGCCATTTGATACCCTGGAAGCTTTCTGAACATCAAACACTTCCCTGCCGCCTATTTTATTCAGACTTCACTTGTGGTTAAAAAAATTTCAATTAATTGCTGTCAGTCAGATCACAGTTAGACAGGGACTTTATGGACTGCACAGAAAATAAAAAAAAAGATGGTGTGTGTTGCTGTGGGTGGGATCCAAGCCAAAAGAGCTGAAGTGTGTTTGCAGAGAAAGGAAGCTGGTGCTGGTCCCTCGCTCAGAAGGCAGAGCAGGCTTCCTCCACAATGGTTAAGGAAGTGGAGTTCTGTTTGGGACTACAACTCTGCTGTTGTTCAGGACTGTGCTTGGAATTGCAGTCTTCAGGAACTCTTCGTGTTGGCAGGGGGTGAATTGTAAAGCTTTAACAAGAAGCATTTCTTTAGCCTGCACCCTCTGACCTCCACCTCAAGGAAGAATTATTGGCGACCAAAGGGGGTAGGAGGAAATCCTCTAAGAATGTGGCTTTTTGAGTTCCAGAAGGATCTCTGCTTATCACCAACAAATGTATTAACAACATACTATGCAAAATACAGATTTTTTTTTCCTGTTGTTCCTCTAGAGTCAGGTAGAGAGGAGTTCATGTCGTTCTAGAGCCTTACTACATTAGCTTGGTGTGGCATTAAAGAAACACCACACCAAGAAGACCTGTCTCTTTCTGCCTGGGTGCTTGTGCTGTGAATGTAGAAAGTTGTTCTGCTCCAGGGAAAACCTCTTAGCTGGACTTCTCAGAACAACCATACTGCTCCTCCTGTCTGAAATACATGAAAAGGCAAAAGGGCATCTAGAAATAGCTCAGCAGTGAGAGGGCCTATTCAAGGGCTGATTTGCTAATCATCAGGTCGAGTGGAAAAGCCATTGCTTGGTGGTAGGATGGTCAGTGACCTGTAATGATGGGATATTCCTGAGAGAGTAGCTTGTGTCTTTGGGCTCTGAATAAAGCGTGTCCCTCCTGTGCACACAGCTTATGCTGCATTTTGGGGAGCTTTTTTACAAAAGTATGTTAAATAGGATCAGGCCATGCTTTTTGAAATCCATGTTTTGCCTCCATTCCTGGGGTCTTCAGTCACTGTGCACAATGCATGACACTGGCTGTGCATTTGCAGGGGCTTTAAAATTAGAATACTATTTGAGGCTTCATTAGAGAAATATTTCTTTGAATTATAATTAAGTTAATCTACAGGGAATTTAAACTCTTATCCTTTTTAGGTGTTTTTTTAAACAAATGTCATGTAATAATATTTTGCCTGTGGTTGACAAAATTAATACAAATACTATTATAACTTATTTGTACAGAAACACACTAATTATTCAGAGCAGCATATAAAAATACATTAGGGAAGGTACCTGCCCACTTACCTGTTTATAGCACTTAAGAAACAAACACTTTTTTTTCATTTTCTAAAATTGTCTCCACCCGTAATTAAGGATTTTAAAAAAAGGTATGCACCAATATTCTTGGTATTTGTATCCACTTTCAAAAAGAAGCTATACTTTTGCTAGGCACACAGTTTAATTGAGCTTCATTTGAGTAGAGACATGTCTTAGCCTTTGTGATGCCTGAATCTTCAATTATAACTCACAGACTGAAATTTTCAGTATCTATTTCAAACCCAGTGTGTTTTCAGCTCGTCCTGTCATAAATTATAAAATTAATGATAGAGGAATTTTATTTGAATTGTAGGAAGATGCTTAAAAAGTATTGGTCTAACAGTTTGGTGTACACTCTTGCCTTTACCTGTCTTGTTCTCTTGTGCTCTAGAGTTATGCTTTAGGGAAAAGTAAAGTGCTTTTTTTGCTAGTTCCAATGAAACTTATTTCTTGCTGAGAATGTTACCATAGCAATGAGTTATAAGTCTGAAATTCCTAAAGGTTGGTTTTATCATCTTGTTTTCTGATATAAATTCATATCCATCAATCAGAAGAGTTGCTTTGGAAGGAAATTTCCGCAGTATCATAAATCCACTTAATTTGTTTCTTTGAAACACTTGTTTAACTTGTAAGTTATTATATGACTGATGTTATGTTTTCAGACTCCGTTTTCTCTCCAGCATACCCTTCCTCTTCTTTTTTTTCCTTTTTAGCTTTCTTATTTTAGAAATTTTCCAGATAATGTCCTTAAAAATTCATCTACTACTTCAAGTTTTTCAGTCTGCTTAATCATCATGTTGGCATCAAATAAGGAGGTTGTGATCCTTCCGTATGGTTTCAGAAATTATTATAGTTGGCCATACTTTTCTTAATCAAAGGTGAATCTGCTGCTTTGTTTTGGATGTGCTCCCAAACATTTCTTCCAAAATTATCTTGGTCGATTGAATTGCAGCCATTTTTTTCAATAAGGGTTTCATTAAATGAAAGGTATTCAGTGGCATCAAGTGTAAATTGCTACACCTAAACAGAGCCGCTCATTCAATTGAGAAAGGCTGAGGAATGATTGAAGCACTGGGCAGAGATTCCTCAGAGAATAAGCTGAAATTTGTAGTGGATCATGCACTGGAGGTGTGTTGACAACCTTACACTGTTATGGGAAAACCAAGAAAGGAGCAGCTATCGAATGACAAACAGGAAAAATTGTGAAGTTATCTCTTGTGCTACTGTGTCCAGTGGGGGGAAGAAAATGCCTCAGCCAGAAATGGTGTTAGAAACATGCCAAAAGTAGAGTGAAAGAGAAAGCAATTTAAGCACAGAATAGAGAAGACCAAAGATGAGGAGAAGATAAAAACCCCTAACACATAAAAAGTTATTTTAGGAGGTGTAAAAGTAAATTGTTGTCTGGGCTAGGGACAGGACAAGAAGAAACAGACTGAAATTAAAGGATTGGACATTTAGATTTGAGATTGTGAGAAATTTCCTAACTGCAAAGTTGGTGAAACATTGGGAAAATTTCTTAGGAAAGTTGTGGCTCCACCAGTATGTGTAGATGAGCCATCACTAGCATTCAAATTTTGATTCTGCCCCTGTCTGGTTATATATGCAGTATATATTTCCTAGGAGGAAGTGATTTTTTTTGATTTGATGCTTGAAATGCATTACAGTGTTTGCTTACCATGGCTAAGAGTGGCAGAAGCAGCTTAGAGGCATACAATGATATGTTGTGAATATGTTTTATAGCAAGGCACCACACAGGTGACTTGGTTCATCTTCGACCACAAACTGTCTGGATGGTATAAAGAAGTAGCTGTGTTGCTTTAATAAGCTGCATTACTAGGCAATCTCAGTTCTCCATTTTGTTGTTCTGTGGTGTTACTGTTGTAGCTGTTCTGTAACATCGTGATCTTTGTGATGACAAGAGGGAGAAAGGTGAGTTATTTTTTGGGAGGTTTAATGAAACACTGACTGAACACTGAAAAAAAAAATCCTGAACTGGTGGGGAAAGAAAAGAAATTACTGAGTCAGGAATAAGTTCTACAAGTTTGTGTATGTGATGGGTTTAATGTGTGATAATTTGCCAATTACCCTGTGGGAATTCTGTGCTTAAAAGGGTGAAACTTTCTAGAGAAACACTGCCTGTTGGCTCAATAATTGGAGAACTGTCTCATTAGGGAAGGATAAAGTACAGATCTGTCAGACAGTGGACCACAATGTTCATTAGATGAGACAGCTCATAAAAGCCAGGGATTGCTGGAAAGTCTACATCATAAAATGTAGAGGAGGAAAATGTTTGATGTTTCTGTGCAGAGGAAATTGTACTTCATTGGGATTGAAAGAGAATTAAAAAATAATAAAAGTAGACTAGAGGGATTCTTACTTGCATGCACATCTCAACTGTGCAGAGTCAAGTATTTAAGAAGTTTGTCATTATTTGAATAGCACATTATTGTAATGCAAATTCATAGAAAAAATTAAGCATGTACAAATTCATATCAAACCCCAGAAAGCTGGTGAGCTGTGGCCATCGGGCTCTGTGCAAAGCCATCATTGTCCTTTCTTCTTGCTTCCTTTCATTGACCCTGTCACCTTGTTGGCAGTTTGTAGGCTCTTCAGGAGGGCTTATAATTCCTCTGTAAGGGCAATCAGTGCAATTCCTGTTAAGACTCACGGGATTCTCAGCAACAGCAGTAATGTGCAATAGAAGTTGCAACAGGGTTGATTTGTTTGGGGTTTTTTTTGACACTGACTGCTGTGATTCTTTCCATCACCAGAAGCAGAGTCAAATTTTGCTGAAATTAGAAATTGCTTATTCACAGGTTTTTCTCCTGGTGGTACCTTCTGTGATGCCTAAAAATGTATGAAGGGCTTTCTGGCAGATAATGACTTACCTGAAGACCAGATTTCTTTTTTCCCTTGCATTTTGATGTTGAGGAAAAGAACGTGTTGCAGCATTTTGGCACTGCACCGTTCTCCCAAGCTCCTTGTCACATGGCTTTTTTTCATGTGATAATTTTGAGACATCTCTGTACATTCCATTCACTTTGTTTAAACATCAACTTAAAAGAGAACAAACAATTAACAGAGAACGCACATTAACTTAACAGAGAACAAACAATAGCATGAAATTTATATCTTTTTTTTTGATTGAAATCAGTAATTTTTTCAAATAGCAAATTTAAAAAAATCATTTTGAACATTGTTTTTATATTTAAATAGCTAATATGAAACAAAGAAATGAGCAACTAAAAGCATAAATTATTCTGTGTATCAGATGGGCATCATAATACTAACCTAAGTTAAAAAAAGATATGTCATGATAGCATAATCTCTAGTTAGGATCAGAGTAGATATATTGGAAAGTAATTTTGAGGAATAATCAGAAGGGGCATGCTTTTGTGAGCATTATTTGACAACTCATTAAATATGATTTTCCTGAATTGCTAGTAGTTGCTTGGAGCCATTTACATGATGCAGAAATTATATATTAAATCATAGTTACATATAAAGAAACAGCTATGTTTAGTAGTCAGTTACCAAATTTATACCCTTAGCTAAAGGTTTTCTAGTATTATTCCTGTGGGATGATGTCATGTTATCTTTTAAGGTCTCTAAAGTATAAAACAACTGTAATTGGAGTAATATAATTTAAGTAATATGATTGGCACTTCAGTATTTATCCTGATGAAATATTAATTTCTTTCA
Organism: Anomalospiza imberbis; assembly: GCF_031753505.1. Classification (NCBI taxonomy): domain Eukaryota; kingdom Metazoa; phylum Chordata; class Aves; order Passeriformes; family Viduidae; genus Anomalospiza; species Anomalospiza imberbis. The sequence goes on from NC_089683.1 coordinate 107,158,214, forward strand.
CCTGAAAAACTGTTCTCACTAAATATAAAACTACATGAAGTCTATATTCATGTAAACAGTTTAGCAGCCTGATTTTTCAAAGCTGACTCCCATATCAACTCCTCGTGATGCCTGTCAGTTAGGATTTAGAGTTGTGTTCATAGCAGAGATGAAAACAAATATAACAGTTATTTGCTTTAGTAACAGAAAATATTATATAAAAGATGTGTTACTGTAATATGACTTCCTTTGGCTTGTCATGGAAAGGCATCACTGCTAGGGAAAAGAAAAATTTTAATTGGGACAATTATAGGTAAATGAATTTTTCATTTGCTCTTATTATGCCTTTCCTAAAAGATGAGTGAAAGCTGTAAGCCAAGAACATACATTTCTGCAGACTGTAATTAGCTGTAGCACATTTAGTTTACTAGTGGTCTTACTAAAAAAATATTATTTATTCTATTCTCATTGAAATATTACATTGTAAATCTTTTTATAAGGAGATGAATCAGTGTATTGCTGGGTTTTATGAGTTTCCATACCTTTCTGAACTTTCTTTGACATACTGACTGTATTAAACCTTTATTAATTAAATCTTAGCCACTGAACCATGCACTTCCAGAGAGGTGGAACTCACACAAGACAGTGTTTTTTGTTCATACTGCTTGATGTAGTTTGGACAGAAGCCTTGGGTGATGATCTCAGTCTTAGTGTTTGGGCAGAATTATCCACTGGCATGTCCTCCTTGAACAGCTGAGTCCACGTTTCCATAACCAAAGGGCAGTTTTTCCCCCACTTGTGTGAAAAAGGAAGACTGAAAGCATGTCAGAACCCGCAAGAAAGGTGAGAGAGCATATGCCCAACAAATTTTCATATTCATTACTGCCGTGGCTGCCAGAGCCCGGGCCAGCTCTTACAACTCCGGGGCCATGCCAGGAGTGGGGAACTGCCTCGGTATGGGGATTTACCAGAGGCAGAACCTTTAGAGCCACTTGCTCTACGGTGCCAGACACAAGCCACAACAGGGACCAGGCAGAGGAGAAAGGAGCAGGCTCTCCATCTTGAGGTTTCACAAAGAAGAGTTTATTCCAAGTATAGGGACTAGAAACAAAGAGTCGTGGGTGCTCCCGTGCAAGGGGTTTTGTACAGATACAAGTCAGGGGGTGGATACAAACAGCGAACCAACAGGGAATCCTCAGGGGAGGAGTGTGGGGATCACATCAAGTGTCTGGGGCCAGCTGGGGTAGGAGGGTGGAGAGGATGGGTCACATGGGCCAATGGGGCTTCGAGGAGTAGAGGAATTCCAAAGGGATGTTGCAGTCAGGGATTGGCCCGAGGTTAAAGTGGCAGAGAAGGTTCGGGAATAAGGGGCTGGGTTACCTTGAGAGGCAGGGAAAGAGCTGGAACAAGGGGCGGGGAATGGCATGAGGGTCAGCTTTGAGGCAGGGTAAAACCCAGGGGCAAACCAACTCGGGGAGAACATGGCAGTACAACAGAACGAACCACTTGACAAGGGATCAATAAAATAAATTTGAACCACAACATGTTACCTGTTGGTATTCCTTGTTGTGGAATGCATCCCTCTCTTAGTCAAGCAAGGAGAGTCAGGCTTTTTGCAGGGAATTTTTCTGGCATCATACTGATGGGATTGATCCTTCTGGTTTGTAAGCAGATGATGTTTCAGTGCAACTTGTCTGTGTTCATTACTTTGGCATGCCCTGGATTTGTCTGTGCCTGCCTCTCTAAGTGTCCTTCTTTGTGTTTCCTCAGGCATGTTGGAACTGAAATGTGCCTGCTCCCCTCTCCTCTCCCAACCATTGTCACGTCCCTGAAATTCAATGCTCGAGTGTTTGTGCAATACAGAAAATTTTGAACCTGCCTACCTCCTGCAGAAGGAGGAAATGCTGCCATTAATGATTCTGGATCACTAAAATGTGTCTGATATTGATCTTAAATCTCCATCTCCTACTCAGTTCTCATTTATGTCTCGAGTCCTTGTGTGAGCATTTTTTCCAGCTGTATCATTGCAAATCAGATTTTTTTAAAAACAAAATACACAATGGTACAAAGCATTTCTCACACTTTCTCAATGGTCAACAGCATTCCTGTTTGACCATTCCTTACCTATTCTTCAATTTTCAAATGCACCAAGACTAAGTTGGGTGACAAGGACAAGCACAAGACAAATATAAGTCATCAAACTGTTTCTTTTATTTTCTGATAAATTCATGTCTCCCTTGCATTCTAATTTCCCTGTTTAGATACTGTGCTGCCATATTTTCTTTCTTTAACAGAGAAACATGTTGCTCCAAACATGGTATTATTACTTACTGCAATCTTGAATCATTATGTTGTCGTCTGTAGCTTTGTTTCTTTCTTCTTCCCACTCAGTTTATGTACATCCCTTTTTTGATTCCTCAAAGTGTGCTTTGTTGTGTTCAAATTCCGTAGGATATTTATCAATTTTTCTAATCTTTCCTCATCATCCTTTGTTCTTTATTCTCATTTGTCTTCATTATTTCAACCCTTTTGGATAATCTGTCAAATTTTTAAGGGTCTGTGACTATCAAAGCCACTGAGCTGCATTAAATAGAAGCAAAGTTGTATCCAGACCCACCTAAAACAGCTGATATGTAGAGATTGTCATTTGATTATCTCTCCATAAAACATCTCTTCTCCATTGCCCTGGCAGAATGTGACATATAAGCTAAATTTTTGCTGCAGTATTAATATCTGAATGCTCATAATTCACCAGTTCAGTTCTCTATTTTCTGAGGAAAGCAAGCAAGCCCATAGCACCATATCCAGGTATTTTCACAATAAAATAGAGAAACTAAAAGAGTTGGTATTCTTAAAAGAAAAATGCAGTTTCATTAGACCACCAACCATTTGGTGCTCCAAAAACCACGTTGCTAGAAAACTGTGAGGTGGCAACGCTGCCTGACACTTGTTCAGTTGAATAAGCTGCCATCCCAGATGATGTATATTCATCATATTTCACCCCCAGAAGCTAATGATGTTAATGATGGCTAATTCTGCTTAGGCCTGATGGTAGCAGTACCTACAGCTTGTAATCAGGCGTTAGAAACATCCCACTTGATAAATTCATGGATGCTGAGCCAAATCACCTACTTCACTGTTCACTTTAATTAAAATTGCTCGTGATCGATGGTTTTAAAAGCAGGAGCTGCTGATGTTGTTAATCACCATTTATTGTGCATCATTTCAGTGGTACATCTGTTTCCCTCCTTTATAGTTGGGGAGGGAGATATTTTGCTGCTGTCATGTATTTGGCCTTAGTTGGGCTTAGTTTTTGGATGGTCTAATCCAGTGTTACCACCATCATCCAAAGAGTTTCTGCAGGAACCAGAGATGATTGAAATAACTTATCCTGTTCCAACTAAATACTCACGAATCTTGACCATGAAGAGCTCCATTATAGTCACACCATCTGTAGTCTCTGAACTGGGTGGCTTGGATGAGTTAGTACAATTTATCATCGTACCTTTCTTCTGCAGTGCAGATGTACTTTGAATAAATAAAATAATTTTTCTTTATTATCTTCTTGTTAAGAAAACCAGCCCTTGTGTTTTCCCCAAGTGAAGGGCTTCTCTGAATAAATATGCAAAGTATCATTTCAGAAAATGACTTTCTCCCAAATCCCTTTGTACTTAGTCCCAGCAGAGGAGAGCTGAAATGGTTTATAAAACAAATGCATGCACCTTGCAAGCCTTTATGAGGTAGTTTGGGGAAAAAAATGGAATGCTACAAAAGAGCCAGGGAGATTCTGGTTAAATGACAGGCTCCAGAAAATGCTTTGGAGTAGAAAATGTAAAGTTAAATTCTCACTAGTACCTAAATTACAGTCTGGACTTAATAAAAGCATTTTCAGCCAAATATAATGCTATGTAGTTTGGACTGAATTGTGAAAGGTTTTGTTAGTTAAAGATAACAATTCCCTTGTAATTTTGGCTTCTGAGCAATACCTATTTCAGCAGTTAAATCTAAGCAGGAGAATAGCAAATAGGCAGGAATACTCGGGCGTTAATGCAGCATAATAATAAGTCAGGAAGTGCTTGAAAAATCCTGCCCAAGGCAGACTTGCAAATTGGATGAACACTTGTGGAGAGGCTAATGAGAAGCAGATTCTTGGTCCTTTGGAGTTCCAGCAGGACTGGGGGCAGGTGTTAGGATCGTCGGGTGTTTGAACTCAAAGTCTTCCTAAAAGCATATAGATATCGATATCAATATATATAGATATATCAGGCATTTCCAGTTCTTGTGGGGTTACAAATGTACAAGTGATATTGTTTAATTAAACTATTCCTAGAAAGACTTTGTGCTTCCCTGGTTGTGCATCTACTTTTCACTTTGGTGTGTGCTGCGAGTGTGGCAGCACCAGTGTCAGCAGGAAAGTTTTTACTGAGATGATTGCGTGTCTTGTCTATGTATCTTCTGGTATGCAAAAGAGCTTGGCTTGCACTAGAGAAATGGCAGCTAATCAAACCTAAGTTCTCTTTAAAGAATTGGTAAGCAGCAGTGGCACTGGTAATTGTCCAAAGATTTCTCATTCAGTAGGAAGGACTGGTTCATATTAATAAAAAACCTTTAACTGTTATGAATGCATGTGGAGGCTTTTGCCTTATAAAAGTTTCAGGAAACTTTCTGTGCCTCTATAAGTTTTTGATTTTTTTCTTTTCTTTTTCTTTCTTTGAAAATGGCTCAGTAGATCCTTCCTTTTTTTTTTTTTTTTTTTTAATATCCTGTGGGTTCTGTTGGACATTAAGTGAAGCACCACTAATGACCAAAGTTCATGTCAAATGATGGCTCACTTAGAATAAAATTATGTTTTATGTAAAATTTTGGGAGGCATGAAATCTGTAAATAAAGGCTATGTATACAGTGGATCACTTCCCTGTTTTCCCCTGAAGTTGTTTTAGTATATTAAGCTCCTTCAGAATAAATTGTGATGTTTTAGACTGAAGAATAAATAAATCAAAACCCTTAATGCAGTAGGCTCTCTTAATGGTGAGCAATAAGTTTGCAGCTCCACCACTGTTCTCATCTGAGTTATTACCTGGAGAAAAAAAATCTTTGAAGGGCTCTTGAACACAATGGTACTAATTGTGTGTACACATCGGGAAATGCTTGGTTTCAAGAAAAAACCCAACCACCAAAACCAAACCAACACCCTCTCCCCACTTCCAAAAGAAATGAAAATGTTTGTATTTAAATTGAATTATCATAAATGCTTTCTCCCAGCCAGTGAGGATGAAAAGTTTGGACTCAGCTGAAGCTACTTGTGTCAAACTCTCGTGTTGTGCATCTGAAGCAAATCTCATCCATTCTCAGCACTCAAAATGTCTTCAGCTGGCATAACAACTGCCATCAAGAAGTAATAATCAAATCTCAGGCAAAGGGAAGGCTCTGTAACATAGTCTGGTAAATCACTCATTACCGTGTTGATGTCAGAAAACAGCACCAATGAAATGATCAAAGTGGGCTAGTAGTCAAGAGCAGTGCCAAAAAATTTATGTTTCTGCAAAAAGGCTCACAAAATTTCATATAAATTTTCATTTTATTATGACCTTAATCATTGTATACTTGGGGTTTTACTTCAGAAGTGCCTCAGGCTTTTGCTCCAAGCAGTTCGAATGTGCTTATCACAGATTATGGTCCCTGCTTTCCAATCACTTAAATGGAATAAAAATTATTAATGGCTTATGGAAAGTCATAACTTAAAAGACCAAAATGCTGGTATACTTTGAAAGCTAATAGGTGACATTTGCCATAAAGAGTAGTAATGGACAAAGCCCCAGCAGTGGACTGGTTGGAAATAGTTGGACATCTGCTGGGAGCTAAGGGCAGGAGTAAGCCTGCCTCCCAGGACATGCCCTGGCTGCAGTGAGATGATTCATGTGGGTAGATTTTGGACTCATAAACTCTAGCCAATTCATGAATCCACACCGTGCATGGAGAACCAAGGCTGATCTTATGTTTGATTTGTTTTCCTTGCCTTGGTTTTAACATTTTTTCCCAGCGAGGTAAGGTGAATGCTTGTGTTTGGTGACAGGCTTGAGTGTGAGAGCTTCATGCAGGAAGGATTGTGTTCTTTTTGGATTGACTGAGAGGGGGTTAAAAACCTTGGCACACTTTGAACTTGGAGACATTCCTGTAGTAATGTCCAGCATGGAAAAAGACATGGTTAAGTGATTAGGAAATTAAATCTAGATGGCAAATAATTATAGGATCACTGACAGAAATAGTGAAAAATACAATTTTAAAAATTATCTGGTTGCAGAACATAGTTCGAGGTGCAGTACCTCAGAACTGGAAGGAGGCAAGTGTTGGATTTTTATTATTTTTAAAATGAATTCTGGGACAAGAGAAAACAAAATCTCAGGTGTTTTGGGAGGTGACTTAAGGATTGCATCCTCTGTAAAAAATGGCAGGATGAGAGTCTAGTGAAAAAAGAATTAAATTGGAGGCTTTCTGAAAGGGAAGGAAGAAAAGACAATGAGGTATTTACCAAGTAAATATTTTCATGGTACAACTTGGAAGTTTGGTTTTTCTCCTTATACATATGTAAATATTTACATGGGAAATGAAGTTTACTTCTCTCCGCATACTGCAGCTGTTGTGAAACAGGTATCACTGAATCCTAATGACTCACTTTCCACCTGTTACTTAACTGAAGGAGTGTGGAAGCATGTAAAAATACCAGGGACTGTCAATGGAAATCATAACCTGACTCATTAATGCAGCCTTCATAGCAGCAGGAAGAAGACTGTAACTTTTCCCTGGTACATATGGAGTCAGTAATTAGCCAGTGACATTGTCAGCATTGCACTGGTATTTTTATAGTACCTGTGGATGAGCTGTTCTTAGGTGACTTGTCACTCTGTTATAGAAACTTGTGCTCTAGTCCACATGGAATTTTGAAATACAGCAGATGGGAGATGATCTGAGACTTTTCTGAAGCAGATTAATAAGAAAAATCTGGGGTAAAGGGCTGGCACATCCCAAACACCAGCTACTGTGTGTGCTGCTGAGCAGAGGGGCTGGCTCTTTGAGTAAGAGTGAATCACCTCAGCTCTTGGTGCTGCTCGTGGTGCTGTGTTCACATCCCTGCCCTCTGCGGGCACAGGGATGTGCAGCCTGGCACACCGATCTCCTTCCTTAACCTGGGCTTGAGGCTGCCAGAGTGCTGGCTGCTATTTCATGTGGGGAAAACAGTTCATACCTCTAATTCTCCTGCTTCCTCTTTACTTTTAGTTGACACAGGAGGCTGTAGGAGAGGTTAAAAATACATTAGAAGTGTGTTATTGTTAGACACTTTACTGCATCTTACATGTTGTCCCAGCAGAGGCAGATTTCTACATTGTTGTTTTTTGGTTTTTTTTTTTTCATTACACAGACAGTGTTTAAAATAAGGATTGGTTTGGAAAGTATTTCTATAATACTACGGAAGTTTGTAACTTGAGCACCATAGCTTAGCCTGAATTATTTTTAATTAGCAGTCCTTTGTTTTTTCTACATTGTTACCCTGATAAATAGAACAAATGGAGAAAGGCTAATTGATTTACCTTGCTCAATTTATGGTAATGCTTTTGCTAACATTTGACATCATTTTATTAAACGTGATAGAGAAGGGAGAGTTGTGGAATGTTTTGTTCTTCCTGGTGTGTTATTTTTGGTAAGTATCTGGGGTGCATTTAGATAAACTACAGCGCTAAGTCTAAACAAGAAAGACCTAAATGTCCACTGAATTACTCCTATTTGCACTGAGAAATTAACTGTAATTAGCATTCAAGTTTTAATGATACTGTATTTGTGAAGCTGATAAGGCCTCTGGGAGTGTGATCACAAGAAACTTCTATTGTTTACTATATGCAAATCAGACCACTTAGCTTTAATTAGAGGTTGAAACCTGGAGCAATTATCAGCAGTCGCTTTAGTATTAATGAGCTTGACAAAGCTGTCCATCACAGTTTTTTACAAGATTGAGAATTAGAATATTTAGTCCCAGTTGATTCTCTGTTCAAATAATGTGCAGCCTACATCAAGCAAAACCATTTCATTTTCTATGCCACCCATTTCATTGGCTCCAGTCACTGCAAAGACTGAAATCCTTGTAAATTTGTATAGCTGCTATTTTCTGCAGGATGGTTTGAGAATATATGAGACAATTTCCTTTAAGGCTTATATTGCCAATTTTTTTTTTAGAAACTAATTGTTCTAAGAGCAGTTGTGTGGTTGCAATACAGAATTTAGTTGCTTGACATCTGAATATTAGAGCTCACAATAACTATTGACTGATCAATTTCTTCACAAAATTAGCTGATGTCTCCTCATGTGTGATGGTGATGGATATTTCCTTTCACATTCTGATTTTAGTAGAGGATAGCAAAAGAGATATAAGGGAAAGAGAAAAAGCTTACAATGCCTAGCCCCTGAAATGGTTTTTATTTCTCTCTCAATGGTAGCACTAACCATTAGAGTCTTCTGTTGCTGCTCTTTAATGTTTTTTTGCTTTCTAAAAGCAGATTTTGTGCTAAAGAAGTAAAAAGTTTCCAGAGAAGTTCTATATAGTGGGGGGCGGGGGGTGTTTTAGAAATTACCACTTGAATGTTAGTGCTTTTAAATAGATTGTTGAAAGTTTTCTATTTTTGAACTAATTCTTTATGAAGCACTTCTCTCTGCCACAAGCCTTTCAGAAATTCTAATAGGTACTTTATATAGGGGGATATGTATGTAAATGTATACATACATACATATACATATGTAATAAAGTCGTTATTTTTTAATTGTCATTTCACAGAGAACAAAACCTCGCTTTCTTATGCTCTCACAGGTGAGGCTGAAATGAACCCACCCATGGATTTTTTTGGCATTTCTCAGGTTTCTTAGGATGCAAAAAGCTTTACTGTATTGAATAATAATGCAATGCTGTCTTAACTGCTGACCATTTGAGTATGAAATGTGGTTTTAGTCCCTTTGTTTTTAAATACTGGAGGTTATGTTTTCAACAGAGATGGCAGACCAGAAGCATTTACAGAGCATTCATTTATGAGGCTCTATTGAATGACCCCAACTTTGAAGGTACAAAGTAGGGGTGAGCTGTGGAAATGGCTTATGGAATGTGGGAAGCATTTTTGGGGGTCCTGCTCTGCCATCAGGATGGACATCTGTGTTCTTGTGTGGATGGTGGTTGCTGCCCTCGCTGCAGGGTGGGTTTTCTTCCTTCTGTTCCAGTTGCCTCCTGCTCTGTCCCACTCTGGAGCAGCTGCCACTCAAAAGACAAAGCCTGGTTACATTCTTAGAGTTGGAAGGCTGATATCGAAAAAGAAAGCCTTGTTTTCAGGGGGAAGGACAGCTGTAAGAAGTTTTAAAAGGTTAAATAACAGTGCGTGTTCTAGATCAGTATCTTTGGCAGCTGAATACTCGGGGGAAAGTAGCACTGAGTCTCATTTGTTTGTAATTCTGAGTAAGCCAGAACAAGATGGAAGAGAATTATGAATCAGATGTGGAGATGCTAGTACCAATATATTCCTCCAGGAAAACACATCTTCAAAACCATGTGTTTTTTGGTGAAGCCATGCTTCTGAATATATCCTAGGTGAACAGAATTGAGGTTAAGGGGCTAATGCTCTATCTCATAGGCAATCAATTGGGCTGTTTTGCAGCCATGGGAAATGTAGTATATAGCAATTTTCTTAGCTATTTCTTCTTTGGGAAAATGCTAGTTAGGGAGCATCAAATAAGTGATCCAGCTGGCTGATCAGAAGCCATTAATTACTAACTCCCAAATCACCACCCTTCCACTTCTGACCTGTGAGTTACTGCTCTGATTGTCCATATTGGGCCAACTTTGGTATAATCATATGTAACAGTAATCTGTATTTCATGAGAGGTAATTTGATTTAAGCAAGAGAGCAAACAGGCCACTAAAGGATAAAAGACAGCACGAGTTACTTACCTTAGTGAAGCTTATTCTGTGCTAGTTTATTATTAAGTAGTGAAAATGGGATTCATTTTGCCCCTTTATCCTCTGCTATGAGAGGTAATTAAAAAAATACTGCATATATAATTTCCTTATTGATACTTTCACTATTATTAACTTTATAATAATGCCATATTCAATTTTTAATACATAAGTTACATAAAGCATTGATTCCTCAGAAGTTTATTTTCTCTATCTTTTCTCACCAAGGAAACTGTGATTTAATCTTGCCCTAATTCACTCTGAAGCTTAAATGTGGTTTCAAGAAAAGGAGAAATTCATGGTGGGATTGTTTTTAAATGCTCCAAGATTTTTAAATATTTTTGGCATACTGAAAATTTACCATTATTATATAGTAGTATATATTTAGCATTTATCATCCTTTTTTTTCTGGTTCCTTTTAGTTATTATATTCATAAATATAAAAGACTCATAAATTACCAGTGAATCAAAACCACATTTAGCTATAGTTAATAATTCAGTCAGGCAATGTTTCTGGTTTTGTTTAGAGCTCTTCATGTCCCTTTACTTTTTTATATTTATAGTATTTTACCCACAATAGCTTTGTTTATTTTTTTGCCAATAGGTGACACACTCAGCGTTTCTTAAACCCTTCCGGTGGCAGAACCTTTTGTTGGTGTGTTTTAATTTTCATGCATTACCCACTTAGTTTAAAGTTTATTTGAAGTCTCCATAGCAAAAACCTGGAGGGGGACAATTTGGCTACTTCTATTACATTTATTTTATTTTATTTGAAAATTTGAAGTAGGCTAGGCTTAACATTAACATTTCTCTTAGGAAAGATTATGCCTGTTCTCTGCTCAGATGTGAACCCTGTCAAACAAGTATCACTCTGAACATAATAAAATTTGGGAGTAGGGATTGCATTTGCCAGGCTGCCATAGGCATTTTAGAAGGTTCAGTGTTATTTGTTCTAGATATAACTCTTTGAGTTTGCTTACATCAAATATCTCTTGCTCTCTACTAAGTGGTAGCTCTGATAAGTTCCCCTGCAAACATCACAAGGTCATTGCAATTCATTCCTGGGAGTTACTTCTCGCTGTGGAGCAATCACTTCAAGGCACAGGTTTGTTGTTTAGCAAAGAGCAAAAGAGATGGGACAGTGTGGTTGCTTCAGAGCAGCTTTGATCTTCTCTTTCCTAACAACAGTGCACAATGGTAATTACAGTTCCTTTTAAAACGTGTTACAGAGGTAGGATAATAAGTGGAAAGGGAATTTTCAGTCATTTTCAGTGTCGATGAATGCATTATTAACTCCTGGTGATTTTGCAAATGCTATTTCTGCCAGATGAGTCTGAATGAGAAGAGCTTGCCAGATCAGCTATTTCAGGAACTCTGTTTTCTGCGCTCAGCAAGGGATGGTTCCAGTCAAGTCTAGTTGTAAATCCGAATCCGGGAGACGAGGTGTCTGTTCGGGCTGCCAGCATATTATGTTAGCCCAGCTCTGATTCTTTTGTCTAGAGCAAAACTGAAAATCCGGCTAGAAAATTCCCTTTTTGATGACTGCAGTCTTGGCTGGCTGGCTGACTTAGCTCTGCATCGTGGAAGGGCAATTAGCTTTGCAGATGTCTCTGGGCAAGGCAATGAAACTGAGGAAGGCTGCAAAGAGAGGCCCTTCCAATACAAAACCGACCACCCCAGCTGGGTATTACAGCATCAATACCCATGCAAGAAAATTCTGGCATCACAGAATCATAATCATTTAGGATGGTAAAGACCTCTAAGATTATTGAGTCCAACCATTAACCTAAAACTGCCTGGTCACCAAGTGTCCCATCTACAAATTCACGTTTTCTCTTTGTGAGACTGACTAGGGAACCTTCTCGGCTCTTCCTTTGTGTTTGTGGTGCATGAAATTTGAATAAAGACATTCCAGGTGGAGTGCCTCCACATCAAAATATCTAAATCTACCTGTCACTGAGCAGCTGCTGCGTAATTTTTTTTTTATAGGAAGAATTTGAAATTTCTTTTAAATTAAAAAGTTTAAAAAGTTGTAAGTTTTAAAAATCATTCTAACTCACAGAATTGTACAATTTTTCTTTGAAATTAACTTGAGTGTTTAGACCAATTCCATGTTTAGTGGAGGCTGTAATGGCATTCCTGAGCTTATAAATAGCAACAAAGCTAGTGATCAGTTTTAGTAATCCATTGGCAGCTTTGCTTACCAAAAAAAATGTGGGTACTTTGAAATTACTTCAACAAAAAGCTAATCAAGCTTAGTCACACTCTCTGAATTACTAACTTCTGCCTAGCAAGTTTGCTCGATTCGACATATGCTACAAAAATTGCAGTTTTGTGGTTTCATGGAAGATTATCTAAACTAATAGCTTTTCAGAATAACTCTGCTGTTAAAGAATGTGAGAGGATTTCCTTGATTTGTTTTTCACTTGTTTTTCCCCTGGACAGTATTGCAGGACTAAACTTGTCTTCCATTATTTCATTCAGTCTTGACAGTTATAGCTCCTAATATGCTTTAGTTATCATTCACTACAACAGTTTTGATGCACTGAAGGAAAATAATTACAGCCAGTCAAAACATTCATGTGAAGCTGCAGAGCCTTTTTTCATGTAACATTAGAAAGTTGAATCTCAGATTCGTAATTTGAAATTTGTGTTCCATAGAATTGGAAACCAGAAAATAATTTCTTGAGCAAGCAAATAATATAGCACCTGTAGCAACATGAATGCAATCTGTTTCCCCTGTTATCTTTAAAATGCTGATTTTTTTAGAGATCCATCAAAACCTCTGTTCTTAAGAGATTATTTTTATCAGATCAGTTGGGAAGGTTTGTAAGAGGAGTTCTTTGATTCATATGCATTTTCTTGTATAACTTGATGGAAAATATTTGGGTGACTGGTAAATGTAAGTAAAATTCATTAATTACTACAGTTAAGTTAAAGAATTATTTTAATATTTTTTTCAAAGTCAAAATAAATATTACCTATTCTGAGAAGAAGTTTTCTGAAAATTAAGCTTTGTTCAAATTTTCTTGTGAAGATAGTGCTCCATTTTAGAATTCACTTGCAGCATTATTTCTAGCAAAAGGTGACAATCAAAAACATTTTCAGAGGACTTGGACTTAATGCTCTTTTCTTGAACACCAAGGAATTTAAATGGAGTTTTCCATTGTTTATATGTTTTTTTTATTGGATATCTTTTAATTTTATTTAATATCCTACATACACTTTTATTATTTTACTTTATTTCTCTTTTGGCCCCTCGGTGTATCTGAAGTCTAGAATTCACAGAATTGACTCAAGGGCTTTACAGTAGAGTGGCTTCAGTAGGAAAAAAATTAGTTTTACAGCATATTTGCTGTGTAACTGTCTTCTCTTAAGAGTTGGTAGCAGGAACATGTATAAAAAGCATGCACATTCTCGTTGCAGTTGAATAGCTCATGTCAGGATTGAAACCATTAACCTGGTGCTGATGCACCATTGTCACTTGCACACTGAGGTGTGAGTTATTTTGGAATAATAGAGTAATTTAGATTAGAAAAGCCATTTAAGACTGTTGAGTCCAACCATTAACCTAGCACTGCCAAGTCCACCACTGAGCCTTGTCCCCAGCTGCTGCGTCTTTTACTACAATCTTACTGCAGTTTTAGTTGCTTGTCCTCTATAACAATTTTGGATTTTTTGAGGGTTTTTATACAGGTAAAATAATTTCTCTACCCTGTTGACCTCAGTGGGATTTAATTCAGTCCGTATTGAGCTAAATGTTCTTCTGAAGAGCTCTGTAACTGTTCTCATTATATATTCCATATTTTGGTCACCATTAATAGACATAGTGTTATAGATGGGGTTGAGGCACCTTGAAACCTAATTTGCTTCCTTTAGGCCTGCACTGGCAATATACAATAGTAAACCTTTCCAAAGTTGTATCTGTTTTTGTTGAGCCATCTGGTTCATCCAGTAAATAAAATGTGTAACTATGAAGAAAGTATTTATAGTTTATCTAGTGCTGTTACTATTAATTTGAAATTCTTGGAAACTTAATAATGTTTTAATTCACAGTCCCTTTATCAAATTGTGCTGTTCTTGTAGAAGGAGAATTTGAAAGATTTCACTGAGTCAGATCACGGATCTCACTTACTCTTGTGTCTGCTCTCGAGGAGTGGCAAAGAACAAACACTTGGAGAAAAGAATGAGAAAAGGAGTAGCATGCAGCAATATATATTTTTTTCGCTTTGTTTGCTTTTCCTAATCTCTGCTAAGCACTGTTTTTTTCACAATTACACATAACTCCAAACTCCTGTTTCTGAGTTCTAATAGCTTAATTACAGCTTATCATTGTGTAAGTGAAATCAGGAATGTTTTTTCGATGCACGTTACTTTGCATTTGTCAACAGAGCATTTCATCTGCCCTTTCATCCATCACCTAAGCAGTAAATTATTGTGGCATCCTTCCTCAGCTGTTTGCAGTGGGATTTTTTTTATGAGCTGCCTCAATTAGCTTCACCCAGGCACAGGTGCCCACCACAGGGCAGGGTTGGTGGTGGGTATATGGATGCTCTCTCTGTGGCAGTCTGTGTGGAGCCTTAGGGGTAAGGTAAGAGTGGTGTGAATGTCCCAATACATTAATGTTAAGTTTTGTAGCTCTTCAGAATGTTTCTGTAAGGGCTGAATTGTATGTGTTATTGTTAGAAGCAAAAGTGTTTTCACCTTTTGTTGAGCTTCCTTTCCTTGCCTTCATTTCTTGGCTTAAGTTTTTGAAGTAGGTCTCTGAAGCTTTCTTACGGTGTTAGAGATGGATCACTGGCTCTTCAAAGTCTTTGTCATTTGACATGCCCATCTGAATGAGCACCTGTCGTAGTCTCATTTCACTTTTATGGAAAACATGTTTACAATCAATAAAAATACACCTGCAAGATGTCAGGGTGTTGTGGTGTGGGTGAGGCTTCTAACACAGGACACCCCTTTTGCTAGGTCTAAATCTGACAGATTTTATAATTTAACACTTCTGGACATTCTGCTCCTGGTCGTACTGCTGCTGGCTCTGAATGACCAGACTGCCTTTTCTGCTTGTGCTGTTATTGTTGTCCACGCATTTTTCATAATTGTTCCTTTCTCATAGCATTGCCAAAGAAGTTCCTGAGCACATCCTTTTTCCATGACACTGGCTAAGGCATCTTTGGTGAGCTGCTTACAGCAGCCAGGCTGCGAATTTTAGTAGTAGGAAATGGAACTAAACTGCTGCCAGCTTTTTTAGATAGCTACTGATGAGAGACATTGGGATGCTTGGCTCCCAGTGGGGAGTGCAAGTCAACAAATGAATGCTGATGTGAAATAATAAGGGAGTTTTGCTTAACATTTACTTTCTTGTCTTTCATTTCTGCCTTAAGAACATTATTGTCAGAAGATTATTTGTGTCCTCAGAAGAAATGTCACACATTTGTGGTGGTGTATTCTTGGGGGAAAAAATGGAACTACCCATCTTAGGCAGCATTGTTAATTTGGATTGGGTGCATTTTGTGGGAAAAGAGTTGGTTTTGGCTGCTTATTGTTGTGATGTTTTTTGTTTGGTTTTAAAATTAATCTTAAATATGTTGCATTATATGGTATAGATGTGTAAATCTTCTGCCCAGATATATCTCCTTTTTTGGTCAATATGTGCCTGGGAAGAAGCAGCACTTTCCTACCTTCTTAGAGAAAATTCTGTTAGTTTGATGAGGACTGTGAGGAGTGTTTCTGTTTTTAATTATTTTATTATATGCCTTCCAAATAAACTTTCTCCTAAAGAAAGGGGGGGTTAGAAAAGCTCATTAATAGGATATAAAATACAAACCAGTAAGAAAGGATGTGACTGAATCACGTGACTGTGTCTAACTGATAATATCTTGCTCTTAAACAAGTAGTTTAAATAACAAAGCAAAGCCCTGTCCTTATTCTTCCCTGGCTAAGTGATGCTTCAAAACACTGTATTGTGTGAAATTTTTATGTTCATAAGTTGATAAAGAAATACAAAGAAAGGTTCAACAGAGGATTTATTTGAAAGAAAAAAAATAATGAATGCTTTAGTCATTTAAGAGACTACCATGGGACACTTTATTTTCTCAATAATTATTGCACCTAATATTTTTTTATGATTCATTTTTTGCCACAGAACAGAATTAAAATGTCATATTTTAAATAATAGTTTTAATAACAGTTTCAAAACTTTTTCTGGCTTTATTCTTGTTACTGGGAAATTTTAATAAAGGTTTTTTTAATCAGTAGCAGTTCCATTTCTTGATAATTAAATGCAAGTTTCATAATCTTACCACTTTTAATTTGTCCCCGAATGATACGAGACCACTGGGAGCTTGGTGTAATGCTCGTAGTCAAGGACACACTGTTTTAAATCTGAATCTTAGAAATCTTGCAAAACCAGTGTTTGGGCAGCTTTCTCAAATGCATATAAATCCATGCATCCTGTTGGAAAGTGATAGAAGAAACAGGTTGTGACAAAGCAGTTGGCAGGAATATTGGATTTTTGAAGATTCATTAGAATCTCAAAATCTGCTCTCACAGGCAGTGAAAATCTTTTCTTTATTTCTGAATTATTTTTGAAGGACCACAGAAAGATGCAGGAATTTAACTGCTGCTTTACCCACTGGAAGTAGGGTAGCCAGAAGTGCCTTTGTGTTTGGGCATACAGGTTCCCACTTCACTGGATTTGGGTGTTAAGAGTTAATATTTTGATCCAGCTGAAAGCTTGTTGATTCCAGTGATGGATACATTTGCAATTCTGTTTTGAAAGATTTGGAGGGGATGCAAGATTTGAGGTTCATGCAAGCCTCATTATTTTTTTTTTTTTAAATCAATGATTTTGAGTTCAAATTCAGTTTTTGGAAGGAAAAAAAATGACGACTGAAAATGTCACACAAGTCCATTGAGGTGTCTTAGTGAAAAAATATAGAGAACAAAAATGATTGTCAAGCAGAGTAAGAAAGACATAAGGAAAATGCTAGAAGGTGCAATTTCATGAATAAATATCACAGAAAAAATAATCTTTACTAATAATGAGAAAGTCCATATGGATGTGCTTGCCTTGTTCAAATGTGGAAAAGAAACAGCACTCTGTCCCATTTCTGTTCAGAAGTGTCATCAGGTTTATTATTTCTTGCTGTATTCAGGCAGACATTGCAATTGCATCATTAAAGTTGTTCGATTCTTTAGCCTCCACAAGAGACCCTACCCATGATTCATTCTCAGAACTCCCATCTAAACTTTGACTTGATGTAAATATTGTCTCTTATTCTATATTAACAAAGTTCAAGCTTTACTGAAACCTTTGGCAAGAAGGCTAAGTCATGTAAATTTATTTTTGAGCTGTCCTGTGGCGAGGAGTTCCACAGTTCAATCTTATGTTATTAGTAAGAGTGTTGGTGGCAATATGAAAAAAGGGAAAATAAAATCATAATTTGTTTTTCTCTGTATTAGTCACCCGCTCTGTACTTCCATCTTCTTCCTTGTTATGCATCTTCCTTTCCAACATATGAGTGCACCGATGGTTTAAATCAGTGCAAAATGAGGCAGCTGGGACACCAAGAGCAGAGCAGCAGTACCACATGGGCATCAGCACAGCTGGATTGGCTCTGCCTCATTGCACGTAACCCTGTGTGATGTAGATAAAGCCCAAAGTAAATGATCCCAGTGTTTTCAGTCTCTTTCCATGAGGGGTTTTCTGGGAAGTTCAGCAGACTTTGAACTCTCTCTAATTCTACAAAATAGTTCTGGTGGTACTTGGTGTGCTCATAACCTCGCAAATCATCCATGCTGACACCTGTCTACTGCATGCCCAACTGCTTCCAGAGCTTTCCTGATGGCAGTGTGGAATTCCACTTAGCAGTTTTGCAATACCAGAACTGTTATGAAATATTTGTTATCTTTAACTGTGGGTTAACTTGATTTTATTATTGTCAGTCCATAAACTTTAATGGAATGCTTAATGTGGTCTAACATTCTTAGATGGCTTGTTCCTCTACTCTCTCCTCCTTCCTTAAGGCTAAATGTTCTTGCTTTCTTATTCTGCTCTGTCCAAATAATTGTTTGAAAAGGCTTGTGACCTCTCTTATGTCTTGAGGTCAGTGTGCACTCGCACGAAAATCTGCAAGGGAGGACTGGAAACAAAGGAAAGTTTTTCAAACTAGAATTCTTTGTAAGATTTAGAGAAATTTTAAATACAGCAGAAACCTTTGTCACAAGCTGTGCTTTCTAGAATGGAAGCTTTTCTCTAGAATACAGCTTTTCTTTGCTTTATTTCTAGAATGGAAGCTTCCCTAATGAGGAAGAGGTGAAACTATGATTTAAGTGATCACAGAACTGCCAAATCAAAACTTTCAAAAATATCACCCCACTTGTTTTTATAGTGGTTGCATACATTGTTGAGCTCCCTTGTCTTTTAAAAATCATAGCACACATCAAATTTCTCTTTAGTTCAATATTTAAATGTATTTAAAATGTAATGGTAATGTTTTGGATTCAGGAAAATATACAGCAAGAGTAACCAAGTAGATGTTTCACATATTTACATCTTTTGCATGTAGGCATTACAATATGTTGACTGTTAGTCAGAAAATATCATGTTGTTTCAGAGTTTATGGTACTACAGTTAAATTATCAGATAGTCTTTTTTAGGGCAGCATGGAAAATATTTATGTCAGAGTTGTTTCAGTATTCTAAATACTTTGTAAGTGAGGCAAATGAGGGTATATAAAATACTGCAAGGCAATATTCCATGAACAAACATATTTTATGGATTTTTCTATTCAGAACCATTAAAAATGTGAAACAGCAGAGTAAAATGGCAATACATGGGTTTGAAGGATTGTTTCTTTGAATTTGTGAGGTGTTCAGTACAAATAGATAGTTTGGAAGTGTTACCCTTTTGATGATGATTTGTGGCCACTTAACAATATGATAAACACAAGAGTTGCATCGGCATGATGTTATTGATGAGCCACATTAGAAGGGATAGGTTATTTGCTCCATTAGTTACTCCAGCACTGCACAGCTGAGATGACAGAGCAGGACAGAATGACTGGTTGCTGTGACATGGGAGGACTTCTGAAAAAGCTGAGGCAATTCAGAGGAATTACAGAGGAGAGGCTCCCTGGGAGTGGGCCAAACCACCAAAGGTTCCATACGTGTTACATGTTTTCTCCTTTCTTTCACCAACCATTTTTTAAGCCTGCTTCAATTTCTGTCTCCTCTGAACAGCTGATTCCTGTTAAGTTTACCATGGAGGTTAGTGATTCTGAAGCGCAGTAAGCTGGGAGAATAGCCTTTGTTATCTCCCTGTTCTAATTCAGATTTTCACGGTGGCAGATGACATAGGTAATCTGCAGGAGAAAAGCAATGAGACCTAAGAAAAACCTTCTTTATAGATACTGTATGATCTAGGTCATATCTTCTGCTCTGGTGTCAGAAATAAATGGGGCAAGAATATCAGGAACCTGAGGGTGAGGTACTTGTATGTCTCTTGTGCCCCAAACCTTTGCTCAAAGTCTTGCTTGAACCAAATTAAGTGCCTAAAAGTTTGCAGTACTTTGGGAAGTGAGGAATTACTTAGGCTCTTGGGGAAGCTCCCTCTAACATTTTATATCCATTAATTCATAACTAACAGCTTAGATTAGTAGTGGTTTGCTGTAGGTTTAACCGGTAACTGTTCCACAGTGACGTGTCTGGACATGAACAAAGGCACATCACATTTGTGTGTCTGCTTTCCATCAAATCCGATGCATCTGGACATGCACTGAATTGATGAATTCTTAGTGGGCATATATGTTCTTTTTTCCTCTGTCTTCTGGATGGATGGAAGGAAGAGAGGAAGTCGCTTCCTATCTGATGCATATAAATACAAACATAGTAAGGAAAATTAGGTGATTAGAGGCATAAAATGAAAATTACTCACTATCAATCTAGAAAACGTGAATGTCTGCACTGTGCAAGTTCCTTCTCTCCAAGGGTAAAAAATAATGAAAATCCTGCCAGAAAGAAATCCAAACAAACAGTGGAACAACCAAAAAACCCACCTTATAGCCAGATTTCTGAATTGAATGTGAAACAATCAAAACACATGGGTGGTATTAAGGTAATTTTTTTTTCCCCTCCATCTTCCAGGTGACATGTTTTTCCTGTCTTAAGTCGGGCATGATTTCCAGTCAGTGACTTCTTCCCTGCATATTAGGAGTAAGAAAATGAGGCTTGGAGATAAAAGGTAGCATGAGCTAACTTAGGTTATCACATCATACCTGCCTGTGCAGTATGCCATTGTTTCCCTGAGAAATCATGTGATTTAATTAAATCACGTGATTTAATTTGTCACTTTTGTTCTTAAGAATTTTGTACATCCTCCATGAATAGCTTCAAAACACTGAATCAAAATACTGTTCACTGGAAAACTTAATTACTCATCACTGAAGGGTACTTTGCAGAGAAATGTCATTTTTCAACTCCCAACTGTTTCCTAATTGAAGAAGTTGAACATAAAGATTTTTTAATTTAATTTTTTAGGAAAAAATGTGTTTTGACTGTTCATGCAAAGGTGGTTAAATAATTTCTTCAAAGTACCTAAAAAATTCATCTTAGGACATAGACTGAGAGATGGAAATTTGAGACTGTATTGAAACTGAAATAGTCTTAAATACAAATGCTGTGATTTTTAGGCAATCTTAAAGCTACTGCTCTGCATGCTCCATCTACAATAAAGATCTGAGATAATTTGTGTAATATTAATCTGTAAAGTTTAATTTAGCAAGAGCATAGGTTGGTGAAGACATTGTATTAACCCAAATAACTTGCTGAATCAGGGACTCAAATATGAAGTAAAGAGAACTTTTTTAACTTAAATGGTTAAAAATTAACAAGGAAGTAGGTGATATAGGGTAAACTTTTAAACTCAAAATTTTAATGGGTTTTTCCCTTTCCCCCTTCTGCCAGTCCAGTTGCAGGCTGGTGTGAGACTGCCAGTATCTCTTTGGTACAGTGGCTGTGTGGGTCATACAGATTCTATTTGTTCAAATTTTCTGGATGTTCCACCCATTTTTGTAGCTAATGTGTTTTTGCTGTCACTAGTATCTCTTATGTATCCTGTATGAGTGACTTTGGCAGTATGAAGGGATTCTCTATATATGAAGTTGGAATTTCCTTATTGCAGATAAATTTTACACCCTACATCCCTTTAATCACTAGAAAAACAAAATACTCCTTTTTGTTTGTTTGGGTTTAGTTTTGATTTGTTGGTCGTTATTGTTGGGGTTTTTTGGTGGTTTTTGGCGTGTGTGTCTGTGTGGGGGGTGTTTGGTTTTCTCCAATGTGTGAGAGAGGTTTTCACTCTGGGGTGTTTATGTTTAGCACCAGGAGCCTTCAACATTTATCCCCACCTTTAAAGATCCCTTTTAGGGGACATCTGCAGTCACAGGCAGGTCATTGCTTGCTCACTCTCAGTTGGGCCATTTCTCTACAGAACTGCAAGAAGTGTTTGGTAATAAAATGGAGGATTATGTTCTGGTGCAGGCAGATGCTTCCAAGGGTGAGAACTGCAGGCTCCAGCTCTGCTGCCTGATGGATTATGGCATCAGTGCATTTATGAAATGCATCACTATATTCCATCTATGTGGTTTCAGTACTGAAGCAGCGCCTCAGTGCAGATGTTACTGTAACATCTGTTTGAAATGAATGAGAGCTCATTTAGTCAACTGCCTGTTGTTTGTAGTTGTAGGTTTGTCTTCACTAGAGCACCTTTCCAGAGTCTCAACGAAAATATTAATATTATGGTCTGCCAGTAACAAAAATGCATTGCAGCTCTTCAGAGGAGCCTTACCTTGCTGATACTTCACTAAATCTATCTCAGTGTAATTTGCAGAGGTCTTATGGTTGGTATTTCAGGCAGTCTTCCAGCCTCTTGTTTGGCATCTTCTCTATCATACTTCAATGTTTTCCTAATCTTATTTCTCTTTTCAACAACCTTTGACGTCTCAGTGCCTGAGAGATGTTAAATATATTTTTTATTAATAAAGTACAACCAGGCAAACCCATCTCTGTGGTTCTCCCTTGCTCTTGATTCAGTCCTGAGATGGGACTTGCTTAACTGCATCAGACTTGATGTCACTCCATCCTCAGCCCTACCACTGGTGTGTCTGGGTGCTTCAGAGAGGCAGTTCTAATATTAAGCTACTGAAAAACAGGCAAAAGCCATTCTTAATGATTTGGGAGATCATGTTGAAGATACTTGTGCTTCCTTACTTTTTATTCTTAGATAATGGAGCAGGGGCAATGTATAGACAACTAAGCAGCTGATCTCTGACAAGCTCCTAAGAAATCTAGCAACAATTTGCCAAACCCTGGCGACAACAATTTCTGTCTCTATGTTTGGGATATTATCTCTTTTTCCTCCAATTTTGAATGTTGGTTAATTAAAACACTTGGATAATGAAATGTTGTTAATAATTTAACTGCTTGAGAGATCAGTTTTGCAAATAATTTTTAGGTCTGAAGTTGAACAAAAGTCTTTTTGTGATAAAAGAAATGTTTTTTCCCAAACAAAGTAAGAGCCCCATAAAACAGGATAATCTCCTGAGCTGTGGGAAATGGATGCTTCCCTGGCGCCACAGCTTTCCCCTAAACCTCAGATGATTTTGTCAGCCTCTTCCTTAGCTCCTCCTGATGTCCATGTTTTACTTATTTTAGATAATTAAAAGTATCTTTTGGCTGGATACTTGATAGGGACAGACAGCTGGGGTTTTTTTCCAGCATTTTGGAGACCCAGGTTCCCTGTAACAGCCTGTCCAGTTGTCTCCAAGCTGACTGTACAAACTGGAGCAACTTCAACAGGACAGACAGAGTGAGAGACACCAACTCCTCAATCTGTTAGGTAGGGAAGCGCTCTTGAGATATGAGGAAAAGAGAATTTAACTGTTTTCATCACATTGTACCATAAGTGCTCTTCTGTCGTACCGAAGGAACGTTTACAAAGGGATTATGTGAGAAAAAACCATGGGTTCTCACCAGGTTTTAGAGAACCCTTCCCTTGTGTTACTTAATTTGTGTATCTGAAGCATCTCGTCAGTCATAGCAGAAGGCTTTATTTTATGTGTGACAGAAGATGAAGAAACACATAACACATATGAGTTGGAAAGAGATGTCCAATGTGTCACCTCTGAAATCAGTCTGTTTCAGTAAACCACCTTATTGATCTGCTGTGTTCTGCCCTTAAGGCTATGCCTGTGGCTGGAAAAAAGTCTCTTTCTTTAGGAAAGTTTGATATAATATGATTGCCTGCTCTACAACAGCTTCTCTTTCTTTCATCTGCAGAGTTCAATGCAGTGTCAATCAAGTACGTATAAGGTTTTTTGTTATATATGGAGTTGCTCTTTAATATGGGTTAAATTGAAGACTATTGCAAAGTAACGGCACTGTTTTTCTCTCTCACTAGAAGTTAGATTTAAGATGCTAAAAAGCAGTATTCACTATCTCTGGTACTTGTTTAGAGTTTTCCTTTGGGCTAAAAAACCAAGGTTTGTAAGAAGTAAGAGTGTGTTCCATATAATGAATCAAATCAGTCTCTAAGGAATGTTAATGAGTCTAATTACTAAAAATTATGTGATGCTTGATTGTTTTAACAATTTGGGAGGAGCTGGTATTTTATCTTGACTGCAGTAAGCAGTTTTGATGATATTTAAAAAACCCTTCTCTTCAGGGAAAGAGTGAAGCCAATGTTCGTTTATTCTTTCATTTGCTTTTGGTTCCTGGCAAATATTTTCAGATTATTGTCAAAAATTAATGTAGGATTCTGCTTTGGTTATCACAGAATATTAATTCCCTAAGTTATTATTGTACACAGTGAAGATTAGATAGGCTTGGGTAAAGGGCAGATGTCTTAGAGATATCTGGTGCTTTTTTTATGATATACCCTAGAATCTTTGTTCTGATCTTTTCAAATCACATGGAGAAAATATTGAATCTAGGTTAGAGTCAGGCAAATAGTTATGACCTTCATTTGAGGCATTAAACCTTTGTTTTCGATCCAAGATTTTGTTAGGTTGAAGTGTTATAGTTCAAATTCAAAATGCCAAAGTGCTGAAGGTGAGAATAAGCTGAAGCCAAGTACATGAATACCCTTTACTTTTGACGTAACTCATGTACTAGACACCCAAGCTGGTGATTCACAAGCCTTTTGGAGGAAATGGCCACTTTCAGGGTCTCAGCATTTGAGGCAAAACGTCATAGTCCCTCATTGTGGAACGTTTTAGCGCTGAGACATGGCAATGCGATCAGTTAACCTGATTTGGTGGTTCAGCTGCAAGTTACTGGCTGTGCCTCACTGACTATTGCCAGGACTGGCACAGCACATGCGAGGCTCTGGGGTTGGAGGGAGTTCTTACGTGGTGTCCTTTAAAAATGAAGATGTAGCTGATGTAGTGTCTATTCACCTGCTTCTCTATGCCAGTGCGTTTGTCACCTCATAGCCTCAATTTCACTGGGATTCTTTGATCCACTTCAGTTGTGAAATTACTTATTATAATTCAGAGAGGGAATTAGTGATTATATGTTTTTTTTAGTTCTCTCTTGTTTGATGCCCTAAGAAATTATGCTTACAATAGTCAAGAACTGTTTAACCATTGCATGCCTGCAGTTAGCCTTTCACTTATGATATGTAACTTTACTTTTCTCTCTCACTTAGTTGGTCTTGGGCTGGCTGTTTCATTTCATGTTATTCCATGTGCAGAGCCAACTTTGCTGATGCTCCTGCACCTGTTTATAAGGCCAAGCATCTTTTTCTTTGTCTTCACTTACTGTACATCTTGGTTCCGAACGTAACATCATGAATCAGATGCATAATTGCATCTCATTACTTAAATCACCAATCTCTGTCAGCTGCAAAGGCAGGGCAACTTTTTTTTTTTTTTTTTTTTTTTTTTTTCTATGACAAGGCCTTTTATTATTAGCCATTATCTAATAAGACAAATCTTGACCAAATAATCTGAAAAATATGTGAGCTAAAATTTGCCTAAGGAGTACCCATAAATTTAGCTGTGTTAATGCTGTGCGTGGACATGGATGTTATTTAAAACAGAACATTGCAGAAGTGAAATTGGTTGCAGATCTTTCTTATTGATTTTGAGAATTTCTCTGCCAAGGTTGCTGTAACTTGTCTTCTGTTCCTTTTCGCTTATGAAGCTTAGACTTATCCCAGAATTAGCAAAGTCTGCATTTTTTCTCTTCCTTTAGCCTTTTCAGGCTGAAAGGATCTCTACGTATCCCTACACCATGATGTGTGATATATGAATATGGATATTATATATAACATAAAAGAGATTGTGTCTGACAGATTGATTTTTTTTTTAGAGTGTTTTACTAATGTGCCATTCTGAAAAATGAAAGGTAACTGCTGAAGTATTAAAATGCTATTACTTAAGAAAGAATATCCTTTAACACAATGCTACATAAGATAAGGATTCTAAGCTATCTCATCACTATGTTATAATAGGATAAACTGAGTAGGAAAAAGAACCACAGAATGATTTGGGTTGGGAGGGACCTTAAAGATCATCTAGTTCCAGACCCCTGCAATCGGCAGGGACATCTGCCAGTAGATCAGGTTGCTCAAAGCAACCTGTCTGAATGCTTCTAGGGATGGGGAAATAACAGTACATTTGTGTTACAAAAGTTTTGGAATGGCTGGTATAGATACACACACATCATTTCCCCACAGTTGTGGCAGTCCCAGACACAGGCAACATACTTTCTCTCTAATTTTGGCAGTACCTTTCTCTGTAGGCTTTCCTCCAGAGTTTTAGAAATGTCAAACTCCCATTACTATCTAAGCAATGTCTTACAGATGTGAAGCACTTAACCTTGAAGAGTTGCATGTACTGTATTGCACTTGGTCCAGGACTATTTGTTTGACTGTTTGTGGTAGTGGTGAATGTAAAAATACAGGTATTTTTATGAACAGTGCCCTCTCCTTTGAAATGAGTTTAGTAGGTGTATGTACATCTGTTTGTGAGAGAAGTGTTTATGGGAATGGGGGAATAAAAGGTGCTGGGGAAGTTTCCTCTTACAGATGCCATAGCACCACGTCCTTGTTTTCCATTAGACATAACTGTAGCTATAATAGTGAGAATAAATTGCATTTGCACTTTGTGCTTGGCATGTATCCGTCCCTAAATACTTTTACTGTGCTTGATGTAAGCAACATTAGTTAACTTTGGTATAACTGTTTTAGTCAAACTGTTGTAGACAGTACAGATGCAGAGAAAGCAGCTTAAAACCGCAAAATATACCTGGAATGGGGGAAAAACATATGTGAACATTATTGTCTGTGAATACATGAATATCTACTGTTAGTGGAAGTTAATTTACCTTAGATCAGTATTAATTTATATCAGTAATAATTTCAGTCAAGGATCTGTCTGAAGGTTTCCAAGTGTGTTAAATTCACTGAAGTCAAGGACAATTCTACCCTGACTTCTTAACAAACGGATTGAGTGGTGCCCAGAAGTTACTGAAAGATCCTTCTCTTAATGTTTTTATGGTCACTGGGGAATGTAGTGTTTTTTAGAAATTCCCATATGGCTGAAGTAATGCCCCCTTCCGTGTTGCAGGTGGACATCCAGTTCTGCAGTGTTTCTTGTAGGGCTCTACGTGCTCCATTGTGTGCTCTAAAGAAGTTGTTTTCCCTTTCCTCACCCTAAATTTAGGCCATGGAGGATTCATGATGGGAAGACATCAGGATACATAACAGAGATATATGGATTTGCTGAAATCTCAAAATGGATTTCAACCAATCTGAGTTTTAATCTGCTGGAGTGTGGGAAGGAAATCTATACTTCATTTTTGACTTGGTGGGTGATTTGAGCTTTCTGTTATCTAAGCGGGTGCTGGTTTCTTCCACTCCTGTTGTCAGGCTCACCTACATGAGCATGGTAAAGCTGTAGTAAGTGAATTGCTGTGCAGTGAGACACAAATGAATGGGCTAGTATAGCAGCATATCTCAATGATAAATTTGTGGTTTGTTTCTTAATGTACATTACCATAATAAATGAGCTTGAAGATCCCAATTTTGACCAGTGGATAAACAGCCTCAAACACGTGCATTAAACTGGTGGGTTTCTGAGTTCATTAGAGGCTTATGCTATGAGCCATTACAAAAATGGAATTATTTCTCCCCTTTATAACAAATTTTCTACAGATCATTATTGAGGTCAATGGCTTGAACGTTTTAAAAAGTATCTGCAGGGTTATTTAGAAGATCTATTTCTCTAAGGGACAATTAAGTTAGTTATTTTTAAAATATTTATGTAGCTGTCACTAATGAAATTGGATTATTATAAAAGGGAATTCTGTGACTGAACACAAAGTTGGAGAAAAGACTATGTTGTTGAGACAGACATGAGAAAGAAGCAATACATTATAACCATAAGATTCATGGTATCATCTAGAAGCTGTTCTGGCACTTCTACTCAATCAGTGAATATGCTACTGTCCCTTTGTGCACTTGAACATGTCCAAGAGTTGAGTGAGTGTTCAGAATAAAATTGCTTTTCTCTGTGAGGCAGCAGAAAATGGAGGTGATTTTTCACATTAGCACATTTGTGTGCTCCCTGGTGGTAATCTGGGAGCTGGGGATTACATAAAAACCAGATTCCTTAGTGCTGTCCTGTCTTTCTTTTCTAAAAGAAATGCTACTTGAATTTTAAAGTGAAGGGGAAAAATCAACTCACTAAAGCAGAGTGGTGCTGACCCAGCACAGCAGTGTGGTTCATTAACAGAGGCTCAAAGCACTCCCATTTTCATATCAATTTTCAGTTATATATGGGAACCTGCAAAAGCAGATAAGATTTATTATTTAATAATATGACCTTATCCTTTCCAGTGGCATATAAAAGATATTTGACAAAGCCTTTTTCAGTGTTGACTTTTCTCCTGCATGCATAAAAAGCAAACTGAAGTTTTAACTGCATGGAGTAACTTCTTGATATAAAGAATTGTTTGATAGGGAGGGTGAAGATGTTTCTATGACCATGGATTTTTTTCTCTATGAAATCTGCCTGTATTTTGAATTATAATTAGTTAATAATGAGCCACATGCAGACTAAAATTAATGTGATCTTTTTTAGACTGCAGTGCAATATTCTCTATAATTCATGAATATTTTTCATGTAATCACAGAAGACCTGAATTTGGACAGGGCCTCTGGAGATCTGGAAATTTTTTCTACTTTTTCTACTCAAAGGATGGCCACTGGTAGCAGGTTTCTAAGCATAATGTTCCTTTGGGGTATGAGTATCTTGAAAGATGGGCACCCCGTGACTTTGCTGGCCAAATTGTTTGGTGTTTGACCAGCTTCTCAGTAAGTGTTGCTGTAACAGGTAACCAGCGAATTTTTTATGCAAAGATTACATTTTTGGGAAGTGTTAATTTAAGATGGGGAGATGATACAGATTTATTAAACAAAAAGAAAGGAGTTAATAAATAACACTTCAGAGCTGAGTAACATCTTCACTGTATTAATTTACTCAAAGGTACTTCCAGATGAAATCAGTAAAAATCCTACTGTCAGCTTTGGTGGTGCTTGGGTAAGATGAGAAGATGAGCTTGTGAAGGTAACTGTGTCACTGTAGTCTTTTGAGGACATGAATCAGGACACCTACTTCAGCAAGGTGTCATTTAATTTCAAATGTGGGCTTTTTCCTCTCAAATAATGAGGCTGATTCATTTTATTTGTCAAAGTTGCATCGAATCCAATGAATTCACCCCGAGAAACTTCAATTTCATTTGAGCAACCCACATCTTCTTTTCAAGCCTGTGTCAGTGTGTCACAGAACCTGTTTTGGATGGAATGATCAATGATGTTATTTTGTCATGGAATGAGTTAACTAATTTTTGCTGCAAAGCTTATGAGAACTGAAAAATACCAGGAATCATTTCTGTTTATTAGAATGAATCCTTGAGGTCATTCTCAGGATATCAAAGCAAAAATCTTAATTAGGATAAGTTCCAGGTCTTTAAAAAATTGATTGCGATAGCTTAGGAAACTGGAAAAGATCTGAAGTGTGCTGTTTTTAGCATTGTCAGAGCTGAAATTTTTGATTGAATTAGAAAAAGAGTTTTAATGGTGCTTTTTTTTTTTTTTTGTAGGCAGAAGAGACCTTTTCTATGTGCTGTTTAAAGAATTTCACTTCTTTCTTTTTTCTTTTTTTTTAATACGGCTTAATCTGTTGAAACCAGATAAAGACATGCACATAATTAAAATAACTCCTGCATTCCTCATTTGCATCAATCCAAGGTTTTCCAGTTTCTGTGGAGCTATAAATCCACATACATATGTATATATATATATATACACATATGGATTTTTATGTATTAATAGGTTTGTCATATGTATTTTTTTAGAATTACAGTGAGACTTGTGCAAAAGACAAAAAAAAAAAAACTAGTTCAGGTGTCTGAACATTTAAAATTGTTGCAGAAAATGATTTTGTTAGTTTGCTCCCATTATCAATTTAGCCTAATTATGATCCTCAGGGAGAGAGAGGGGATCAAGCTGCCAAATGATACATATTTTTGCCAGGTTTTCCAGAAACTTTAGGTCAGTTGTTAGTCTTTCACTACAAGAAAGTAAATCTTTTGATCAGAAGAGAAGATAATTTGGCAATGTCAGCCTTAAGCTGCATTTGTCCATGTTGCAGAACCACCACCTCGTTTGTGGTGGGAGCAATTTAGAGCTGAAATAATTTAGAGCTGAAATAATTGGTGTACTTAAGATGAAAAAAGCAAGGCTTTACAAAGAGGTCACTCATAGCTGCTGGCACTCTGCCTGGGGCTGGGCAGGAATCACCCTCACAGATCAGAGGGGGAGTCCATCCAATTCAATTCCAGGTTTGCTGTCTGACAGCTGCTTCAGAAGAGCAAGTTAAGAAGCCTGTGGCACACAGCTAAGGGTTAACTTGTCCCTGACCTAATTTTTAGTAGGTCTAGCTTCAACCCTCATGCAAGAAGACATTGCATCTCTTCTGGAATGCTTATAATGCATTGAAATTTATTAGTTGATATTTTTGTATGCTGTTTGTTTGCTGTGAAAAAACCAAACAAGCACCAAGTTCAAGCACTATTTTTCGGTTTCATTCACTGACACTTTGATCTCTGAAAGGGACTAGAAATTCCTAGCAGATATTTCTCGTGCAATTTATTCTTGCATCATCCTGTGGTTTGCGTGACTTCCTCTGTCTCGGTGTCTCCCGTGCTGTCCGGCAGGATAGCGATCAGAGAGGGGTCATGCCAGGTTGGAGAAGGGAAAGTGATTCCTGTTCTGGCATGCAGCTTATGTCATGCATACACCTCAAGAACGGCAGCATGAGTCACTTGCAGGCAGATCTCTAAGGTGGGAGAATGCTTCTGTTTTATTCACTTGAATGAAAACACACCATTCTGCCTGTTCCCTGCATTATTTTCTTTGCTGCTTTTGAGGTGCAAAGCATACAAACTCTTCCTGCATGGTACTACTTCCCACGAACCAACCCGGAACAACAATATCACATGTATGTTCTAGTTACAGAATATATTGTAGAGTAAATGGTGGGCCTGATATGTAGATTTTTCTTTTAATTGGTATCTTTCCTGTGAACAGTGCATTATAAAATGATTACTGTTGGCAAGAGAAAATAAAAGAATGTTGAAGAGTGTATAGAATTTCTGTTACTGATACAAGAGTACAGTTGGTCACTTGATATAATTACTTTATACTATAAAGCACCTATCCTATCTAGCTTCACTGTGATTTTCCTATAGCTCAGTTTGATTTATGGTACATACTGAGCCCTCTTGCAATGCTGTTGTGCATTAGTATGTGCATAAATCTTTTCTTTTCTTTTTGAATTTGGCATTTTTGCTTACCCCGACTTGCCACTAATAAATTCACCATATCCTTTGCATGTGTTTTCCAAGAGTCAAGCCCATGGTGGCCAGCTATGTTTTGTTCTCATTATAGGTGTTAAAATGATGAAAGACCCTATTCTTGAGCTCCCCTGCCCTGGATGAATCTCAGCACTTGATTGTGTAATGCTTCTCTGGGCCTTTTAGTCCCTATAAAAATGAGGGGAATGATATATGGAAGTGAATATGGAAAAGTTTGGTGAGGTTTAAAATTCTTTTTTTACAACTGTTTGTCCTGCCTGTACTGCATTTGAGCAGTGATGCAGTAAAGGTGAAGGGTAACGTGGAAAACTTGAATGCTTTAAAAGTAGTTGGAGAGGGTAAACCTTTGGCATCTGGAGCAGAAAAGGCAGACTTAACAGACACATTTCCAGCTTCCTAATCAGCAGTAACAGCATGCTGCTGCTAAACCAGCTTGGTTCTCTATTATTTATGGTATACAAGTTATTTTAAAAGAGCTTCATAATAACAGTCCCATTTCATTCCTGTCTTTTCTATAACTGCTTTTCCTCCACCACTTCATTTTCAGCCCCAGCGTTCCGATTGCATGGCACACCGAGAATTACCATTCTCCTCTGGTTTATGGTGAAATATGTTCATGCTCAGTAGCAAAAGCACATTGTGTGTAGATCCAAGGTGATATACTTTGTCTCTCACATTGGTTTTGAATTTGCTGGTTTTAAGAATGAATGGATGGTGTGCGAGCCGAATGCAGCATTGGGAGCATGTAGTAGCACGGCCAAATCTATCACTGACTTCACTAAGTGACAGAGGCAATGCTGAGGCAATCAGTGCAACTGTCTGCTGTGCCTGCCAAGTACCTACCACTTACATTATGTGCCAAAAATGCTTTCCACAGCTTGCCATATATTTGCTGCAATGACTGTAGTCAAATGTGGGTGCTGGAGGAAAATAGCAAGGAGTAAGAAAACTAGTTTGGGAGTTCAGTGTGAAGCTGCCGCTTAGAAAGGGATCATATTATGGACCCTCTCTTTATGGTGGGTTTGAGCCTTTAAAAATATTAAGCTGAGGATTAATGGGTTTGTCTCTTGACCTTCTGCTTCAGCATGAACTCCAACTCTTCTCGTGCTAATCATTTGGTCTCTTGTTGTCTCTCCCATAACATTTTTAAGGAATTTTATTTTTTCCCTTCTTATATTACCTTCCCTCTACAACTTACAGTTGATTCTGTATGGCTAAAAATATTAGAAATACCCTTATCCAGTCCTGATGTTTCCTTTCCTAATGAAAATGATTGAAAAAGTACTTTTAATTTTTTTTTTTCTGGGCACCTTCCCCAAAGATTTGTTACAGCCTGGGTTTAGTTATGGCTGTAGTATAGAAACTGCTTTCTTGGGAGTTTTATGTTGTCTGTTCCTCACCTTTGTGGTTATGAGAGTCCCCTGTTTCCTCCCCGTTCTACTTGCCTTTGAAAACATGGGCTATTATGTGTTTCAGTATCACTACCTCAGCAATTTCTGGTAGATTTGCTTGTGTTCTTCTGCCATGCCAATGCTAAGTAAAAAATCAAAGTGCTTTCCCTTTTGCTAGAGACTGTCCTACTTTGTAACTCTTGGCAGGAACAAACTCCTGCCAGATGTGACTGTTTCTGGATCTCCAATCATCCTTTCCCCAGCTCTTTGCTAGAGGGGACCAGCCTGATATCCTCATAGGGATGCTGCTCTTCACTCACTTGGCCCTTGGTCCCCTCGGTCCCCAGTCTGAACCTGGCAGTGCCTTGGGAGGCTGTGCCTGGGGCTCTGGAGAGCCCCACAACATCTGTGGAGTGCTGGCACCATGGGTGCTTCCCCTTTATCCCTTAGAAAGAAGAGTTGTGACAAGTCCTGAGGGATCCAAGGTCTGCCCACCTGTCCCCTCTCCATCTCTGCCATCCAGGATTTGTGAGTGAAGACCAAATGAGTGGATTTGATTACAGTAAGAGTTAAATAGCTGGTAGGAGATTGAAGTTTCAAGCTGACCTTAACCTGCTGTTGCTGCCAGCCCAGTAACTGGCAAGTCCCTCTCAGGCTCTGGAGTGTGTCCTGCTGCTTTGCTGGCTGTATCCTGGCATGTCCCACTGTCAGACCACAAGCTGAGCAGCTTGCAGAGTCTCATTGCTTGTGAGGGACCCCCAGCTGCCATCCTATCAAACTGCCAGCTCAGAGCAGGTCCAGGTAAAGCTGAGAGCAGAATTTAAGAAGCAAGAGATATACCGAGAACTGATTAATATAACACCCTTGGCTCTGCCCAGAGATTAGGCATGACAGTTAACTGGAACAGAAGGGGCTGGGAGAGGGGATTTTGACCTGCATTAACACTCCCTTGAGTGCTGATCACTCAATTCATGGGACACCATCAGAGACAGATGAGACAAGTTGGTGGAGGTGAGAGAGAGCAGGAGGTTGTTAGGAGAACTCACTAAACTGGAAAATTAAAAACAAATGCTTGTTTGTGTACTGTGTATTAAGAAAGGAATGGAACAATACAACTTTGTTCAACTTAGAGAAGAGAGGCTCCAGGGAAACTTTAGCATCTTCCAGTACCTAAAGGGGCTCCAAGACAGCTTGAGAAGGACTTTTGACAAGAGCATGTGGTGAAGAACAAGGGGAAATGGCTTTAAAATTATGATGAAGGGCGGGGTTAGATGAGATATTGGGAAGAAATTCTTTATTGTGAAGGTGATGAGGCCCTGGAACAGGTTTCCCTGAGAAGCTGCAGGATGCCCCATTCCTAGAAGTGTTCAAGGGCAGGCTGGATGGGGCTTGGAGCACCCTGGTCTAGTGTAAGGTGTCCATGCCCACAGCAGGGGGTTGGAACAAAATGATCTTTGAGGTCCCTTCCAACCCAAACCATTCTGTAATTCTATGAATATAAATTAAGTGAAAAAACATCATCACATGTAATTCTTGAAATCTGAGAGGTTTTGCTTCTAGCACTTGGCATATTCAGGTGTTGGCATGTATTAATTTCAATTTTTTTATTTGCATTAATTGAGGCCATTCCAAACTTTCTTTTTCACTTATTGCTTAAATTTGCAGGCTTTCTTAAAACTGGAAAAATGCTGATTAATCTCTGTGTTGACACATCATAGTCATATCCAAGTCATAAGATCAGGGGCATATCATAACAAGGGATTGGATTTGCGCCATTCCCAGCTACCTGCAGGGTGCACTTCATATGACACCAATACTTTTGTACACAAAGCTTTGTGATGGAAAGAACCCTACTACGTTTTCTAATTAAGGAGTAAAGTTACATTTGAATCCATTGATTCATTATGATGTAATGTAGACCTGATTTAGTTTATATTGTTTATTGCAGAAATATTCAGGTAGTGTGTAAGCTGTAAACACTGCAAATTCAGTATAAACACAAGTAGGACCTTGTCAAAACTACCAAAAGAGAATGGCATGATATTTGGAAATGGAGAAGTTGAGCCCACAAAATAATAGCTGGTTTTATCTTTAATGTCTCCAGTTGAGTTGCAGTGAAAACAAAATCTTGGAGCAAGAAAATAATTTCCATTAACTTTGCTCAGTGTTCTGCAAGGAGTTACTGATTTGAAAGAAATACTGAAAATTGGTAATAATTTCCTTTAGATCTTGCTTAAGGAAAAGAAATACTGCTTCTGCAGTCGAAAGGCACTGATAAGTAGAAAATAAGTTACCAAGGAAATATTCTCCAACAGCGCTTGGGATCCCTTCTCCTGCTGAGCTGTGGGCGAGAGAAGTGCTTCCACAGCCAGTTCTTCCATCTGTACTCCAGCAGGCTGGCAGCCAGGGATAGAGCCTGATCAACAGCCTCAAGGGGATGTGGCTTACCATTGAGCCAATGAGTAATCTGTTTGGCTGTTTTGTGTTTTGTAGATTGATTTAATTTTTTTTTGTCCAACCCAAAATTGTCAGAGTAGCAGCCCACCTGCCAGTAGTCCAGCCTCTGCCAAATAATTTGTGCTGGCATCCTAATTATCTGGAAAGTCCAATTCAAAAAAAAAAAAAAAAAAAAAAAAAGAGCTGCAGACAGGAGAAGAAGAGCATTGAAGACATTTTGAAACTGTTTCTCTGA
Source organism: Anomalospiza imberbis (assembly GCF_031753505.1). Taxonomy (NCBI): domain Eukaryota; kingdom Metazoa; phylum Chordata; class Aves; order Passeriformes; family Viduidae; genus Anomalospiza; species Anomalospiza imberbis. The sequence continues at coordinate 107,193,204 of NC_089683.1, forward strand.
CAGGAAAAGATTCTGTTTCATTTCTGCCTCCTGGGAATGCACATTACTTCCCTACACTGTGTATGGCCTGCAGTGGGGTGCAAAGCAGTGATTTCAGCTGAGGAGACCTTGATGGAAGCTCTCCAAGAAAAAAATCTGTGTACTTGCAGGCCCTTGAGGAGTGGGTTGGTGGCTCTCTTTCCTGTGAAGTCTGTCTGTCCCTCAGCTGACTGGGCACAGCATGGGGGGCTTGGGTTTACTGAGATGGTGCAGCTCAGGGTTGTATTAAATAACAAGAGAGTAGATTGAATTCTAGGTGAACTGTTCATTTTTGCTGACAGGAGAGCTAGGAAATTGGAGTAAAAAGGATGTGGATGTAGAGAGATAAGTAACAACAGAAGATGGCAGATGTGTAGCATCGTCCAGCCAGCGTGTTCTGCAGAAGGTGGGTCACTCTGGGAACTGAGTCATGCCAGGAGGCCAAAGACTACGATGCTTTTGCTGTTGTGGAGAAAGGAGTTCAGCCCTGCCTTATCTTTAATAATAATGCTATTCTATCATCTTTAGGTGTCAGATGTTTTGTTCTGGTGGTGTCATGAGTCCAAAACATTCTTTAGAGAAGGAGGTGTTTTGTAGCAGATTTTAGCAGCTGATTCTTTACAGTAAGAAACCCTAGTGATGTTTTATATTTGGTTGTTCATCCCTTTACATTAAAGCAGTGGCTCAAGGGACATGTCCCACCTAGAAACAGAATGATGGCAGCCAAGACAGGTGATGTGTCCAGGCAGAATGGAATGAAGGTCTCCTGACCTGGATGGTGCTCTGGGTTTCTGGTGTAGCATCTCCCTGGAAGAGGTTCTTATGGCCTGTGATTCAGTACGAGCGAGCTGCAGTCTACTGACTTCCTTCCAAACTTTTTCTGTTCCTGTTTACTTTGGACAGAGCAAAGATGTTCTGCAGCCAGCAAGACCTAGTCTTTGGTACATGAAGTTTTCCAAATAAATGTCTAAGGCTCATGCTGTGGCAAACCTTCTGGCACGTGAACAAAGTTTTTTAGGCCAGCTTGTACAAGCTTGGCAGCGTATACAATCTTGTGCAGTTGGGCTTAGCCAAATGCTTTATTCAGACTCTGCAAGGTATTTAAATATGTACTTAACTTCATTGCAGTTTAGCAAAACAGGTAAGAACCTTAATGCTTCATTCAGGGGTGGGCTGTAGTGCAGGAATTTAAGTCATTTTCACAATCAAAGCTCATGTTGTTTCTCAACAAAGGAAGAAAAATAGCAACAGAAACTTCTCTTAGAATTCACAGTTATTCAGTTGCTACAGTCAATACAGTCATTTCAAAAGACTCATTATAAGACTAATGTGGCTAATAAAAAGCATTTACATTTCAAATATGGAGAGCAAATAAGATATATTCTAAAGGAACATTCACTTTTTGGAGAGCAGTGAGACTTGGGTTGCAGTGATTACCATGTTCTTTTTCTCACTGCATTGCTGGCTAACACGGCTATTTGTTGTATGTTGAATTTTGTGAACAAAGTTATATTTAATGATTTCTATTGTTTGCATGAATTTATGGAGTACACTTTACCAATATTCCCAGTTGCACTCTCTATTGGGTAGTTTTCTTTCAGTGTGTTTCATTTGTATGCCAACATTGCTTACAAATAGTGTATCTAGTGCGTTACTAGTCATTATAGGATTGGTTTTAAGATGCAGCATTTTCATTGCTTTTGCGAGTCTGTTTTTTTCCTTTCTGTTCCATTTGGCATCATTATGTGCTCATGATTATTCCCTGCATAAGTCAGCTAAGCACTTCTTTGCTTGAATGTTAATCTTTGTCAATTCTTCACCCACTAAGTGTGAAGGTAATAGTATTGCTAACTGGTTTCTGTGAGGCTGCATGCTGAAAAACGTTTCACATTAACAGGGAAATTGAAACTGTAGCTAATGTATTGGTCAAAGTTGGTAAGCTTTCTAAAGGCTTCTTGCGGAGAAATCCTGTGGTAATTATCCTAAAGAATACACAATGTATGTAGTGAGCTATTCAGACTGGAAATTCAATGCTTTACATGCCATTTGGGGTGCTGATTTCATCACTCTCCCTCTTTTGGACATTGGAAGGACTATTGGTGGAGTAAAGTCTCATTCAAGCACAATAAAAGACACTGTAATTTTGTTTTGTCCTGTAATGAATAGTCCTCATGATTCAGTGCATGGGTCATGCTTGCATCCTGTGGACAGACTTTGTTTTTCATTATTTTTATATAACTGGAGGGTTTTAAAGCTTTCAGTTTTCAACAGAGAGTACTGAAAATCCTTACATTTCACCTACCTGTTTTTAAATTTAAGGGCTATGTTTGCTCCTGCATTACTAAGGCTGAATTTGCCTTTCTGTATAACATCTGTGTTCCTTCTGTCTGTCTTTTAGCTGTCTATGTAAGCCAGTTGTCTGAAATTTTACGTGGCTTTGAGTTTTCCCCTGGGGAAGCTGGGGAAAAATGAGAACAGGAGGTACAATCTGTCCATCTTAAAGTTAGCAGCAAAACTCTTGTCATAAAGGCACAATATCATCCTGGTCTGTGTGCTGATTCTTTTAGATGATAGGGCAAATTGGTTAACATAGAGATTGCAAATTGTTTTGATAAATTTTGTAGACTAAGCCTGCATTCATTGCAGGAATCAGACTCACTAGAGGCAGCAGGATGTAAGAAACTGGATGTTGTCCTCAACTCTTCTTTAAAAACAAACCTGAAACCAGGAAAACCTGTGGAATGAAATGGGGCCCTGTTCCACTGTCCAGTTGTGGGCTTTTATGCCAGACCTCTGCCACTTCAGTTGTTAGAATAACTGGAAGCTACAGGCTGGTGGGTAGGGAGAGGATTCTGGGACATGGAGGTAGGGAAGCAGAGGGAGAAATAGTATAAAATGAACTTGAATGGTTTCCTGCCAAACACAGGTTTCATTTTGTTTTGAAATAAGGTTTTGGGTTTCTCTAAGCTCTGTCTGTGAAGTTTTTAAAGTAAAACGCAGTATCTTTCCAGAAATATCTCCTGGTAAACTTCAGTTATATACTACGTAATAAATATTCCCCACCAAAGTACTATGAATGTTTTACAGTATGGTCAGGATACATTAGTATAGTGGTTATTTCTGGCTTTGGACTGCTGTAAACTTTTATAAATGTAACTTGCCTTGCAGGCATGGAAAAGGGAAGAAATTCAAATGTGTGGTTACTTCAGCAGCTGTGGGTTTCTCCTTAAAACTTCACCATTTATGCTGTGGATGCTGTATGGATCAGTGCCCAAAGTGTCTAAGTATTTTGGCATTCCATGTGCATGCTGAACTGTGGCGTGACGGAGCAGCTCCGCGGAGCTCTGAAAGGAGGAGCCTCGGGGATTGTAGGAGAGCCTGGTCCTTTTTTGTCAGGGCAGTGTGCAGAATCGTGATACTAATTCAGCTCTTCAACATGGCAGCACGTTTTGCCTAATTCCATAAAACAAAGAATAATAATCAGGTCAGGTACACGCAGGCATTTTGCAGTGAGCAATAAACAAAATAAAGCAGACCCCTGGATGTTGCCAAGAGGAAGGAAAAACAGCATTATCGGTGCACGGCAGAGAGACACGTGGTGTCAGGTAAGAATGTGCAGGCTTGCCCTTCTCTCTGTACCCATTCTCCACAGTCTGAACAAAAAAGGAGACGGCAGCAGTAGGAACACAGTGAGAACTTTCAAAATGTTGAGTAAGGACCAGATGATGATAAGTCCAACACCTTTTCCCCCTAGACAAAAATCAGTACTTTCAGTCAACTGGCAATAGTCCAGTAATCCCCTTAAACTGCCTCCTAGCCCCTAAGAGCTAGCACCTAACAAGGCCACAGCTCTCCCAGTACCTCCAGGAGTGGGCTTTGGCATGATTTTGGCATGACAAATTTAGCACTAATCTCATTTACTTACAAGGGCTGGATTGATGGCTGGATGACAAGTAGTCGCAGTCGTTAGTCTGACCCTGAATTTAGAGGATTTTGATCAGCATTATTATGCAAAGACAGCTTTCTTTGTTTGCTGCAGTTCTCAGCTGGACCTCCAACCACTGGTTTTCAGCATTCCCCCTCCCCCTTTCTTAAAAATCTGCTTCCAAGAAGTCCCTTTAGAATAAATTAGAACATATGAGCAACAAGTAGTTGTGAACTGATTTTCAGGATGCTGAATGCAGTACCCATGTGGACACTGCAGACTCTGTATCTTTTCTCTGTCAGCTCCTACAAAAGAGAAATTTGTCTTTATGTTGGACTTAGCAAAGTTCTTTTGACATGTAATTTCCAAATTTCATTGAGACAACATCTCAGATCCGGGCTGAGAACAGGAAAAATGAAGATTTGGAGTTGTTTTTGGAGTTCTGTTGAAATATTGTCTTTCACTTCATTGCAGCAGCTTGTCCCTTCAAGGTCAAGAAAGCTTACTGCTTGCTGGTTGTTAGCATATCAACTGGCAGCAGAGCTGAAAGGTAATCTTACAGCTCAACAGGGATTTTCCAAGATATTAACAGTATTTTTAGGCTGTTATCAGGAAGAAATATATGTTTAAAAGAGAAAGGTATTCAGAACAAAAATTGGAAAACAACTGTGCTCCTAAACTAGGTGTTATTTAATTTTCTTTAACTAGTCTCACAGTATGATCTGAAGAAAAAACAGAATATTGTATTTATCAAATTTGTTACAAAATTTTTTGGAGAGGAGAGGTGGTAATGCTTGGAGACAATACTCTTGGTAAGGTAACATGAAATTTAAGACTTCAAAGTTCAGAATTTCATTTCATTTTTCACTGTTGGTTTCAGCTTTGCTTTGCATCCACTTTCCCTCCTACTTACAGGGATCCTTTTGAAGTCCTGATTTTATTCCTAGATGCAGCAAAAAAGCAACTGTGATCATATTTTCTGGCAGATCTTTTATTATAAAACGCATTTTCTCCTGCAGAGCATTCCTGGTGCGGTCAGACACCCGAAAAGTCACAGCCACACGCATGTTCCACTACACACTTGTAAAAAAGTGGTTATTCAGCAAGAACTCTCCAGGTTGTGCACCATTTCTTGCTTTCTGCAGTTGCTAGGTATATTAGTAGCATAAAAAATCCTGTATCCATTGTAGTTATTAATGAGCATGTTGTCTCCTAAGATGAATTAGAGTGGCATCTAAAAAATCCTGGCAGAATACTGGAAGTTAGTACAAAAAAAAAGGATACTTATGGTATGCACACTTTTGTTTTTCTCCTCTAAATGGCCCAGCCTGAGAAGGCTGAACATTTTAATTATCTATACTACATTTACCTCATATTTACTTTTTCGTGTTATTGACTATTGCACATATTTAAAGAAAACCTAATATCTGATATCCTTACTTGATATTTGTTGTGAAATTCTGTATCTTACAGATCTCCAGTGTTGTTAAAAATACACATAAGGGGAAAATAGTGGTATATTAGAAGCATACTTTTATACACACTATTTTAGAAAATGTGTATTATATATTGTTTTAATATAATAGATAATTTTTATTTTAGAAATTTATATTTTATTATTTCCTCTATAATGGGCAGTGGTGTAGTGATAAATTTAGTCCTAGCAAGGTTTACTGAAACGGGTTTTTGCTTACATGATACGTAACATTTATATGAAAGAAAAATTAGACATTATTTTATTAGTAATGATATATAATCAATACATATAATCTGAAAACCAAATTATTCTATTAAAATCATATATGATATAGGAACATTTCAGAAGAGAAGAATAGAACTATGTTTTCATGAGATGAAGGCTAGAAAAGGCAGTATTTGATGTGTGTGCTGAGTTAATTTGAAGGCATTTAATTACAGGTCCAGCTTTGTAATCATCTTCCATTATTTCATCTTTTTATTATTGTTGTTCTTCTCTGTTATTTTTTTCACATTTGCCCATCATGCTTCTGATTCTTACCTGTAAGTTTTTTTTAGACTCTTAATTCTTTAAAGGCAATCCTTTATTTTCTGCTTTTTACTTCAAACTACATGCAGGAAAAGCACAGAGATTATAGTGCAGGATTCACCACTACACGGAGCACATTTTCTTTTCCTCTTAAATTCTAAGGGACTTCAGCTGACTTTATTAAAATAATAGGGACAGCTAAGATCTCCTGCTAGCCCCTCCTCCTTCCTCCAAGTCCCAGGAGCTTGCTTTTTCATTAAAACAAAGATGGAATGTTTTGGAAAAGGAATTTGAAAGCCTTAGACCTCATTTCTTACCCATTAGAGGTATAAGGAATTGTTTGGTATGTTTTCAATAGGCAGAGAATGAGGCTGGAAAGGCTGATTTGCCAGCAGATTGGTCAACATTGCAATAATCATACAGAAAAAAACAGATAAAATCTCAGACATACATTCAGCAAAGGGGAAGACTAGTCTACAGCAATCTGCTACAACTAAAGACATGTGAGATCTTGACAACCAGTATCACAATCACTCAAAATATTACCCTGGTAGTTACAAATTCTTTCTAAAGATGCCCAGTCTCTCTATGAATCAGCCAAGGAAGTAGGGTCTCTTTTTGCAGGTTCCCTTTCCAACCTTCCAAAGAGTTTATGCAAATCCCAGGCTCCAAATGCCAATTCTATATATTTTTAATCTTTGTCTGGGCTCCTGCCCTAGTAGTATTTTGTTATGTTTTTTAGCTGCCTGTTTTTTAGCTTTGCAGTTAACTGTGCACTGAGGCAAACAAACCACAATAACAACTCTCTGGTTGTTAGTCATGTCCATCCTGCACCCTTTGCAGACAAAAGAAGTGTACACGTCACTTCCCCAGTTTGGATAATGAGGTTTTTCTGTCAGCGCATTCACCAGCAGACGCCCCTCTGGCTGCTACAGCTGCAGTCTGTGTGGGCTGGCACACGAAGCCTTTGTCATAAGATCTCTGGTGTGTGGGTCTTGCTTCCAGGAAAATGATGTATAGGTTCTTTTTCCACCCCCCTGTAATTAAATCAGCCCGTGATCGTGATTGAATTATTGGTCTGACTGAAGAAAATCCATCTTCCAGCAAGTTGCTAAAGTAGCAGGAATGATTTCTGTTGTCCCAGGAATTAACCAGAAAAAAAAAAAAAAACCTCATAGACTTTGGGCAGTGGTATACTGACAAATTAAGTCAGAGCAGGCTTTGGTATAACCACGTTCCTCCTAACACCCAAATGGCAATGACACAGTTGGTAGAAGAAAGGTAACTCATGCAACCATCTTCTGAGAAGGGACGACTTAGATTAAACTACCTAAAAATAGCTCCAGGAAGTAACCTACAGAAATAGGTTAATTAAATAGTGAATGGGCATTGGGAGAACAGACAGGGACTAATGTGATCATTAAGTTGACTCTGTGCTAAATTTATTCAGTAGCGGAATTCAATTTTTCCCAAGGTTAAAAAATGATAATTCAGGAGTGCAGAGAGTTGTAGGGCAGTTTACGTCAATCTCCATCCTCTGCCACTCCCCAGCAGAAAGCACATTCCTTTGGGAAAGAATATATATAATAATAGTGCATTGCACAATTAAAGCTGCAGGATTTTCTGATTACTATTGTAATTTTTAAATGGATATATTCTTTGAAGTTTTGCCATACAACAGTCAGATTACAGAAATGGGTCTGGTGAAACCTACTGTGTCTGTAGCTCAAGACAATGAGAAAATATTGTGGGAGGAATTTCAACATTTTAAAGCTATTCCCATTTTACCCTGTTCATTGTTAGTTTTTCTGAGGTATTTTGTTTTAATGGCTGAAGCTGGGGGGTGTTGATGGATATAGAGCCTGTAAGCTTCAGCTGCTGATATAAGCTTAGTGATCTTTATGCCTGTCTTTATACTTGAACTCATGAATAATAGATCAGGTGAGGAAAATGCAGTACTCTCAAGCCTTAGGCAGCCCAACCTGGCCAAACTCAAAGACAAGAGAACACAGGGAGATAATAATTTTGCCAACTTTTTCTCAGCTTCTTTTTACTGGGATCTTCTGTTTTTTGCTGTGGACCAGTCAGCAGCACATCAGCTTCAGCTTTGGTGTATCAACTAGCTGTGGTGCACCTGTTCCCTGCAAGGGCAGTGCTGGCCATGATGTGGCCATGTACTGATCCCACATCTCAAACTGAAGAACACGTCTATTGGAAGAAAGCTCCCTAACTGGTCTTTTACCTGGCCACAACCTCTGCAAGGAGGAGGAGGAGGAGGAATAACTGGAGTTTGCTGTCTCTGCAGCACTGGCAATATTCAGTGTTGCAGACAGGATCCAGGAAAGTCTGGAAGAATTGCTTAATGCCTTCCAGGGTAGAGAGGGAGAGGGAAAGCTTTACAGCATGAGGCTTCAGAACCACAGAGGCAAAAGAGATTTTTCAGGTAAGCTTCAACCTGCAGAGACATTTTCCTGAAACCTGGTATTTACTCTGTGTTGCTAAAATGAATGAAATGCCATTGGCAAAGGCAAGAGGTGATGTACTGGTGGTAACTTAGATGTACTTAGTGAGGGAGCTGGGAAAAAACCCAACTTGTGGATATGACCAAAATTAGAAATAGGCAGGTGGGACGTTTTGGTTTCTCAGAGCAGCATTGGGGTTGACTGTTAGAACTTCTGATAGTCATCTCTCCAGCAGAAGTCCTTGTGCTCTGTTGCTGTGTCACCTTTTAATCCTTGGCCCATGACTCTGGCTACTTCCCTAAGGACAAGCACTCTGGGGTAAGAGCCAGTCACCAGCTCAACCTCCCAGCTTTGGATGACTCCATAGGCAAGGGGCTGCTGAGCTGAGGAGCTGCCTGAGGCTCTGTGTCTCTGCTTTGTTAGGGAAACAGGTTTTTAATGCGTGGAGTTTTTTGTAAGCTAACATGATTATGTTAATGATGTACCTGATTGATGTTGGTAATTTATTACATCATGCAAATGACTCTATGAAGCCCTAGCCTTGAGCTTTGCTATGAGGGCAGACTGCAGAGAGAAAGGACTGACTGGAAAAGCTGCTCAGAGAGCTTTTATATATTTCTAAAATATATAAATTCAGAAAACTCACAGGTGGAATGCACAAGGCTATTTCTGCACAAAGTTTGATTAGCAAAGTGCAGCTAGTGTGGGAAACTTCCAAAAAGATATTAGAGGTCTTTTACAGAAAGAAACAGCAAAGGAGAAAATCTGCAAGCATCTGTTTGATAAAACATAATCCAGCTGGGGTAATTAGGTCCCAGTAGGATGACTTCTGGTTTTATTTGTCTCCAACCAAAGGTTGATTTACTGTAAGACGTCATCACTTCGAGAAGGAAAACGGAATATTTAATAAAGATCAGGGTAACAAAAGCAAGTTAATTTTGAATTTAGGAATGTACCAAAATGTAAATTAATTCTAAAGTTTCTCGCGTCTGTATTCTGCTAAGGTGAAAAGATTTTTTCCTTTTGTTTGTTTGGGGTTTTTCAGTTGGTTTGATTTGTTTTTTTAAGTGGCTGAATGTTTTCTTTGATGCTCTGTAACCAGACTTTGTCTGTGCAATGTCTGTGCAAAAGCACAGGCATTGTCTGTGCATAGCACTTCTCACTGTGAGGGTTGCTTGTATTGCACTGTTATTATAGGAAGGCAGATTATGTGGCCAGTGTTTATTAATGAGCAGCTGATGGACACCATTTTACTACTAAAAAACCCCAGGAAAATTATAGAGCTTTGCAAACCCTGTGGAAGATGTATCTGATCAACTAGTTTGCTGATGTTTGAAGTCACCAGAAATAGCAGAATTCCAGTCCATGTTGCTGAGGCTGCTGCTTAAGATGCAGTGGGACATCTCAAAGTGAGACTTCACACCTCTGTAAAAGAAATCCTTGAGGCAGTAATGTGAGTAAAGCAAGTGTGTGTATGGAACTGAAATTCTTGTTTAATTGTTACAGAAAAACTATTGCTTTTAGCAGAAACTCAGGAGTGACTTGTTTCCTGTGTTTTTTGTTCCTGAGCTCTTTGTACCTCATGAATTCATGTTTGCTCTGAATATTAAGCTCTTTTGACTATAGTTTTGAAGTCAACGTGTTGAAATTGTAAAGAAATAATTTATTTCAATAGTTGAAAATGGGAAAAGTGTCTGCTGTTGGGAGGCAGCTGTATGAGGGATGTTCAGCAGGGCTGAGAGTGGTGTTTCTGTGCTTTGAAGGCTGCCTGAGCATCTCGGTCTGTGGCCACATATCCCCACATGGTTCTGGGTCAGTAATCACACTGTCAGTCTGAAGATAAAACATGGGGTTTGGCAGTAAGAATGTTTCCTCTGCATTGCTACTGTTGATGCACAAGCTCAGATTCATTTCGCCTCTGCTGGGAGCAGAGGAGTTGTCTGGACCAGCCATGGAGCAGTGCAGTCGTGTCATGTGCTGCAGGCTTGCGTTCTAGGACATGAAAACTCAGGGAAGGGTGTGGGCTGTTTACAGAATTTCTTCTGCTGATCTAGCTTAAAAAAGCTGAGTATAAGGGGAGTTCATCAGCAATCAAAAGAAATGCCCAGATTTTTCCCCCAGCTGCAAATTTCTAGTAAAAAAAACTAACCAAGCAGACAAAACATCCCTGATGTATCAGGCAGCTGCATTTCCAACTCTGATACTGATTTTTTCATTTCACGTTATTTTTCATTTCACTTTTTTTTTGTGAATACACTAGGAAATGAAGTTGTTTCATTTTCAACTGTGGTTTGATGATACAGTAAATCTGTTCCAGGTCTCTTAATGCTGCAGAAAGGCTGCCACAGCCATGTGCTAAACAGTACTGGTTTGGCATAAAATTATTACACTGGTTCAATTCCTAAAACCATATCATATTACGTGTTACATATCTGCACCTCACTAATTTTTTTCTGGATTAAAATTTGTCCTCTATAGTACAGCCAGCTCAAAGCCAACAAAAACTTTGTATATGGGGTTCTGTCCCTTTCAGCAGAAACACAGTCATGAGCCCATCTGAATCACAGTAAACTTTATGCCACTGATGTATCCACATGTTCACAAATCCTTTTCTGGAGTGTGTTTTGTGACTGTATGAATACTTTGGAGAGTGGGGAAGGCCCAGGAAGCTTGAGGCACTCCCTTCAGAAGATGCTTAGAATTACCTAGAATTACTCATGTTAATAACATGAGTTGTGTTTTTATAAACTGAACGAGTTAGGGTTCAGCAAAAAGAAATGCATTAAACTGAAAAAAAGATATATTCAAGGCAGAGTAAATACATGAAGAACTGTGAAACAATCTTAATTCTAGAGTTTTGTGACTTTTGGATATATTGGCAGCCCTAAAAAACACTTTTAGACCTATTTTTATATACAGAGTATAATTACAGTAGATCCCAGGAACTAAATTATGTAATAGGTAGCTCAGAGAGCTTATCTTTCTAGAAATGTACAGGAGATAGAGATGGCTGAATAAAAATTGTTTTGTTTGTCAAAGGAAATACCTTGGGAGGTATTCCAAACTTTTGTTTGGAAGTGGTCTTGACAGCACTTGTTTCTCCCACTCCTCCCTCATCTTTATTGTCATGGCATGCTTTTATGGCAAAGCCTGTTTATATGTAAATAATTCCTTGATGGAGAAATTGCCTTAGTCAATATGCAGCAGCCTTCCTAGGGCTCACAGGTTTTTACAGGGCCAATAAAATCTTTTACTGTGGTATGCTGCAGATAGGTTCATTTGAGTGGCATATTTGTAATATTTCAGTCCTTGAAAGTCATCACCCAGCAACTAAGACCCGCGGAGCCACTCCCTCACTAGTGGGTTGAGGGAGAGAATCAGAAGAGTACAGTGAAAAAAACTCCTGGGTTGAGATAAGCCCAGTTTAACAGGGAAATTAAAAGCTGTGCACACAAAGCAAATCAAAACAAGTAATTAATTCATGGCTTCCTGTGGGCAGGCAGGTGTCCAGCCATCCCCAGGAAAGCAAGGCCCCATTGCACATAATGGTCACTTGGAAAGCCAAACATCATCACTCCCAATGTCTCCTCCATCCTCCTTCTTCCCACAGCTGTATAGGCTGAGCATTTTGTCATGTGGTCTGGAATATCCCTTTGGCCAGCTGGGGTCAGCTGTCCTGGCTGTGTCCCCTCCCAACTCCTTGTGTGCTCCCCAGCCTTCTCGCTGGTGGGGTGGTGTTGCCCTGTTCTTTTAAAAGTTTTAAAGTTATTTTAAAAGTTTTCTATGTCTTCTAATGTTTACATATTTCTACTGGAGTTTCTCACTCACTGTCATGTAAATAATAATTGTTTTGCATTCTTCTTTGTGAGAAGAGAGAATTGATGGACTGTTGGTTTGACCAGTGTGGTTGGAGAGGGGGCAATTTCTTCCTCCAATCCACTGTCACTTCTAGAATTCTATATATTGCGAGGTCAGAAATAAAACTTGCTTCCTTTTGCTCTTTAGATCTTAGTGTGCATGCGCGAGTTATTTTGTGTCGTAGTGCGACAGGGTGGGGTGGGGTGAGGAACACAAAAGACCTTGGCTCTGTGTAAGCACTGCCCAGCAATAACTAAAACATCCCTGTGTTATCAACACGGTTTCCAGAACAAATCCAAAGCACAGTCCCACTACAAAGAAGAAAATTAACTCTATCCCAGCCAAGACCAGCAGAGAAACGCTGGCATTTCCCCCCACTCATTCAATATGGAGAAGTGTCTCACCAGAAAAATGGCTCCTTGATTAGAGTAGGTTCAACTAAGCCTGTTGCTGCAGTTCTGGTAGCATCAGGAATATGGTTTTCTTGAAATGAGAGAGATAAAGACTTATCCAAAAACTAAAGAGTGGGTCAGATTCAGATTTTTATGTATCTGAGTTGAAACAAGATAAGTGATGTCTGAGACACCTCTGCTGGAATTATTTCAGGTGATGGCTTCTATGTGCTCTTTCTATAGGGTTTCCAATTGCTCAATTTTTTCTTTTCATTGTGATTTAATAAATCATTAGCTGTTTGTCCTTCAGTTTTGATTAAATGTAGAACAGAGCTTACATTAAGCTGATGTTCACATAGTATGAATAATCCACCTTTGTTTCCTCCTCAGTTTTGCTCTGTTGGGAGATAACTGAACATATTGATGAAAACTGAAAATCATGTTTATGTGAAAGAAAGATATTGACAAAAATGCAGATCCAGTGAAAGGTTTCAGTGATATCAGAAAGCGAGTAGATGACATTAGATGCAGCCATTGACAGACCATTGTGTGACAGGATTGGCTTCACCCCCACAACAGGGACAATTACAGAGAACAATATTGTCCTGTTGTTTTTATTTGAGGAGATCACTCTTTCTACTACACAAAAGCCAATATTGCAAAACTTGAACATGAGGCTTCAACAGAGCAGACTCAATATCAGCAAAGGCAAATATTGGGAATGCCATCCTACTACATCTCCAGGCATTTTGTTGCTGGTCCTACAGCCTGTTCCATTGTAGAAGGATGAGGGGTCCCCCTCTGAGTGCTGTATTGCCTTTCAGCACTAGGCTCTGAGCACAAACTGTGTAGAATATACTGCCAGTCTCTATCACATATGGGTACTTTCCTTTCCTGACTAGTGCAATAACAGGTTGTTGTCGTTGTTTTCATTTTTTTAAAGGCAAAGAGTTGCCTTATTCTAATTTCTGATGACAAAGCTTGATTAATTTATGCTGTTTCTCATAATAATTATTAGCCTGGACTCAGCATTAAGACAGTGTGAATTTCACTGTGAAATGTAGAATCTAGGTTGTGACGAGGAGTATTGCCTAACAGTGTGTTGGTTTTTTCTCTCTTTTTTTTTTTAGTAAAATTTATTTATTTGCTAGTTTCCTTTTGTATCTAATAATTAGGAATAACATAGGAAAATTTAAATTTTTTGGCATAAAACACAAAAGAATGGACCCTCCAGCCCTTTTTGAAGTGAATTATTATGCAATAGAAAAACACTGATATTGCACTATAACTTGAATTACTCCATTGTTAAAGTGCATTTGGAAATTAGAAATAATACTGAGAAAAAGTATTCTTCACTTTCTGAGAATTAAAGTAAAACAATCAGGAAAATCATAGAATTACAGAATTGGTTTGGGTTCAAAAAGACCTCAAAAATTATCTTGCTCCAAGCCCCCTGCTGTGGGCAAGGACACCTTACATTAGACCAGGTTGCTCCAAGCCCTGTCCAGTCTGGCCTTGAACACTTCCAGGGATGGGGCATCCTGCAGCTTCTCTGGGCAACCTTTGCCAGGGTCTCACCACCCTCATATTTAAGTTTTTTTTCACCCCCTTGCTCTTTTTTTTCCCACACAGCTACATGTAGTGAGAAAAGTTGTTTTGTGAGAAGGAAGCATTAGTATTTAATGAAGTAGGTTTGCTACTTGTATGTTCTTGGAGTTCATGAATTAAAATCCTTATACTGATAAATTTATGATTTGCAGTGTCTGCAACTACAGGCAAGTGCTCTCTGAAAGTCTTTGATCTTACAGGTGCTCTTAGAGTAAAACTTGTACCCTCATTGCCTTTCCCCCTCTATCCTCCACCATCGCACAGTTTTCCTTCCAGTTCTTAGACAAGGCTTTTCTGTAGAATGGAAATTCATTGCATGTGTCCTTCACTGGCCTGAGTGATGGCATAGCCATATCCTCTAGAAACTCTCAGGGCTTGAGGAGAAAGGACTACAATTTTTGCCAGATCACATGCACATTTTCTCTGAGTCACATTATGGGATTAGCCACTTTTTATTCCATTCCATAATGCTAGACTTATGGCCATACTGGTACTAATATGGTAAAACATATTAGTGCCAATGTTAATTATAGGTGTAGTGGTAGCCAAAATCCTGAAGTGTATTAAAGTTGGTTTAGCCTAATCTGTGTATTTTAATTTTCTGATTTTTAGTTTATAAAGAATTTGTGGGTTGTACTGATCCCAGCAGGTGAAGAGACCAAATAATTTATAGCTTATGCTTTTATATTGCTGGTGTATTTAAGGTGGCTGTTTAAGGACCAGGGCCCCACTGAAGTGTTAGCTGTTAGGATTTCACAAAGTGAAACACCAACTTAAAATTTGTCAAGATTTTTAGACACTAGGTTTGAAGAAATATTTTGAAGGAGAGAAATGAGACAGCTTTGTGCTACACTTGTAGCACTATCAGCCAAATCACTCCAAATATATTCCATGTACAGCTAAAACCACAGTATTTTAATTTATCATTAGTCAATTTGCCACTGTTTTTATGTGGAGAGCTTATTGACACAACATCTGTAAAATAAAATAATTTCCTCTTAAGAAGAAAACCCAAAACCTTTAGCAGTGCTCTTTGTCCTGTGGCCGCAGCTCGCTCAGTGAGCTGAAGCCAGAGTTGCTGTCACAGAGCTCCATGTGCCAGGGAAGGCAAGGGCTGATGTTGCTTGCGGTGTATGGACTGAGAAAGGTCAGGGTCCACTGCTCAATAACATGGAATGTTCAAGCTATTTCCCTGGTTTATTATTAGAACAGCTCAAGACTTGGCTGAAAAGTCACATGTATTGGCCTCCCTGCCTTCTGTTTGCTTCTACTTGCACTTAGAATTGCTATTTTTTTCCCAGCTCTATCCATCTGTCCTGGGCAGCGTGTGTCCCCTGAACTGAGCTAAGGAGGAAAGTCTTGACTGTCTTGTCTGGACACTCTAGAGAGAGTCTCCTACTTTTTTTCTGGCACCGACTAAACCATGAAGGCTTGTGCTGCAGTGACAGCCTCCCTCCTTGCGGGGTATTTTTGAGAAAATAAGCAGCATTGTTTATTCAAAAAAGATTCATGGGATGGAGAAATCTATAGCCTTTGGAAGTTATGGATTAAAAATCAATTAGCAAATGAGAAATGAGCAAATGAGCTGTTCTCTCAATGGAAGAGGTTAACAGCAGTATTAGGGGGAGTGGTGTCAGGACCAGTTTTGCTCCATATATTTAAGTCTTTCCAGCAGTGCAGTATAGAGGATTGTAATTTACTGATGATTCAGAATGACTGACATTATATATAAACTTCAAAGACTTTAGATAAAAATTGCAGAATCCACAATGGAATCATGTAAATGACTAACCCGTGCATGGACTCTTAATTAGTTGTAACTCCTTGGGGAGAAATTATCTGAAAGTGATTTCGGATGACTTATTGAAAACAGTTCTGTCTGGAAAGGCGAATCAAATGCTCAGCTCTTAAGATGTTGCTGGGGATGGTATGTTTCTTAGGGGGCTCTATAATGAGAAAGCTGCTCTCAAATGGAGCAGCAAGTCACCAAAAAAATGTAAGATATAGCAGAAGTAGAGTTTTGTCAAATATTTTAAATATTATTAGCATTGTTGTATTCAATATGTTTGTGAAAGGTGAGCGTAAAACACATCTTCTTTTGTCATAAAGGTAAGGCAATATAATGTTTTATGGTTTGGATTCAGAGAGCTGTTCATTGTGCAGTGATGAAGTATTTCCTAAAGCCTCCTACAGCAGCACACTGGAAAGAAATGGAGACCAGAGGGAGAATGGCTTCACAAGGGAAGTGAGAACGCTGCCTGGTGGCTGCAGCAAATCCAGCAAGGATAAAGAGGGTCTGTAGTCCCTTTCATGATTAGCATTGGCTAGTGTGATGCACATTTCTTGTTTGTGCCACAGAGAAGCAGGAGCACATCGTGCAATAAACTCCCCCGCTGGCTTTATATCTTTACATATAAAGATGTCCTTTGCTCAAAAGGACATCTGCAGAACCAATTGGAATGGAAGTCTTGCTCTCCAAAATCCTGTCTTGGTCAGGGCAGAGGAGGCTTGTGGTCATTTGCTATTTTGACAATTGCTGTTCTGACACAACTGTTTGTTTTCACAGAGATTTTAGCTTACAACAACTCCCCCAAACTGCACATTTTGCCAGTTTGGTCATAATTTTCTCAATAGATTTGCAGAAAGTTTGCTGAGGAATATATGAAGGACCATGCTGGGTCAGCCCAAATGCAAAGTGTCTTAGTGCCCTGCCTTTGCTTTGGCTGAAAGCTGATGCTCAGTGGGGAGTGAAGGGATGGGGTAAGCATTTAATAGCAGTTATCAGAACACTTCCCTAGCCCTGGGTTTTCATCACTTAGGGACTTTTTCCTCCACAGCTTTTATCTCTATGCTTTAAGTTGCTCATTGGCTTTTTTCTTAGGTGAATTCATATTATTGATTTTCAACTCCCATAAGCTTTTCTCATTTCTGTGGCATCCACTGTTTTATGTGAAGAAGAATCTCCTTTTATTCATTTTTAATTTGCAACACATTGGTTTCATCTGATATCCCCTATTTTTTTTATTCACCTGGAGGTTTGAGTTGAAGGAACCTCAGTTGTTGTAACTACAAGGTGGCTGTAACTACATTACTGCTGTAACCTATTGTCACTGTGTGCTGTGTTAAAATAAGAGTGTTGTTGTACTGGCTTTTTTGTTGTAGAGCTTTGTTGATGTATAAAGGGGACAATGCTTTAGATGAAGAGATTTTGTTTGTTGTTCATTTTCATTTTAACTTCAGCTGTTTGTTTTTTAATATAGAATTAGTCTTGATAATCTGTTAAGTTTAATGCGGTGCTATTTAGTGCTATATCGCAAAGTATTTAGAATTGTAATTCAGCTCTACAATGTGATTATTATTTCTATATATATAAAAAAACCCTATAGTTTTCACAACTAGGTAATTCTTGACTATAATAATAATTTTTGAATATTACTTGATTCTTGAACTGATGTTTAATAATGTCAACTTTTAGGGAAATAAACACTGTGTCTCCATCTACTGGATACACAAAGGGACCTACGCATTTTGCCCATATGTAATCTCTTCTTTGCTAGCCAATGTGGGAAGAACTTAGAAAACATGAGTGGGAGGTCTGTCAGATGTGGGCAGTGGATAAATGAATCCCAGTGAGTAGGGTTTGAGGGGAGGAAGGACAGAAAAGGATGGAGAGATTTGTACACTTTCCAAGGTACAATGTGCAAAAGGTCAGAGAAAATGTGGCTATGCCTGTAGGAACAACAATCAAATCCCTTAACTAGTTGAAAGAACATTTAAAGGACTGTGGAAACAGATGGTGCATGAGTTAAAACTGTACAGGAGCAACTTACCTTCTGCAGTAATTTCAGCAAGACAGTTATTTCCGTGGTTGTTACTCTCTCATTCAATCACAACATGCAATTACTATAGCAAACCTTCTGTCATATTGCACACGTTTTCACACTTGTCAGAGGAAAAGTCATAGATTAAACAATATGGTTTAAAGTACTGTTTAGTTATGAATTTCATAACTGTATTTTAATGAAAGACAGAAGCATTCTGTTGGAGTAGACCTTAAAAGTAGAAGAACCAGGGGAGCAGATTCTGGAAGAAATAGCAAGTAGTGTTGGCCATACAAATCCCGTGAGCACAAATGGAAATTTATGCATGTTAATGCCTTCAAATCAGTCTGAAAAGAAGCAATTAGAGGCTCATTGTGGAGTCACTACATGTGAAGAACACTCACTGAAATCCATGGGTGCTTGGAGAAAAGACAGCAAAAAGAACTGGGGCTTTAGTACTCTACCAACATTTCCCCCTTTACTTTTATACAGTCTTTAACATGGCACGGAACCTTTCTGTTAATTCTTAATTCTCTTCGAGGTGTTTGAAAACAAGAAACTAAAGCCATCTAACCATGCTAAACCTTTACTATCCTGAGGTAAATGTTCTTAATTTCCTTCATTTTCCTCCCTGCTTTGGGATTTTTGGTATTGGCTGGTTTTTGTGGGTTTTTTTTTTTTTTGGTTTTTTTTTTTTGGTTTTTTCCTTTTTCTGTGTGCTATATTTGTTCTCCAGAACTAGTATCTTTTGACATACACATAACTGTAGATATATATATATATATATATATAATCTGCTTTTGTCTCTCATGCTAAATAGTTTGTATGAATGATCAATATGAGTAATGAGAGTGGTTATTCCTTAGAATGTTTCTTGAATAATAATGTGTCCCTGGTTTAGACCTTTCCATGTCTGTCTTTCCTTAAAAAAAAAGGAAAGCAACAGCACAAAGATTCCAATATGCCTTTTTTTTTCTTTTTAATGAAAAAGGCATCTGGGGGTAACTCAACCAGAAAATAAAGGGAAATCAAAGTGATAGCTATATTTTTGTGTTTCATTTTGATTGCTCTGTGCAGTTTTCTTCATTCGGGAAATATGTATTTAAAAAGAGAGAGAAATCTTTATGCCTGTTATTCACTTCTGCTGTTTTTG
Organism: Anomalospiza imberbis; assembly: GCF_031753505.1. Lineage (NCBI taxonomy): Eukaryota > Metazoa > Chordata > Aves > Passeriformes > Viduidae > Anomalospiza > Anomalospiza imberbis. Next base: position 107,212,446 of record NC_089683.1, read on the forward strand.
CCATTTTAAAAATATACTTACCAGTTATTTCCATACGGAATATTTGAAAGCAGGAAGAATTTGACAAGTCATTATGTTGCTTGAATTCAATTAAAAAAAACCTGTCTAGATCATTATATTAAACAGGAGGACATAGAAAATTAAAGTCACAGTTCCATTTTAAATTGTTAACCTTGTATTTTTTGCAGCAACACCTCTTGAGAGAAGGAGTATATGTCTATAAGGGAATGAAAGCTGAAGGAATTTAGAGAAAATAGACATATTTTTTCAGATTTTGGGGTTTTTTTCTTTCTACTTTTCCCATATGTGTGACGGCCTTTTTTGCATTGGCGTTGAAGTTTTATTGCGACAAATCTTGACACATTTACTGATGCCAAGGAAAGTGTTATGCAGATTCATTCAACTTGGTAAGAAACACTGTTGGGGTTACTCAGAATGAGGAAATATGCCAGAACCTGCAAACCTGGATTGGTCTCTCTTCAGGACACCTCATTTTCTGAGTGCCCTGTTGAAGACATTGTCACTGATTTTTCCATAACCTTCTTTCAAGCAGCGAGCGTGTTTTCTTCTGTTTTCTGAACCAAACCCAGTGTGCCAGAAATGAGGTATCCAGAGTTGCTGACCTGTTTTTGGTAATACTGGTGCAGTTTAACTTGTTTATTAGTCATTCAACAGCAGTTTGAAAGAGAAAAACCAGTGGTAATAGGATTTGGATTGCAGTTGAAGTTGAGGGTTTCTTGCTGCCTGCAATGGCTCTGAATCAAGCCGCAGATGGTGACGAGATTCCTGTAGCTGCTGCTTTCCTTGCACAGGCATTCCAGCAATGCTGAGAGCAAGGCAAAGCCCCAGGAAAAATTGTAAAGTGGATCTGAGAGCAGATGTGCCCCAGCTGCAAGGGAAGTGATAATGGAAGCAGTGAATTTGGAGCAGGGCGGATGGCGGCAATCTGTGGTCGGGAAGGAGTGTGCAGAAGGATGGAAAGGAAAAAACAATAGTGTGGGGGTGACAGCAGATAATAAATAGGGAGGGTAAAACCAGTGCACTGAGGGGACTCACAATAGCCATAGAAATACCTGTAGGGATTGTGCCTGGAGACAGGAGAATGTAAGCTAAAAATATGAATAACCTCCTTGGTCTTTAAAAAGAGTCTCAAGTTGCCTTTACTGTGATTTATGTCACCAGCCCTCCTCCACAGAATTACAGTCGCATAATCCACAACTGCTGTTATTTATTCCAGATAAAGAAGGCAGTTTTGACTGTGATCTCCCTTGACATTTTCCAAGGTCTGTGCCTGTCTCATACCTTTCATCATCGTGTACTTCTTCAAGGCATCTCTCTTACCTCTCTCAAAAAGAAACATGCATTGCAGTCGCTCAACCTGGACCAGAGTGACACAGACGTTACAGGTTAGGGAAGATCAATTGCATAGCCCTGCTCCTCTTCACCTGGGAGGATCTTGGATGTGTTGACAAGATTGGAATCCAAATATGGCATTAACCCACTGTATTGTAGTGGTTGGGGTGACAGGAATGATATAAAATAGCATCTCGCTCAACAAGGTATTCTCCCTTTTTCATTTTACAATCTGTGTCAATGGCAGTTGAAACTATTAGACCTGCATTAAAATTACATATTACTTTATATAAATGGAAGCTATAAATATCGCAAATAGTAAAAAACTAAAATTGCAGTGAGGTTCAGAAGCCAGTATGTCTGAAACCTTCAAAATTAAGGACATTTAGAGGAAAGCCTCAATATCCATCTCTCCTTAATTTACCTCATTATTCTTGTTTGTCAGAGTATGATCTCACTCCTGTGTTAATATCATTTAATAACTTTTTCTTGCAAGGTTGGCTCAGATCTGAATCAAAGCACAGTAAAGGTGCAGAGGTATTTCCTTGAGTATGTTGGTTTAGATGAAGCAGTAAGAACAGGCTAATCTGGTCTTAAGGATGAAGTAATTGTCACTGTAATCAGTAAATACTTTTGTTGCTGAGTATCTCTTTTCTAAAACTTTTATATCAATATATAGTCTTGTGGTTTCTTATTTCTTTTTCTTTTCATTTGAAAACATTATAAATATAAAGCTACTATTGACCTGTAGATGTGGCACAAATTGACTTGAATGAGGAACCTAGATGCTAAAATTGAGCTCACTAAGAAGTTGCTAGCAAGTAATGATGTGGATGCTGGAAATGCTGATGCAGCATTAGGTGTGTCCTCTCCTACCATCCTGGATGGGCTTGGGCCAGACTTGCAATGCCTGTGTCTTATGAGCACCATGTACAGCTCAGCATTGGCATTTCCTGGGATGGAAATCTCCCTAGGCTACCTGGAGCCTGCACTGAGTCTAGCACATCTGATTCTCACAGGAGCTGTGCTCCTGGACATGAAAACAATGCACAAAACTGAGGGTTATGTGTAATTCTTAATTGACTCTTTGGAGAAACAGAGGGAATTTGCTGGCCTTGGAAGTCCCTGCTTGTCTCATGAAGCTGGAGAAATATGGCTCAACATTTTTCATTAAAAGTAATTTTAAATTGAATCAATGGAATAATATTCCTGTGGTGAGGACTCAGAAGAGAGAGAGAGAGAGAGTTCCTGAATCTTTCTGGCGAGTACATATGATTTCCTGTTCCGAGGGAAGGATCTGTTTCACCTAAATTTAGCTTGGGTATCTAGCTTCGCTCTCTAGTCCACAGTTCCCCATGAGAGCCATTCATTTGACCTCCTAAAACAGGTCAAATTACCCTCTTTATTAACTGTAGAGAAAACCTCAGGCCAGAAGTCCAGCCTGGAAATGGGTAAGCAGAGATGAAACTGGATCCCAGCTTTCCTCTTAGCAATATACACGTAAGATGAGGTCTGTGGATACTACAGGATCTTGTGAGTAGAAATATGCCAGTGGGGAAGACATGCCCAAAGCCTGCTGTGCAGGTGCCCTGTGGGGCTGAAGGAATGGAATCCCTTAAAACAATAGGTGTTTTTAAGTTAATATGATTAAACAGTATTATTATTCTTTGGAAAATAGTCTGTAACCTTCATTTAAAAAAAAAAGTGATAAGGGCTGTATCCGCATTGTTCTTGTAAAGGAATTTGCATCTTCAAGCATTTCTTCTCAAAGTAATTAGACACTGAGAGTTCAGGGACTCTAGAGGCAAACCTAGAAACTGCTCTGTGCTCTGTAGAACCATGAGGCTGATGTCATATGTGGAACATAGTTGAATGTTACTTTCTGTTCTTGAAAAAGGAAGAAGGATTTTTAATTTCTTGCTCTTCAGCATGAAGGAAACTCATAACTGTTCTCTACTGGGGCTGAAATCACATCACAGATGTGGTTCAAAATCAGTTTGTCATTCATTTCAAGCCTGCTTTGGCACAGGATGGTATAGAAAGAAAAAAATAAATAAATCTGTTCTAAATTTGCATTTGATATTTTATTCTTTCCTTATAATCTGCATTTTTTCTGCTTTAACTGATATTTCAACTGCAATGGCTTCTAAGCATCCTAGGCAAATGCTTTCTTATAAGCCAAATTATTTCTTTTTTTTTTTTTTTTTTTACTGTGCAAAAGGTGGACTAAAAACTAGCTGAGCTGCTGGGATTTACAGGGTGGTGGTCAGTGGCACAAGGTCCAGCTGGTCACTGGTCATGTACCCCAGGGGCTAACTGTGGGGCCAATGCTATTAAAGATCTTCATTAGTGACTCAGATGATGGGGAACAAAGCACCCTGAGGAGTCTTCAGAGAGCAGAGAGCTGGGAGGGCCCGTGTTTTAAACACAAGAATTGACTGACTTACTCTCTGGTTGGTGAAATGGCAGAAGAGGTTGCCCCAGACATTGTAAGGGCTCCATCTTTGGAGATACTCCAGCCTTTACTGGTCCTTGGTGACCAGCTTTAGGTGGCCCTGCCTTGTGCAGTCAGGTTTCATGTCTCAGTGTTTCTAAATATAAATGCATGATGATATAAAAAATATATGCCAGACTGTTAATTTGTAGTTACCCCATAAGTTTTTCACTTTAACTACAAATATTCAAGTAGTTTAGAGGAAAAATAGGCAAACTTCACCCCACAACCGAGTTTGTATGTGGAGAAATCAGATTCTTTTATTCAATTTCAGTCCAGATCTTTATCCCGGCAGTTAATTGAGCTATTACTTTTAATTATTGAAAGATTCTGAATTTGAAAAATTAAAAAAAAATTGTGAGATTCCTCAAGTAGCGAACCATCTAAATTTAATTCCATATTACAATGCTCTACTGTCTTGTGTAGGTCATTGTAGCATCTGGTTTCAATGTCTTCAAAAGACTATCTTAAATTCATGTAAATTAGAATACACAGATGCTAAAAAGAATTCGTAATTCCTAGTAGACATTCCTCAATATTTTTTCACCCCACTCATTGTTGAATGAATGTCATTTGGTTGAAGATTTTGATTACTTCAGTAAAAAAAAAAAGCCATTCATTGTGTGAACTGAGACACATAATTTAACAATACCAATATTGTCACACGGCAAACAGGTCATCAAAGGATGATCCTCCTCTGCAACCACCTGATCTATTTAGTTTGGTTAACAGGAAATTTTAAAGATACTCTTTTTGCCATTTTAACCTCTTAAGTGGCCTCTCTCAGTAACTGCTCTCTTGTGCAAACAAACAAACTTAAAGAAGACTCAAACTTTGTGGTAAATTCCCAAAGTAGTGGGACCAGCACGGAGGGATAACTTGTGGAGGTCCTCTGGAAATCTGGCAGATGTTTTTTTTTTCCGGGTTGTGTTGAATTTCTCTATGCACTTGTTGCAAGTTGTTTTAACTGAATAGTAGTCCTTCAATCAGTTGTCAACAGTCGCTTTGTGACAGGTTCACCGCACACTGTTTTGCCACACAGCTGCTTGATTTTTATCTTAAATTTGATTATTGCTGCATATCATTTTCTAAACCTGTTGTTCTTTGGAAGAGTCTTAAACCACAATATAGAAAGGATATTTCACGTTGGGTCTGAATCCAAATTTCAGCCGTAGTTGCTCGACCGGCACGTTGTTAGCTGTCAGCAGCCTATGAGAACCTCCCCATAGCTGGTATGTAAACTTTTAGGCTTGTGAAACAGCTGAATGCTATTGTTTCCACCAAAAAAATTCCCTCTGACGTTTTTGGCACTTGGGTGCCCAGTGTTTGACTCTGATGAAGAGAACCTTCCAGTGTGTGAATGAGGGAGCTTGTACAAGTGCCTAAAGGCTTGCACGTGACATGCTGTGTTCAAGACATTGGTTATTTTTGAGGTGATAATTGCTTTTTTTTTTCTTTAAAGATATAACAAACATGCTAGTATTGTCTGTAATGAAAACAGAGCTTAAATATTGCCATATTCAATTATTCCTTTTTTTTTTCCCTTCTTCACTTTCAGGATAGGGAATTATGTTGGAATTCTCTATTTATGAATTGAGAATTTTCTTTGAATGATAGTTGCTTCCAAAATCTGTTGTTTGCTAAATTATGGTTCAGAATTTTGACCAAAAGAGAAATAATTTCAGGAGAGAGGCTGGAAAATAGCATAAGATTTTAATTTATTTTTCTTCCAAATAGTAGTAGTAGGATTTTTAAAAGGCAAAAGGATAATATTATAGTTAGTGATTTATAAAACCATTCCATTTATAAGTTTGATCCAGTAACAGCAGCAAAACTTGACTTGAGTGTTTGATGTTACTGATCTTAAATATGTGTATAGGTACCTTGTGAATAGTTTGTGCAGCAAAAGATGTACAAGAGTCCCTGAATTTTATAGTTTTATTGTGTTTTTGAAGTTCAGTGTTTTCGTAGAGCATGTTATTTTGGAAAGCATCCAAGGTGCACAAGCTTTTTAGGAGCTTAGGCTGATGAACAGGAATATCAGTAATGCAAGGTGCATGAAGGAATGTCTCTCAAACAGGAGAATTAATCCTCTTCATAAGATGATGCAGTGAAATCAGAGAAGGGTTTGTGTTTGATATTATTTTTGTCTGCTGTGTTATATGCTGGAAGAAAAGTGCTTACCTAGCATATGGCTTGATTGTGGCAGAAATGGCACTGGGAGACCAGTTCAGAATGCTGAGCACTTAATTCGAAGAAAGTCCTTGCTCTGTGTAAGCAATCAGGAGCTGTGGCTGCAGTAGGAGGCATCTGGTCATGCAGACTTAGTAATTGCATTCATGTAATGTATAACTGTTAATACATTGCAGCTCAGTGTGAACCAGAACCCCTTGATGTAGATAAGCCCTTAAGTATTTAAATACCCAGGTGCTTCTTACTGAAATGTCTTAGAGTCCAACTTGGCCTCCACATGGTGACTGTTGTAAATGTTCCTCATAAAGCTGCATTACATTTCATCCTAATTAGCACTGCTGCTGTAGCCCTGGTAAAGACACATTGGATTAAAAAGAACCAGAGGCTGAGCGCCCACATTCTCTCCTACAGGAATTAAATCAATTTCAGTCTTACAGTATTCACAGACCTGATTTAATTTGGCTTCTTTCTCTAGATGGTTGCAAAAGCACAGTAGTAGTAGGAAGCTCCTGCCTTTGTTACTTATGTTTAACTTCAGAGTTGTGTCTGTTTTGAGTGCTATCAGGGTAGCATTCCTTATTAGTCCCAGAATAAAGCAAGTATGCTATTTTGGTAGCAAAGAAATTAAAATTTCATAAATAAATAGTGGTTACCAGCAATAAATTAAGATGAGAAATGTTATTATTGTGGAAATAGAAATGAATGTTGCCTACTGTGAAAAGGATTTTTTTAAATTGAAATCAGATACATAATTAAGTTGTTATTAATTAGGCACAGAAAAGGTTAGAAACCTTAACATCTTTTGTCCATAAGCCAAATATTGTAGCATGTTGATATCCATGCTGTGAAATCCCCATTACTGCTCTGCCAGTAATTTCAACCTGGCATCTAGACTAAATTGTCTCCCTGGGAGCCAAGAGGAAACACGGTTGATATGTGATCTTGGGCATGGGTCTTTCTTGAATGAATAAAAGCACTGTCACATTTTACGAAATTACATCTGCTGGTTATGTGCTGTGATCATCTCTGAATGAGGGAGAGGGCAGAGCTCATCTGAGTTATGGCACAGACCCATATTCCAAAGGAACTTGATGGGATTTTATACAGTCTTGTAACTCCATTCCAGATCTGTTCCAGCTGCATGACAGAAATTGAAAGCAAGGTAATGATTGTGCCTGCACAATAATTTTTAAAGTGCTCAGAAACACACAGAACACACAAATTGCCAGCCAGAGCTTGCTGAAATGCCTCAAAGCATGTTATTCTGTGGATGGAGATGAACAAGTTTGACAAATGGCTGCCATGCAGAGCTGAAAATGCAGTTCTCATCTTCTCTCTCAGCAAAGATGAGAAGGAAGCTTTTTCCCCTGGAACCCTCAAGTGCTTGGGTCTAGCACCCCAATACACAGCTGTGGTGCCAGATGTTGGCAGTGTGCTGAGCCTGTCCCACAGTGCAGCAGCTAGTCTTGTAGACCCCTTCAAGGTCCCTGTCATGGCTTTAAGTAGGTTCATTTTAGGGTTGGGCTCAGTGATCTTCGAGGTCTTTTAGAACCTTAAGGATCTGTGATCTTGCTCAGAGCTGAATGCCTTTTGGGAGCTGCTGCTTTTTGCTGCGAGAGGGCTGCAGAGCCACTCCAGCCCAAGGTTCCCCAGATGGGTGGCTTTGTCACACATGTGGGGATCTGAAGTTAGTGGTGGAGCTGTGTCACATAGGCACCATGTGGGGTGTTGCCCAAGGAACTATGGGATTGATGGAGTTTTGGAAGTGCTGCAGGACTGTTTCCCCTTACTTGGTTGTGGGGCCAGTAAGAGAAGACATCATGAATACTCTCTTACTCCTTTTCTGAGGCAAATGAGTGTCTAAGTCTCATGCTGTTAATTCAAAATCTGTAAAGAATAGAAAACAAAACACTTGTTTGGAGCAATTATCTCTTAATATGTGGAAACTGCAACAGTGGTGAATTTTAAGATCTTTTTCTAAACTGAACAAAATGCTTCTCTCTGATTGTTGAAGTATCTGTTGCCACTTCAGCCTGAGCTCTGTAACCATGTGGTAGTTGTTTTTTCTTTTTTCTACTCTATTCTTCATTTCTTTAAAGAGCTGATTCTTGTGATTTATTGGGTACAAACTACAAAGCTAAGTACTTTTCAGGATGTAAGTTGTAGTGGCTATGAGAAGGAATGAGACTATAATTCTCCTCCACTTTATTTTAGTTAAGTATTTTCAGAGGAAAGGGGAGGGGAGGATGTATTCTTTCCATTAGACCTCTCCTTTCTTAATCACCATTCCCTAATTAATTCCCTGGTTAAATATAAAGCAAGCATTAGCTTTGAATAATGTTTTCCTGTGTGATTAAGTAGGAAGAATTTCTTTCTTTTGTATGATGACTCATTGCTGGGGGATCTGGTGGGAGCCTCAGGGTGGATATTTGAGACTTTGGTCCCAGGTGCTCTCATACCTTTGAGCTGTGTCTGCTGTCAGTCCAGAGGTGGGAGGCAAAGGAGATATCACATATCAACTGAACACAAAGAAAATTGCCTCTCTCGTGAAACCTCAGCTTTGTTTTTTCCTGGTGGAAAACTGACTCTGGCTCATAGAAATGCAAATCTCTAGACAACACATACAGCTAGCAGGAATGTAAATTATTGTTCTTCCTGGCACATTGTCTGTAATAGTTCTTGTTGCATGATGTATATTCTTTGGTGTCCAAGCTGCCCCAAAAATACACTCTTTCTTTTCACCAACATCTTCCAGTTCCTCCTCCTGCACCAGTTTGCAAACCTTTGTCTTGTAGCAGTACAGCTGTGTTGGGTCACACCATAAACCACGTCTGAAAGAACTGAGGTTAAGAACTGAATCAGAAAAGGAGATTATAGTGAATGAGGGCATGGCAAAGAGGCATAACATAGTCTAAGCTGGCCAAGCTTATTTTACTGATGAAGAAACATTGTCTAACTCTACCCAGATGATATGACTTTGTGTTTTGCTACTGTAGTAGCTTATGGTGTTCATTTTTAGCTCATAGCATCAAATTTTAGCTCAAAAGACAGTTTTAAGAATGAGTCTGTGTTCAAATGTTGCTTGTAGCTCAAGATGTGAAAAAGAATACAGTTTTATTAATGTGGCAGCAAGGAAAACATATGGAATATGTTTCATATAATGACATGAGAATGCCTGTGATTTGACTGCTGTATCCATGAATGCTGTAACATATTATCTCTGGGTGTTGAAAAACAGGCATTTAAAAACACTCTTGGTTTTGATAAAAAGTATGGTAAACAGAAATCCCACTGATCTTTTTTTCCTTTCATATGTTTTACAGGCCTTTCCCTGTATTTCAACCGGAATTTATGGTAAGACACACCTTTGATGTCACTTATTCTGACTCATTTTTCCCTATTATTGGTACTCCAAACAGTGATATTACATATATATACTTATACTGTGTTAAATAACACAGACCCAAAGCCTTTGGCTGGTGTGCTGGGAAGTGGGATACTGTCGTGCAGCCCTTAGCATAACCCTTAGAGCCTGTGAGCCAAGACCTGAAACTGTGACTGCACTTCTGCAGTAACTCTTAAACACGCTGCTGTTATTTCAAAAAGGGAAAAATAGGGGTCTGGCAAAATTTTCCATCCAGAGGGAAAGAAAGATGCCATGATGTCCAAGACTGGCCAAAAAAAATAAAAAAAGCCAGGCCGGCTTGCTGGAGTAACAGGAAATTATCCTTCTTCCCTTGAGTTTTGCTTCCACCAGTTTAGTTTATTAATTTACATGCAAATTTACATGGCCTGAAGGAACTGGAAGGAAATGGTTATTGTAAGTCTCTTGCTATGTTGTAATCATAAGGTAATCCATCACTAACAGTTAACTGGCTTTTGGCTGGCATTGTGAAAGAAGCAAGCATGCTATTTGAAGGAGGAAGAAACCAAGTTCAATATTTTTTAAAAATTGAGAAATTTGATAAAACATACAAACTACAAAGGCATTTTTTTTTTCCTTAAACAATAACCTATGCTGATTTTTTTTTTCATTTAGATCCAATATATGATTGTAGGTTTGATTACTTATACGATTTAAAGTTTTTAAAATAAGGATGTTTTAAAGAAACATGACGGTGATCCATGCCTTGTACTGTTGAAGGCCAGATAGGATGGAAATTTAAGCAACTTGATCTAGTGGACCATGTCCAAAGGGGGATTGGAACCAGATGATCTTTAAGGTCCCTTCCAACCCAAACTATTCAATGATTTTATGTTAAACAGCAATAATTTTTTTAAAAAAGCCATTATCATGTAATGATGTAGTATGACATAAGTCATAACATATAGTAATTGTTAGATAAGGTAATTTGAGCTTTGACTAATTAGATAATTCAGATTAAGGAGGGGAGAAATATTTAGGCTTGTTCCTCCTATTTTAAGGACCTCTCATTAAAATTTTTTTGATGATTGTAAATCTGAAATAGGCTTCAGAAGGTAAAATCTAGTTCAATTTGGGTGCTGTATTCCCTTCTACTTGAACTGCATTTCCAGTGTTGTAGAACATGCAGATGCCATTTCCATGAGCTCTAGAATTGGCTGAATAGAAATCTGTTTTCAGATAAAGCTTTGCCTCAGTTCTCAGTTTTGGTCCCCCTTTTGAACTTGGTGGCAAGCTTTGCATTTTAGTCCTTGATTCATTGGCTTAAATCTTGATTTCTTACTTAGATATATTTTTTAATATACTTATTTTTGTTTACATTTGTTTTTGTTTGATACGTTTATTTTAGAAAATCAAGCAAGATATGCTGTAAGTATATGGAAATTACCAGTAAGTGGGAGATACAAAGAATAATAGTTGACTTTATTTTAGAATTGGCCTAGTTAGAAAAATCCCAGCAGGTGCGAAATATGGTTCCCTGAAGCCAGCATAGAAAGTTGGAAAGGATCTCTGGTAGGAATCGTGAGTTTCTGTGAAGTTTTCAGTGCTTTTTTCAAACGTAGCTGTGGCATTGCTGAAACATTATACACTGCAGCAGATGCTTTTTCTGTAATTGTTTGCTGTTTTCCCTGTTGGAAATAGATTAAAATGTGTTTGTGCTAAAATCCTCTGGTTTTCTGAGGCTGCTTTTTGAGGTTTTTTGATGAGAAAATACAACCTCTACTTGATTGTACTGTTTACATTTTAATAAATGTTTTTTATTCCTCAATTAAAGAAGTACTTCCCTTCTTTCCTGACTTTCAGATGCACTGCCTGAGAGTAATAATTAAACAGGCAGCCCTGCATCTGGCTTCAGGTGTCAGTATTTTCAGGAATGTTTGATAGTTGCATTGCTAAAATTACACTGTGTGTGGTGACGTGTTTGCAATGTAAAGTACACGCAAGCCCCACAAAACTATGCTTTAATCTTTTTGGTTTTGTTGAGGTTTTCCCCTTTATCCATGCATATTCTTTTAGTTAAAGGCAGTGTCTAGATGAAAAAGTGAATCAGCCTCATTCCTGGTGGCCAAGCTGATTAGAGTATCTGTGTTGTGCACGTAACACTGGGCTGTCCCAATAAAGCAGTAGACAAGGAACACACTTGCTATTTCCTCATCTTAGATCCATACAAACAAATTCTTCCCCTTCAGAAACCCCTGGCTGAGGATGCAATTTCTCCTACAAATTAAAGCACAGAAATTTGCTAAAGGCTGGCTGAGTATATCCCAGTTGAGAATCTGGATTGAGTTTTGCTCCAGACTCCTGCAGATGTGTAGATTGCTCACCTGCACTCTTGTCATTAGGACAGAGTGTTCACACTTCTGTGGGGAGCAGTCCATTCTTGTTTTCATCACTGCAGAGCATTCTTTTACTCCCATAAAAAGGAAGCTTTGAAGAAACAAGCAAACAAGGCTTTTTCCGAGGTCTTGGCAAAGGGCAGATTGCTTTCCATGGAAAGAGTGTTGGATAGAGAAAAAGTCTGCCCTCCTCCCCAAACACTTTCCTGATGCTCCATCTTCACCCATCACGCTGTGGATGTTTCAGCTTGAACAAGTTACAGCCTTGAGAAAGCAATTTGACTGCTGCACCGTGCCAGCAGTTCAAACTTTGATTTTCATGTGCTCCTGTTTAAAGAGTGCTGGCAACAAATCCACTCCCAAAGGATCCTTGATTTAGAAGTTTGGTTCAAATGAGGGATTCCATCTTTGAAAAATGACATAGGAAGCAAGCAATGCTAAATATTTGTAAGGACTGAAAAACAAGTGAGAGTCTGCCCACAGGCACTCTGGGAAAAAAAAATTCCCTACAAGATCCCAAATCCCTAATATATTTTCCTAAGAGATCCCTGTCACCTTTAATAAGCTTAAGAACTGCTAATCAGCCTAAGAAAGCAGAGGTTGTGAAGGTTTATATTGCTATGAATCCCTGGGTTACTCTCTTCCGTTGCAATAAATTATTTCATTTATACCAAGAGCATGAAGTTTCCCAAATAAAACTGTTTTGGGAGGAGGACTGAGGATTTACATCCCTCCCATGGCATTAGGGAGGTATTGGAGTATCAAGCTCCAAACATCCTTAGCAGCTGTTTAGTAACACACAAACATAAGCCAGAGCAGTTTGATTTTTAGGGAGTTTCTTACTTTTTTTTTTCCTCTTTTTCCTTTTTAAAGCAATTTTACTATCTGGTTGGGAAAAAAGTTATAAAAAGGGATGAAAAAATCTCTAGACAAATATATAGTTCAAAGGGTACACGGTGCTCTTTTAGGCTGCAGTGTGTCAGATTTTCATGTTATACCAGTGGATCACTATTTACATGTCCAGTTTCACCTTAATTGCTGTCTTATTATGTCTGAGGTACCTCCAGAAGAGGGGACTGGGGGGAAGTGCCACTTTCTTTAGTAGATTTTCTGGAAGAGCACCTCATTAAGAACCTCTCTACAAATTGTGCTGTTTGCAGCCTGCAAAGTGAACAAGGATGTTGGATAAAGTGCTACAAACCTTCCAAGCCACTAAATCAAAACAAGGCTCTGCAGATGGATGTAAGGAGACAGGATTTTTCATGTTTGTCACAAATATTTTGAGAGATAATTGTGGGATAGGCTACATCTGGAAGGAATTGAAGATGTTTTGGTCTATGCACACCTATGTGTTACCAACTTGCTGTTACTTTACAGTAATACAAGGTTGGGCTTTGTTCTGAGATGCTTACATTTGCAACATAAGCTGCTCTTTGACAACAAAAACTAGTATTTAAATATTATTTTAAACTTCAGGGAGAGGGAAAAAAAAGAAGAAATAAAGTGGAGGGAGAAAGATGAAACTCTGAATTCCAATTGGTGTGTATTTCTGTCTCTACATCACTATAGCTGTATGATATACCTTAGCTTGATTTCATGAAAATTATGTCCTCTATCCTTTCTGAGAATAACTATAAAGGCAGCTCTTAATTTTCTTATGAACTTATACTTGCATTAATTTTAAAAACAGAGAGAGAAAAAGACCAAATGCCATGAAAGTGCAGAATGTCTGTGGTGATTTAGGGGGTGGAAATGCACAGTTTCACCACATTTTAGCATCATTATTACATTGGAGTAAATCTTGCTGCTGTAGAATTAGGCCACTGAGGCTTACTTGTAGCTTTTGGCCTGGTCATGGCAAAACATTGCACTTTTTTTTTTTTGTTATGTGTTGTTAAAGGGAAGTCTGAAAAGAAAAAAAGTAGAGTAAGTTGGCTGTGTGTATAGGAAACAAAAGCATATAATCTGTTCTTAAGGGAGGATGCAGGGAGGGAGCACAGATCCTCTGGTCTGCCTTAGATTTGGGGAAGAGGTCCTTTGGTCTTGTGCCAGCTTGTGTCACCACTGCCTTGAGCCCCAGTCTATCCTGCTAAGAGTCCAAAGAGTGATTCATCCTGCTACAGAGGGCTGGGAGCATATCCATCAGCTCTTCTCCCCATGAGGTGATCCAAGGTAGATTATAACAAGGGTTAACCAACACGTGTTCTACTGAAGGATTGTAAAAGCCCTCGTAAAATCTGAGTCAGAAGACTAAACCAAATGTTTTCAAAGGCAGAATAAATTCCTGACACAGGGTTAAAGGTTGAGGCCATCTATTTCCATCTTTCTCATCTGTTTTTTTCCTCATTTTTCTGTTGGCATTTCATTTATGGAATAGATGTTTCTTTAATGAGCAATTCTAATAAGGGTTGCACTGTCATCTTTCCAAGAAAGGAGTTAGCTGTAAATTTTTCAGAGCCACTATACAGCAATGTGTAATAAGTAACTATGATGTGGTTTTATATTTATCTCCAGTCTGGTGCTTTGAGTTCCTGTCACCATTAAAAAGGCCTGATGCTTGTGTGATCATCAGAATTTGGATATTGTAATGTCAGTTGAGGTTATCCAGGAAAATGGATATTATCATATAGATTCTTTGTGATAAAAAATCCCAATCCGGTAGGTCACATAAGAAAAGTTCCTATTAAGAAAATTTTCATAACTAAGCTGATTTTTAAACTTGATCAGCAGCTCCTCATCCCTCAGCTTACGCCACATCAACTTTTTTGACACTGTGTTGTTTTAAAAGACCTTTTTTGTAACTCATTGAGAGTTAATTGCATTTTGGTTTTTGCTTGTTAATTGGCATTATGTAATATGTTTGCAAAAATGAAGATATATGAGAACTCATATTTTGACACTTCTTTTGGGTCTGATCACCAGTTAAATAGATTATTATTAAAAGTAATGCTAACAGCTATGAAATTACTATTATAATATTCAAGTAAATCTAGAAATTGAATTACTACTTGTATAAAAATTTGTTGCATGCATTATTTAACAGTGTTCTTATTTCAGATCGTGTGGTGTCCATGATACTAATTGGTGTCTTCCCATAATTTAAATACTAAAAAATTATTACAGGGAAGTGTAAATTGATGAGCTCTCAGCAGTCTAAAATTAACATTCATGCGATGTATTTAGCAAGGAGAAGCTCTAACTTGATTCCAGACGAGAGACTTAATAAGCTCTCTTTTTCAGTGGAAATTAGCTTTTTATGGATAATGTAGTTTGACTATCTAGAACTTTATCTATTCTGAAGGTCTTGCTGACTGGTCCAATTTGCAGCATTTCCCCTGAACTCTAGAGGACAAATCCTGTCCTTCATGAAAATGGCATTTAGTGACTGTCCTTAAAAATTTCCCTTTGAAAGCTCAGACTGTTGACTAAATAATCAGTTGCCTCATGCCATCTCTTGTAGTCTTTTCCATGTTCTCTTTAGGAAGAAATAAAAGTCTATGTAGTTTCTTCCTCCTCTTAAAATTATATTTCAGCTGTATTTATATTAGATATCTATTATTATATTATTGCGCCTTTCAGTATTGCAGCTGCCCATCCTCTTTAACCTCACTGCCTGGGTTTTACTCTGCAAGAAACAATTGTGTGCTCTCTTGCTCTTATTTCATAGTGTTTTCCATGTTGAAGCTACTAGCATGGCTCAAGTTGCTTTTACAGTGAGCTCTATGGGTATCTCCAGACTGCTATGGAAAAGCCAGAGACATCTCCAAAGGCATCAAAAACTTGATAAGCTCTGGGCACTTTTCCCTTTTTTCCTTTCACTTTTTGTATTATTACTTTTTTTGTCAGGTAACTATCCTGTAAAGCATAAATAAGCTGGAAAAGTTCTCTGGTATCCAGAGAGCATATTTCAGAAATTGTAAACAGGGCTTCAGCTGGTCAGATATATAATTTGCTTTCATATTTGTGGTTTTCTATTCAAAGAGCTAGGAATGTCTCAATTACCATGATGAAAGTTAAAACTCTATATTGTTGTATACCAACAGAGTCACTTAATTCTCTTTTCTAAATTTTCTTGGCTGATGTCAACATGATACTCTGATGTGTTTGTTCTGTGCCTTTACACTCCGGAAAAGCTAAAGCTCTTTGAAGCTAATTTGTTAAGAAATGAATTGAAGTAAGAAAATAAAGCTATGTAGACCTCATCCTAGAGACATTGCCTTAAGATGATACATGAAGTATAAAATATTTCTTGGTAAAAGGCCCAGTTATTGCTATCCAAATTTTTTCTTTGATGTAATCTTGCCCCTTGCCCCAGGAAAGAGCATGTCTCTAAAACTTAACTTGGAGCCCAATCCATTAGTGAATTCTACTGTGTTGTTTTGGGTGTCCTTTAACCATATTCATCATTAAATGTAGTGTGAACACATAGTCATTATAATAATATCTTTTTCATGCCTTCCCACATTTTAGCACTTAGCTGTGATTTCATTTACCTGTGCACTCTAGCATAACTAGTCTTGCATGTAACCTTAGTTATACACATGTTCTGTATACTTTGGCAGCTAGAAAAAGCTCACCAATGGCAAGATTTTTATTCCTTTGAATACCATGCAATTGTTTTACCTGGAGTTTACAAATATAAACAGAAGGAAGCTGCCGTGAAACCTGATCAGCATGATGCCTTAGTCCCATGATTTAATTTTAGGTAGTCTTGTGAGGAGCAGTGAGTCTGGCTCAATAATCCTCATGGTTCCCTTTCAGCCTGAGATGTCCTGTGACTCTGAGTGTGTTCACCCGAGTCCCACTCACAGCTTAAAACTCATTCTGTGAGGACAGAAAAGTAGTACAAGTCTTTGTGTGTCCTTGCAGAGCTTTTAAAAGCCCTGACACACTAAAGTTGAGTAGGAGTAATATTTGTGGTGTCACGTATATCCAATAGTTTTACCACAAAGGTGTTGACCTTTGGTATTTTTTTGAACTTCTGTGACTGCATTAGATAGTAAATGCCTCAGGAAAACAGCTTCTGTTTCCCATTAATTCCTTAGTTTTTAGTGCAAAGGGTCTATCTGTGGTCTGGCCACAGAATATTGTGATGCTGGGCCTAATTTGTCCTACTTTTTATTCTCCATGGCAGACATTATCTCTTACTGTTTATTCATGCAATATCTATTGTAATGGTCCTAGTCAGGATTGGAGACCCTTAATACTACTCCAGTACAAACACAGAAAGTTGCCATATATGTCAATTTACATTACCAAAGTCATCTCTCGTTCTTAACTTTGGTCACTCCAAGAAGTTTGGAAGAAGTGTGTGTGAGAATATGGAGTCTTTTAGGTGGCTTGTGAAAGTTAAAAATGTATTGCTGCAAGGGCAAACATCTTTCTCCTGAAATGAAAGAAAGGATCAACAGAACAGACCTGCTATTTTGAGTCTCATCAAAGTACCTGAAAGTCAAGCTAAAGGCATCTCTGGCTCTGAGAGTTGTTCACTGTGTTGTCCTTTTCCCTGCATCTTTGTTAAATTGTGATGCTGCCATATATCACTGGAAAGGGCAACTGCCACTGAGGCACAATAGCAGAGCTGAATGATTCTGTGTAGTGAATGACTAATCCTGTTTCTAAGCCAAAATCCTGTTTATAAGATGTATTCTGCAGCTCTGCACACCGCATTTCGTGTTGGCAGCTGGGTTAATGGAAGGCCACCTTGGGCCTGGAAGAGAGTTAGCTGTGCCTTTTTCTCTTGGGAATGTATTTAAAGCTATTGTGTGCTGCTCATGTTGGCAAAACGTTCACCTGTCTTCTGTCTCAAGGTGTGATGTGCCAGAAAATAGTGTAAAGTACCGTGAATTACAATGGAAGGAAGCATCCATTACAATGCTCTGATTTTTTTTTTTTTTTGCTAGAAAAAGGGATTTACATTTTAACTGGCAATTTCAGAGGTAATAAAAAGTTGGATTTATATACATACTTTGAACTTATGCGACTCAAGTAACTTGCTGGTGATTGCATCAGTGAATTAAACAAATTGCATGCATGCGTTGCCAGGGCTGCAGTGTTATTTCTCAAATTCCATAGTAATAATTATTAATAAAATATCAGGTTGTTGTGGAATTGCTTCCTGTTTAATTAATCTATCAGAATCTGATTATTCAGTTTAAGTCAGTTTCTTGTATTGATGAAATATTTCACAGCTAGTAAGAACACATAAGGCTTATTGCAGAGGAAATGCAGCAAGAGTCAGAATTTACCTTTCCGTGAGTAATGTTGAGGAGAAAGTTCGAACCCTTTCCAGAGTTTCTGTGCACAGCAGAATCATTGCTAGGTTTGTTTACTTGGCAGTAATTGTATACATATTAAATTCCCCTTCAGGTTTATTCAGGCTGAGGCTCACATGTTTCTGTGCACCTTCTTGTTGAAGAGCGTTAAGTCAGAAATTCAGTACATATTAACAAGGTGACTACAAAAACAAATGTGAGTGGGCTTTTTGTGTACCTACCAGGCAGGCAGCATAGAAGTCACCCATTTACACTGTAGAGCAGGTTTGGGCAGGGGGAAGTCACCTTATGCTTTTAAATACACTTTGGGTCAGGCTTCTGCTCAATAGAGCTGCTTTTGGTTTATTTCTGAGCTGTCACTACTGCAGAAAAGGACTGGTTCAAGGGGTATTCTGCAAGAAGATAACTGTAATTGGCAATCCATTTCTTCATTTCCGTGCTATAGCCAGCCTTGACGAATTAATCATGATCAAATGCAGGCTGTGGGAAGGGGCTGACCCACGTAGCACAGAAGAAAAATGAGGCCCTGTGCTGGCATGACAGACTAATCCTTCAATTCACCCATTTGACTGAATGAGGGGACTTGTTGTTGCGCCTGTCACCAGCACCGCCCATAAACAAACTGTTCACTCTCAGTCAGAGGGCTTGCCGGGTGTGATAAAGGTTATTGAGAGCATCCCAACACCTCATCCATCACTGATGTGGGACACCGAGCTCCTGGATAAGTCCTCAGGAGGAAAAGTCACAATGGCTTACAAGTTCCTGCCTTGAAGAGAGAACAACCTCAGTTGTGTTTGTGGAGTGATTTTGTGTCTGATCCCATGGGAACCAAAATGACTCCTTGGTTTGGCAGGATGTGTTATGGCTACTGCAAAAAACAGCTAAAATTTGGGGTTGAAGTTTAGATTACATAAGGGTCCCTTCCAGCCCAAGCCATTCCATGATTCTGTTAATATTGCTGGCAGGTCTGAGTGGTTATAGCTTCACACAGACTCTCATTTTGTCACAGGGAACAGGAGGTAAGCTGGTTCCAGATGGAAAGGAAAACAGTGGCAGCCTAAAGAAAATTATTTACTCTAACAGCTGTGTAGAGAACTTTGGAACTTTTGGTAGATGTTTCTTAACTTTCTTCATTCTTCTTATCAATTTTTTGGAATTGTGCAGCAGCTGTGTGGCTTCTAGAGTTACATTAGGAATATGGGACTCCTTTAACTGGCCTACTCATAGTAGTACTCACAGTAATGTTCTTTACTTAATAATGTACTTTTTTCTATCTATGGCTATGATTTTAGGTTTTCACCTGGTAATTAAAATGGAAAGAGAGCAAGTTAATGTTGGAGTACATTGGTTTCAGAGAAGCTGTGGTGATTTGCACTAGCTTTGAAATATTCCATTGCATCAAGAGGAAGAAATGTGTTTTTTTTTGTAATTGACCCTATTCACTTTGAATAACTGCATTGAGCTCAGCAGAGGAGAAATCTAGTCCAAAGTATTGTACCTTTTTTAAAATATTTGATTTGGGCAGAGAAGACTAACTTACTTTTTCTTGAAAGAGTATCTAGCCCCTTGAAAAGAACATTAAAGTCTGATTTGTAAACGATTTGTATATCTCTTTTATTCCTTTCAGTATATTATTTATATATAAGAGAATGAAAGTACTTGCTTTCCGATAAATTACTAGATGATAATCTGTATCTATCATTTTCCAATTTAGTTTTGGACAATGCAGCATATCAGTTTTCCCCCCTTCTCTCTGTGATGTTCGAAAGAACCCTTTAATAGAAATATGGTATAATTTAAAGGGTAATAATTTCTTGCATGTGATGCTGTGGCAGTGGAAGAATTTTTGCCCTCTTCTGTTTCAGTTCTCTCTGGAATACGAACATTAAACCTTCATTTTCAGGGAGTATCCAATATAGAAAATATAACAGTTCATCCTACATTGTGACTTTTTTCTCTTACAAACCAAAGTTTGGGTTTCTTAGTCCAATGGAGTAGCACTTCATTTCCAGGTCACTCACTGAGGAGTGTGCTATTCAATGTGAATAATTTTATGCCAATTTTGCATGGGGAAGGCCTGGCTCAGAAACCCCTGAGCTAAATAAGTGCTGATATAAATGTCAGTACATTGTTGTAGCTACCAGCCAGCTGGTGTTGTGTTTTCTTTATCAATTTTCTTGTTTCTCAGTTTTGATGAACAAAAATGTATTTCTAAACCACAAAAGACACCGCATGAAGTGTTTGGCATTTTTATGAGAAAAATACAGCATAGGAATATCTAGAACTTGAGATTAAGACAAACAGGTGCATCCTTAGGATGAGAGTAAATGGACTGTTCAAGTGGTGGCCAGTGTGTGGTGTGTAGTTTCAGCTTTATGTACCAGCTCATTATCCAATGTTGGAAAAATGGAGTATCAGTTTTATGCAGAATGCTTATCACCATAAATTGCCCAGTGTAGGCTGTGAGCTGCAGACAGTGCAATCATAATAGCTCCGAACGGATGCAGTTTTATGGATTCAGAACATTAGTCATTCTCTTATGCCCTTAATTACCGTTAGGTAGTTACACTTGTGTCTGTAATAGGTGCTAAATTTCTGCCAGTGATAGGTTTTTAACTGTTCTTTTTGTTGTAGCAGTAAACACACTGTAGTGGACTGTTAGGAGGCCAGAGCATTTTTTTTTAGCCTAGTGCCATTAGGAACATGTCCAATGACGTTTTGAGTTGTATTTGCAGGTTGGTTGTAGCCTTCTCAGTTTGGTTTGGTTTTTAGGGTTTTTTTTTTTCCTGTCTTTAGGAATGAGAGTAAAGAAGAATTCTGTTGCTAAGCTGGCACTGCTTGATTAAGAGATGATTTTTTTTTTCCTTTTTGCCTAGTTTACAAAGTGAGAAAGGAAGGAAACCTGATAGATTTTTCACAGTACTAGAAACAGCATAGAAGAAACAAGTGATGCTATTTACGTGCTGGCCATGCCAGTCAGTGCCCTAGAAATCTTCTGTTGTACTTTGCTATCAACATTATAAGCTATGGTTTACTAGTTTTCAGTAAAGCAATGAATCACTGATGTATAGTAGGCCCTTCCCAAAATAAAAAAAAGTGAGATTCAAAGCTCCCTTTTAATCAAAGCTGCTAGCCATGATTCAGGTAATGAGAATGCATATTGGCAATGCTTCCATGTAATTCCTAACGAGGATTTCATGTTATGGAGTCCTATATCTCCCTCACTTGTGTAGCATGGGGTAGTTGTCAACGTTTTATTGACTATAAGTAAACAGAAGCAGTGACTGCAGTTACCCTGATTGGTGGCCAAGAGTTAGAGAATGTACAACTGACAAATTTGAGTGTAACTCCCCACAAATATTTTCAGTTGATATTTTCCAAAATTGTACATGAGTGCTGTGGGAATATGTAACTGCTCTGGCCTTGAATTTCTTTAATAATGCCAGCATATTCAAAATGGCCTCGCTAAGGGCAGTCAGTGGTGTTCTGGCTGTGGAATTTGAGGCATTTGAGGGTAAAGTATTAGCTTCCAAATCCTTTAACTTGTTCCATGTTTTCAAGACTCTCTTTCCTAGTCATTGACCTTCTTCTGAGTTTTCTGTGTTGATTACATGGCATTTATGCTGACCTTAACTAAGCTGAGCATTTTCTGAAAAGGAATAAATAGAAACATTCTCCATCAGCACTAATGCCAATAAAACATAGGCTTAAAGTTCATAAAAATGTATTAATTTTAAGTTGCATATGATTTCAAGAAATTATCTACTTTTTAAAAATTGGATTTGATAACAAGCTATGTTTGCTTGATAGAAAAATTTTCACAGATTAGTGAAGTTTCATGGTATCAAAGCTTTCTGCTGAGAAGAGGTCACCTTCATATTTGTACTGAATAAATTTCAGCCTTGGCTCCACATTTTATCATTCTTGATGTCTTAAATTTTCCCTTACCTCCACAGTTTTTTTTAATCTACTTATTTTTATTATTTGTTTTTATGACTTACTGTCAACATATTTCACTGATTTTCTACTTACTAAACAAAATGGTTCTGTCTGAATTTCATGTGTAGCCTTAATTTTGTAACTTTTAATGTATGATCTGTGCTATTTAGGTTACTCTGTATTTATTGCTTGTTTTTGTCACTGCCTACTAAATACATTAATGTCTACAGATCTCTAAATTGTAAGGCTGCTCTCTTCCCCAAAAATGTCAGGAATGATGATGAAACTCTCTTTCTTTTCCTCCAGGATAAATCTAAATATCTGCCCAGTAAATGCTAGAAGATAATAATGGGCTTCAGTCCAATCCTAAATTATCTGTCTATAATATTCAGTGCTTAAGACAGCATCATCACATTAGCACACGTTAGATGCAGTTATTAAAAAGACACTTTGTTTTATCAAAAACCTCCAAAACCACCAACATCATACACCCAGAAAGTCCTAAGTACTATTTGTACTCCAATTCCAGCTCCTGTGACAATGCTCAGCCCACAGCTGCTCCAAGCAGGGACTCATGGCCTCCTCAGGTCTGTCAGTCCACCTCCTAGCCAAACCATTTCAATCCCAAAACGTGTGGCTAGGTGAAAAACCACCTACACTGAAGCTGTTGAATCCAATCCAACCCAGTGATTTGGCCCACAGCAAAGGATGTCCACACAAATGTTTCAGCCAGCAGGTTTGAGCATGGAGTAACTCCTGGGGGAACAAAGGTGTGACAGCTGCACCTTCATTTCTTAGGTCTGGATTTAGAAGGTAATGTTTTTCCACACTCTGAACTTGCTTTGTTCCAACTGGTTTGTGGGCTTTTTATTTGTTTACTGGATTTTCAAAAGTACTTCAATCCTTTCAAAGCATCAGTTCTTTTTGGTGTGTTTCTGGTGGTATTATCCCATGCAGCGCATGAGAAATGTAGATGTGGAATCTGATGGGAAATCATAAGGAACAAAATTGATGTTAAAGTTTTAGCACAGGAAATGCCCCAGAAGCTCACAAATTCATTGTTTCCTACCTTGACTCTGTTATTGTACACAAGCTCTTTCAAATTTGTTCTAAGCAGTTTTTAAATTGTTTGCAAAAGTATGTCTGACTGCTAACATTTTTTCCTTCTTCCTGCTGTTTCTATCTGTTTAGAGGATTTTTTTCCAAATTCCTGCTGGAGAAGGGATGTCTTAATTTGACTTTTGGTGTTTGCATGAACTCAGCTTACCTGCAGCAATTAGTCTTCTGGTTTCTTCAAATTATTTTGGTTTAGTATTAACAATTAAAAGGTTTAATTGTAATCTCCTATTTTCTAAGGAATGCAAATCCTTCTTCCTTAACCTTTCTGAATTTTTGAGATCCTTCTTTTATTTGGATGCCCACCACTTTATTTCTGTATTCCTAGAAATACTTTTAAATTAAGACTGCTGGTTATACAATGGTTTCAACATAACTTGATTAGTACTCATGACAGTGCTAGTATAACTTATTTTTACTTAAATGGTTTATATTAAAACTGTGCCTTTCCTTTTTGTAATAATTTTAAATAATAATATTCAGACTTTCAGTGGCATAACATCACAAACTTTGAGTATGTTATTCTTTTTCTGTCTCATGGTAGTTACTGTAAGTTCATCAGATTTTACTTTTATCAGCTCCAAACTGCATGAGATTATTTTGTGAAGTTCATATATAAATATGTATAATACACATAAAAATAGGTATTGATCTCATTGGATTTGACTCATCAGAGCTGCTTTTCTGTGGAGACCCTTTCTTTAGCAACTGATCTCTAAATAACAACCATGGTTTTTTGTAGGATGACAGTCTCTTAGTTTTGCAAATCTAACTGGAAATGTCTAACTACAATTGGTGTGTGTGACCCCAAGTACCTTATGTTGATCTCAGTACAAGTACTCCCATGCCTTAGTTTTCCATCCCCTTCCTTTCTTATGGGTTTTCTGCATGTGATTGGGACTTCTTTTTGCAGGCTTTCAAGTTGTGTGTTTTGGTGAAGAAAAAAGAGTAGAACATGTAAAAATGTTTTATGGCAGAGGAATCTGTGGTTGTGCGGTGGCTTGATGTTGGCTGACAGATGCCCACCCAGCAACTTGCTTAATTCTCTTCCTCCTCAGCAGAACAGGGGGAAAGACAAGATGAAGAAATATGTGCACCAAGATGTAGACGGGGAGATGACTTGCCAAATACTATAACGGGCAAAACAATCCTCATTTAGGGAAAATTAATTTAATGTATTGTCACTTAAAATAGATTTACCTAGTGAGATGCAAAGGTCTTCCCTGAACCTCACCTTTCCCAGGCTCAACATCCCACCCTCACTCCCAAATCCTCTCCCACCTCCTGCAAGAGGAATTTGCAGAACTCTTTCTAATTTTTTTTCCCCTCACTCACTCCCAGGTACTGTTATTCCCTTTCTAGATCTTGACCCATGCATTGATACGTACATACAACTTTCCATCCTTTGTGCAGTTTTGGGGTTTTTTTAAAACTGATTTCTGTTCCCAGAGATGTGAAGAAGACTGAGCTGTGGAGGCTAGTGTCTGCATACCAATAATTCACTGAAATAATCCCAACCCAACTCAATATTGCATGGGTATTTTTCACAATCTGCAGATGTGCAGCTGTCATGGTAAAGTGAACTATCTTGAGTGTAATTGTATACGTAGCGAGGATGCTTTGATAAAATTAATGGAAATCACATTGAATAAACTGTTCCCCAAGCTTGATTCTAAATCTAACATTATTTTGGTAATGTAACCAGCTCTTTTGAATTGACAACTTTTTTTACGTATCCCCCAATTAAAAATCTTATATTTTCCCTCATTTGCCTCATTGTTTAACAATCAGTGAGGTTTCTCCTTGCAAAGCATTTAATGCTTTTCCATGTCCCTTCTGCTAATCTGCCTGGGATGTCATGTTTCCAAGAGGATTAGTTGTGTTTGACTGTGGCATGGATCTGCCTTGAAAGGATGGTTTTCCCTAGGTGTAGTGTGGGTCATCTCATGCCGACCATACACATAATCTAAATTTATTAAAGTGCAAGAACAAACAACCTCTTTGTGGCCACGTGGCCACATTTAGAAGGAAATTGAGGTGGAAGGTCAATTTTCGCTTTAAGACTAGGTTTGGAGATGCCTGGGTTTTTAAGTGAAGGTCTTTAAATCTCACTTGTCTGACAGGTAGTAAGAAATTTCCATTTAAATTGTACAGATCAGGTTCTTATTTGTACTGCACTGTTGGACAAAAGAGATTTCTCAGTCTTCCAAATCCTTCACTGCTTGGTCTGACCAACCATAGCACTGGTTCCTTTGTTTCAAATCTGGACATTCTTTCTGACTACCAGAATTTTCATTTGATCTGTTATTGCTTTTTCCCCCGTCTCAATTTGAATATTCAAAATTACTTGATAAACATGTGTGTTTCAGCTTCATGTTTCCCCCTGAAGAGTGACATCTCACAAAACTGAATATATTTACTTTAAGGCTGGATTTACCGCTGTTGGTCTAACCAGAATGTTTGATGTTTGTTACACCTTTCTGAATGCTATGTTTGCTCATATAATGATTTAAAAATAAATTTTAAAAACTCCAACAATATACTGGCAACTTACCAGAATACATGTTGAAAATGCTACTTAAAACAAGTTCAATAAGACCTGAAGTTCATATCAAGACTAAATTGGATTTGAGTTTCTGGAATTGCATGTGCCATTAACTGGTTATTTAATTTCCTTTTTGATTGAAGAATGCAAGACTCAATAAAAGCATAATTGTGAGTGAAATGCAAGTCAGAGATGTTAGGAGAAATGGTATTTGTAACAAAAACTTGTTTAACAATTAATACTGTGATCTTTTGAAACACTGAATTATCTGATGAGGTCTGGATTATTTTGTTGATCAGCTACCAGTATTGGGCTGAAAAAGCAACTGCTTCTTGGGGGGATTGTTAGTCAAAAGTGTTCTGATCACGGTGTTCAAAGAGATAAGGTTATTTTCATATTTTACCCATTAATTTTTTTTACATCCTTTAGCATTTGAGATCTTGCTAAGAGCACCAGAAGTGATTAATGCACCATTGTAACCAGGCAGGTTTGCTGAAATCTAGAGTTTTAAATTTCATTTTTTCCTTACTCTTGCTTTAATCCAGTTTTCCCCATTATTCCAAACTTTAACAGTCTTCTAACCACTTTTCATCTGCTGCGTAAATTGCTGTAATCTCAGAACATGCAGAAAAGTTTTTCAGTGCAGCGTTGGGGGGGAGGTTGAAGAGGTGCTAGTGGATTCCATGTAGCTTTTCTTGAAAAGGTTTTGCTGCAATACATCCTGAAATGAAGATAAATACTGTAGATTGGCTGGTTGCTGATAGTTACAGGAGCATAAAATCAAATAAGGTGCATTGTGACCCTTGCAGGACAAAAAGAAGGATATGTGGAGCTGACCTCTTGCCAGGCAAATGACTACTACAGAAATGAAGCAGCATCTGGGCAAGGGGAAAAAATCCTTTCTCTTATTGTAGCATAAAATTGTTGAGCTAGTGCAACGATGCACTAGCTCAAGTGCATCAAGTCCAACAACCTGCACAAGCACTTGTTTTATCAGTTTACATGCAGTATGTGTTCAGGTACCATGAATTGCCTTTCTGTACAGTGAAGGACAAGCCATTAAGCATCAAATTTAGAATGCACCTCCCCCCATTCCTCCAGTGTACTGGCATTTTTGAACTCCACATCGATGGAAATATTTCAGTTTTGAATTGTTGTAGATTTCCTGAATACAATAGCTGCTGGTGTGACCCTTTAGTATGGTTTACTGCAGTCTGAGGCAAGATTTGAAAAAAATACACAGTGTGAATAATAAAGACAAACCAAGAATCAATAATGTATTTGTTAAAAAGACTAAACTAAGTAGATTAAATGTGCCAGACATAGTATCTTGCTTTTTCACCCAACCTGCCCTATAACTTTCTTCCTCATATGTCTTTTGGGAAAAAAAGATAAAAGAGCATCTTTATTTCCTTTTTTTTTCCTTCACAAGGAGTAAGTATATATTACTTTAGCTGATTATGTGCTCTTAGGAAATCTTTGATTTCTCTTGGAGAGGAGATAAGAGCAGTGCTTCAGTAGAAATAATGTGAGATAGTTTTGTTTGTTCTTGTACGTGGATGGCCTTCCCCAAATATCTGCTGGTTTTAGATAATCCACCTAGGTCTTTGTGTTGCATCTGCTAGAGCAGTTGAACGTGGTGGAAGTGATTTAAGGGCTAGAGCTGGGCTGGCAATGCTGTCTGTGTTCTTTATGTGATTTTGTATTTTTTTCACTATTGCCTGTGCATGTTTTATTCCTCTGAAGTTTCTCAGACTTTCTATGCAGCTATTTTCCTTCATTTTGCTGTGGTGGCTTATGTCCATTACATGCATGTGTTTCCCCTAGCTCTTGTAACTCCCGTCATGGTGTGCTCCCTTTTTGAGACAAAGTACTGAGAGCTCCAGCAAAACCAGTACCCTGATATTTTCTCATACGTTCAGCCCTTCTTCCCAGAATCCGACTCCCCATCTTGCAGCAAGAGGTTCCATGCTCCCTCCCTCTCCTCCTCTTCCTCCACCTCAGTCTGCTTCTCCTCAGTGCATTTTCCTGGCTCCCGCTGTCTGCGCAAAGATCCATCAGCAAGAAGAGCAAGCTTCCCATGGCAATTCCTACCCCTTCTCCCCCTGCCCAACCTGTAGTGGCAGATACATTAGTAGACATCCAAAACTCAATAAGGAGTGGCACATCAAGAATATCTCGACTTCAGATAAGCCTTCAATTAGAGCCTGCAATCAATAGCAAAATGCCATGAGGAACAGCGCTTGGCAAGGTAGAGAATCATTACTTTATTCCCACTGCTGAACAGGTCATCCCTTGGTGCTTAAAGACAGTGTGTGTCAAGGAGGGCTTGGGATAGTGGGATAGTGTCAGTGGAGGTTAAGGAGGTCCAATGCCCTGGACCACACATTTCAAGAGCAAGTACCAGTTTCAAGTGGAATTCAGAGCGTGTGGGTGCATGGGGGTTGGTTTGGTTGGGTTTTATCTCCTGAGGCATTATCAAGACATGTTAGGAAGGCAGGATTGATTACTTACACTTTCCTGCACTTGAAAACAACAGGGCATTTTTATTTAAATCAGTGTGTAGAATAAATATTTAACCATGTTGGAATTGTAACTACACTGAAGCCAATATCCCATTGCTGTGCAATTCAGTGTATGATGGGAGATTTCACAGCTGACTAGTGCTTTACACTTTGTTTCAAATTACTTTGGCTGTATTATGTTGCCACCCTAAAACCCAACTTGCTTGTTATATATGGCAAAATAGAGGATTTAATACTCTGCATTAGGAAGCTCATGTACACTTTGAAATCTCTTTCAATTAACATTTCTTTGTACAACAATTGTTTCTGGAATAGCAATTCTGGTTATGGTATAAAGTTTATTTAAAGGAGAATGATGTGCTTTAGCTCAGGAACAGCTGCATGCATGTGTTTAAACAGCTGTGTACTTTGCACAGACATTGCTTATGCACTCTCATAGGTAGATTTTATAATTGCAAAACTACCTGCATGAGTATATCTTCCACTTGCATTTGCATTATCTATGCTTTCTCTTCCCATAGGAGAATGCTAATGGCCAGAGCAGTGAGATCTTTTTGCTTTCAGTGTTGTGCTGGTGTCTGTCTGATCTTTCCCCTACAGTGCTCATCTTGAAGCCTAATTTTCTGCTTGGGAATTAGAAATTCCCTGACAGACAGAAAAGCTCCATCACACAGCACAGCAAACAGCACAGCTATGAAGCAGTTTTCCTTCCCAGAGTCTCCAAGTATTGCTTGCTATGTTTTTTTTTTACAAGACTGCTACAGACTCCATTTCTCCATGATGTATCCCATGCAAGCATACTCCTTTACAAATGCTGGAAAAGCGAAACCAAAACCTAGATTTTTAATTAAAAAAAATCACTACTACTACTGCAGAAAAGTGAAATTCTTACACACATGCAGCTCTCCTTCAGAATGGCATTATGATACTTCTTGCAGCAAGGTACTCGTAGGGGAACACTGTTCCTCCTCAGTAATCCAAGTGTAAATGCATTTTCACTAAAATTTCTTCCCCCCTCCAATGCTAATAAATATCAAACAATGCAGTAAAGTTGAACTCTAGTTTTTCTGCAGTGGAATCTTTAGACTTACTGGTGCAAGCCTCTGCTCACATGACCTACATGATTACAGTGTATGTCTCTGTTCAGCTGACACTTTTAACACAGTTATATGGCAGGTATTTTTCCAATGATATCAGCAAGGCAGAGCATGAAGTGAAGCATGGTGTGATATTGTGTATTTCAGAGAAAACAGCTGTGACCTAGTTGGTCTTGCATTGTAGCCACCTTTTGTCAACCAACTTATTTCAGCTGCAGCCCTAAGCTGAGCCCAGATACACAATAGAAAAGCACGCGAGCTGTTGATGGTGCAGGTGAGTTGATGTGCTGATCAGACAAGAGGCCCCTCTCAGCCAGCACACACTAGGCACCTCTTCTGACAAGCCAAGGCTGAGCAAGCCCTGTTACCAAGAAGTCCATGTATCTTGACCTCCAACTTGTCTTGATTTTGCTGGCTTGTGTGAATTTCATCATGTTCCCTGGTGCCAGCATTGACCCTGACTGACTTAACCAGGGATCCCTGTCTTTCCCAGTGTACTTCTGTGGATGAAGAAAGGCTCTCCCTTATTTCAGTTCTCTACCAGGTTTGTGTCACTGTATCAGAGCAGAAAAGTTCTTTTGAGTTTCTTTATTAACCACCTTGCACCAGCTGCATCTGTAAGTGGAAGTGATTCTTCAGGAACTGCATGTAGTTTTATGTTGCTGCTGAATTTTTTCACTCGAGTATTCTAAAATGCAGGCGAACCTGGTGGGAAGAAATTATGTCCAACTCCAGTTCAGAAGGCTGAATGATTTCTTTATTATAACTATGATATAATACATTAATATACTATATAAAGGAAGATACTAAAACTACAAACCTACTTGTTCTAACTACCATATCTTACTAACAACTCGTGACCATCCTGTGAGAGTCCAGACACAGGTGGATTGGATTGGCCATCAGGCTCAAACAATCCTCACCAGAATCCATTCAAGCAATCACCCTAGGTAAAGAATTCCCCAAACACATTCCACATAGGAAAAACAAGGAGCAGAAATAGAAATTGTTTTCTCTTTCTTTCTCTCTGTGCACCTCTATGAAAGATCCTGAGAGAGAGAGAAATGTGCATGCCACACTTGAGGAAATTGTAAAGGTTTGTACCTTTCTTGGGAGCAATTGAAAAGCATATAATGATTTTTTTCAAAATAATGTTTTGTTTATGCATTTTGAATTTTTTTTTATTTCCCCTTCTTTGTTTTACATGAATGATAATTAATTACTGTAGCACAGTCTGTGAAGGATACAGTGGATTGGTGCCGCTTTGTTTCTTGGGGTAACAGAAAGGTTACTGGCTTTTCACAGTACTTAATTCCACTTTCTTAGAGTTAGTTTTTGAGTGGACAGCAAATAAGGTTTTCTCTGGCTGACTGAGTTCAATAAGGTAAGGTAAGTTATTTAGCAGAAGATTCATGGCTTTTCAGTTTAGTCTTCAAAGTAGCTGATCCAAATGAGGATACTTTCTTTCCAAGTTATGAGAGTCCACAAAAATGATCAAGGTAGGAGCTTAGCGTGTTTGTCCAATCACTATGTGGCAATGGTTATTAAAAAAAAAAAAAGAAGAGTGAGTGAAAAAAAGCAAAAAACCTCAGGAATAGCAACACAATAAGCTTTTTTGGTAGAATACTATCATCTCTTTCCAAACAGAATGGATTTACCATGGTAATGGGAATCAACATGAATTCATGAGTGAATTAATTTTGACTACTAAAATACATCTCTGACAAGATGATTATATGGGATCAGTTGCAAGATTATTCTGTTTATTTCACAGCTGAAGGACAAGTGGACGTATTGAGTTAACCCTACCTCAGGCATGCTGGGCTGTGCATCTCATTTATTGTCTATTATTGTCCTAAGCACAATCATCTGGTCTGTCAATAGCTGGCCTTAACCCACGTGGCCATAATGAAGCACAGTTATTTATATGTTGGTTGTGATTCAGAAGGTGTTTACAGTACCAACAATAATATCGGGTTTCAGAACATGTATGGAATAAATTCTTAGTACCTTTTTTCTCTTCTTTCCCACTTATTTCCTTTAAAGCATCTTTGTATTCCGTGCCATCTGGTGCTGATGATTCCCACATAGCAAGTACTTGATGCACGGTGGAGATATCCTGTCATACTGACTGCAGAGATGGCTTTCAATACAGTCCCCCAGTTTAAAAATGTGACCAGCTACTATTTGGAGAGCATCATTTATATATCTATAAACATACTGACAAATTTATAAACTTAAAGCATGGAAGTTTTTCCATTTTAACAGTCTTGTTGATTAAGCCATGGGACTCGGGGTTCGTTTTAGCACACAGGAACAGTCTGCAAACTGTTACATCTTGATATATGCACAAATATGCCAGTGTAGATATTTTTCTGAGGAAAATATGAAAATACATAATGATTATTTTGTGTTGATGTGCATTTGGTTCTTTTCATGTTTGTCTTCAAAATTAAACCATTAAAACTGGCAAATAAAAATATTAAGCCTTTGATGAGCCTTTTAGAATCCATAGAGAAGAGAACATTTTAAATGAATAAAAACCTGCCTAGCACTTAGGCTGTACTAGCAAAAAAGGTTGCAGACCTTTTTTTACCAGGAGGAGCTGATTTACAGAAAACATTAGGCATCTCAGTTGAACTGACAAATTATAACACTTATCGCTACAGCTACTGAAATGATTTTTCTGGATTGACATTTGCTTGTTAGTATTATAGCCTTCCTCTTATAATCTCTTACCTTAATCCTCAGATCATATTAATGTTTGATTGCTTAATACCTGTGTTTTCTTAATGGGCTTTTCATGGGGAGGTGGCATTAGCTGATTGTAAGTTAGACATTTTTTGTGAGATTGGATCAAGCCCAGTAAAAGAGGCAGATAAAGTTACCAGCATCTCCACAAAGTTTGGCAGTCCCTGAAGTAGACTTCTCTTAGTTTTGTTTCTCAAAATCCTTGTTGCTCTCATGCTTTGAAGAACATTGTGCATGGCCAGAGTTGGACTCTGTGATCCTTCTGGGTATGTTTCAACTCAAATAGTCTATAATTCTATGGACTACTGGTATATGTTTTTCTGATACTGCACAGATAAATTAGGCAGAGTAGCAGACATTCATAATTAGTAATGTTTCTCCTCTGAATCCCCCAAGCACAAAAGACTGAGCATTTACACAAGGGTGTCTGACAACGGGGAATTCATTGCATATTTTATGTACTTTGATGAAACAGGATGACTTATGTTCTTACCAGTTGCATTTCAGGGAAGAAATAGAAAATGTAATGGGGATATCAGTGAGTATCTCTAGTTACTATCTTAGTTCTCCTTCACACTCTTCTCCTCTAAAACAGCACATTTATTTCACATCCAAATAATTCTGCCATATCTTATCATGCCTTTGCAGGAAAATTATGGCCATGCTGACTGCAAGGACTGTCACAGCCTAGAGCTTGCTTTGCCAGCTGTTTCACAGGTCAGGGTTACAATTCCAGGAATAAGTTGGTAGAGCCCTGGAAAGAGTTGCAGATTCTTTTAAGTTTGAAGACCTCTCAAAGCTTTCCTAGGCTGTCACTGTGGGTAGTATCTGTGCAAAGACATACCAAAAGCAGTAGAGTTCAGATGAGGTGTACTTTATGTGGTGGTTCCTACTGACTTAGAAGGCTTGCACCCACTGTGCCATCAGCTGTGATGATGAAAGTTGTGCTGTAAAGAATGGCCTCTGAACTTAGAGGGGCACCAGAGGAGTGGCTGCTTGTATCCAGGATTTTGCTGTACTTGAGGAGCTGGGATCCTGGTCATGGATGGTGAGATGTGATCAGTTGGCACTGCAGAATGCAGATGGTGGCAGTAAAATTGTCACTTGCTGAAGCAGACACAGCCTGCACTGTTTTTTGGTATGGCTGGGTATGTTGCCAAGGTTTTCACTGTGGCAGTGGAGGATGTGAAAAGCTCAGTCCAAGTTAGATACCTGTGACTGTGGGCAGGTGCACTTTGCCACACACCTGTCCATGACATACAACCTGCCAACCCTCTCTTTTTCTGCAGGCAAATAAACACGGTGAAGTCCTGTACCTCATGGCCAATGTGTGCTTTTTTGTACCCTTGTCCTTTTCAGTATGCTGGAGGAGTACTCACTGCAGTAACATGGCCCAGTGTCACTCATTACTTTACCTGTTTTATCTTTTGTGAAATTGAGCCTTTAGCCAGAATTGCCTGAGCTGCTGCTCCAGCAGTCAGTAAACTGTGAGGCACCTCGAGCTCATTTCTCTCAAGTAATTTGATTCCCACGTGCTTCCTGAGATTGCTTTTTCACTGAAAGTGGGAAAGAGGGAATGGGGGTGCAGATGGGAGCAAACCAGAAATGTTTTGGCAGGCAAATGTAGGCTAGAGATAAAAACAATGCAAAAGCATGTTTTAACAGATCCCATCTTGCTTTGTTGTCCTTTAACCCAGTCCTATAAACAAAAATATTTTTCTATTTGAGAATCAGAGACACAGGGGCTTTTGTGCTGGTGCAAGGTTTGCAACAGGAGGCTAGTTTCATCCTGCTTCTACATATAGTCAGTAAGATAATCCTTTCCATAAAATTTTCAGAAATGTGTGTAAAATGCTAATTAGATTATTCTTTTTGGGGGGTAGCTGGTCATAAAAGGCTATGATGGATTTCAGCATATTTTCTGAAATCACACACAGAATCCAAGGCTGTTTATTTAGGTTGCTGAACTATTTCCTTTGCATTGTGGTGACTTAGTAGTAATTGAAAACCAGTTTTCTAGATAAGGTTCTATTTAAGACTGGTTAGTATGGCAGCAGTTTCTAAACAGTGTACAATTTATGGAGAGATTCTATACAATACTCAGTGCTTTATCACCATTTTGCCCAGCTACCCTGCTGCAAGGGAGTGAAAAACAAGCCTGAAAAGTTAATCTTGCTGGAGGGAGAATTGTTCTGAAAATAAACCATTCAGTGCATAAACAATAGTGTATCAGCTGTTTGAAATACGCATTTGTCCCTCTGCATGGTGTTCCTTTTATGTCCAGGCAGAGCTACCACACTCAGGGTATGGAATTTCTGTGTGAAAAAGTCCCAGTTTGTTAGCTAGGATGTTACTAATTTGAGCAGATGGTCTGCTTAGAGCTCTGTTGTTTTATATTATGAAAATGAGGCTGTTGGAAGTCCCTGCTTTGGGTTTCGTTAGTGATGGTTAGTTGGTGTCATGAGACATATGCCTTGATGATATCAGCAGCATTATTAAATGTTACAAGAATTTATTTTCCCAGCAGCAATAGAAGTATCCACAGTAACATTTACAGGGTCTAAGCTAGTTTTCTATCTTGGACTTGGTACATTTATTTTTTAAAATGTAAAAATGTAAAAATATGCTTTATTGAGAAATGTATTCAAAGGAAGCACATGCTAAATGTTGGTATTATCCAAAATTGACTATTTTCCTTGTTTTTCTTGATGAATTGTTGTCATCTGTCACTTCAGAACAGTACACATGCTGCTGGAGCAAATCTTTGCAGAGTCAATTTACAGTGAGGGATTTTGGTTTGCATTGGGTTTTTTCCTAATCTTGCATTGCACAAATTCTGTAAAAGGGTTAAAGAAGATATAAGTCAAAAAGCTGAAAATTTATAATTTTTTGCAATATCTTTGTTTCAGTTTATGGTGCAAGGGTGATGTATGATGTAGGAAGGGCTGTATCTACACAGCTGTATGCTAAATTTCATGACTCTTTCTAACCCTGTTGCTTGCTTGTCCACTATGCCTGCAGCTCCATCTCTTCAAAGCCTGTTCTATTAATCTAACCTGCTGAGAGCGATTCATACAGCTTATGGGGTTTTATTTTTAAATCCTCACAGAAATGATTTGCTGCCCCCAAGTTAGGAATTTAAAGTAAAATTAAATTAAGGTGCCTAAGTAATGAAAGCATCCATGGATTTGATAGGAAGAAACCATCAAAGCAAAACGTTTGTATCCCTGGAAAGAGTTTTGTTATTGTTTAGTGCTGGGGGGAATTACTATTGCTAATGTATCAAGCAACAGAAGGCCTTAAGTTCACATGCTTATGCTTCATGAATTCTTTAATTTCCAAAGTTTTTTGTTATGATTCAGGTCATAAATTGAGAGATTTCCAAATCAAACATTTCTCTCTTTATAAGGCCTATGGCACTGGGGTCATAGTGTGGTATAGTTTTGCTGACAGATGGGTTAAAAAAGAAAGCCTTAAGAAAGCCCTTATGCCTTAAGAAATGTCTGAATTTTTCTTGCTGCCATGAAATGTAAGCCTAGTATTTGTTACTGTGATAGATGTGTTGAGTGGTGCCTGCCTAGTGTGACACATGTATAGCTCTCTATTGTTTCTTCTTCTCTTGAGCAGTGGACTTTTCTTAACTAGAGTAAAGGAAAAAAAAATCCAATAAAGCATTGTTGTGCCTATTTATTTAGCTGGGGAAAAATGTAACAGATGTTGCCTAAAACCTTTATACAAATCTGTGAAGGGAGTTGACCAACTGTAATTCCAAAATATTTTAAAGAATAGGAAAAAAAAAAAGCCCAGATTTTTGATTTCTTATATATAAAAGAAATATGTAAATTTTATTTATCTCCCATTTCTTCTCTTTTTTAGGTTTTCCAAATGAGCCTGCTGCTGTCATTGCCCTTAGCACTATTAAGGAATGGTTAAGCAAGAATCACAATGAGGTATGGAATAAATTTTTTTTTTTCAGATTTCTGTTTAAGGTTATGGTCTTTGACTCTAAAACTGTGAGAAGAGTAAACATAGGCTTGGGCCTTGAAGTCTTTTATTATTTAGTCTTAAGACCAGTGAAGTCGGGTCAGGACAAAATAGCCAGAGGAAGATTTTTATATCTAAAAGCTATTCTAGAGTTCAAAGGAAATACCTTTGTTTGAAACCATACTGTGCATTTCCTGTGCATTGTAATCTTTCCTGGCAAAGCAGAAGACTGTTCTCTTCCTAAGCTGTTTCTGAGTGTCACAGTTTTTGGGTAATAATGAGGAGATTCTTGGAAAGGAAATGTGCATACCAGCTGTCAGTGGAAACGGCTACCAAAGGTCAGTGATGTTCCAGAGGTCACTTTACAGTAAAGAGCTTTAGGTTCCTATTTTGTGTTTTCATTAACTTTTTGCTTTGCTTACTATTAAGTGTTCATTTTCCCAGAAAAACTCGCTAAATATATGAATTTTTAATAGTACTGGTCATCTTCCAGTGGCAACATAATAATGATTATTTGTACAAGACAAAAAATGCTTTTAACAGAATGATCTGCATCTCTCCCCTTTCCAGTGTTTCTCTTTCTCTGTTCCTAATGTTGCATTGGAGAAGTGCAGCAAAAAAGTGGCAAAACAAAAAAAAAAAAAATCATTGTGTCTTGAACTGACAGTCTGCCTGTTTCCTCATGATGATAGCCAGCAGATTTCAGACAGTTAAAGTTGTTTGGTATTTTGTCTGAAAACATTGAACAAAGAATTGAGTGGAGAAGCACCGCATACAAGGATGTAATTAGTAATATTTTTCCTCTAGCAATATATTCAGGGAGCTTATTTTTTCCCAAGAATCTGATGTGTCAGGGTGTGAATTTAGTGGGTTTATGTGGTTTTGTTTGGGTTTTTTGCCAAATTTGGATTGAAAGGAGGTAATATGTTGAGATTTGAGTGGTAGAGTTGAGGTTTTCAAACGTGGAAGTGCAGCTAAGGAGGGCATTCCTGTTTGGACACTGATTCTTTGCAGCAATGAGTAGTTGATTGCTGTGGCTTTTGCTGCTGTCACAGTTGCTTCTCACAGCTAGAAAGCTGAGCAGTGAAGCAGGAGTTTTCAGTGGACAGACTTGATTAACACTCTTAGGGCCTAAATCTCATCATCTTAGCCCTCAACTTACATTTCTGGGATCTTGTCTGTTTGTAATTTTAATTTTGATGTGTAAGTTTAAAGCCAATATGTTTGTGGTGCTTACCATCTTATAATTTCTCCTAGCTTCATTTTTACCACATAATTTTAAAAATAGGCTAAAAGGTTTGTTTTAGTTTTTTGCTCCAGAAATAAGCTTTTCTTCCTCAAAAGCTGAGTCTGTATTATATGTACACCTTCTGTCTTGCTCCTCACAAACTCCAATTTAACCAGAATTACTTTTAAATAAGTAGCTGTCATTTATAATGTTTGGACAGTGAAAGGAGCCCAGGCTGTCCTAACTACAAAGCAATTATTTAAAGTCATCCTACTCATCTTACATCTGACACTCATCTTTTCCTTCCCTCTTACACAGTTGTTTTTTCAATTTGGACTATTACTGCTCATAGTTGTTGTCTTAAACCTGTTTTTCCTAACATCCTGAATCCCAACCTCAGCAAGGCAAGGTCTCACTCTGTTTGATGCACTTGAAGACATATGGGTGGAGCAATCATTGCATATTACTGATGATGATGATTCAGAGCTGTTCCCCCAGAGTTTTTGTTGATTTTTGAAGGAAGTGGAGTATTAGGTTTCTGTCAAGATATGTTTTGAGGGTTTGGTTATCCACAGCTTTGTACTTTCTCACATGAAGCTTACTATCTTCCTAAGGTTCTTCCACAATCCATTGGCTTAAGTTTTAGATTATGGCATACTAGCATGTTTTACATGCTGTAAGCAGGACAGAAGCAAAATAAAATACTTAATTTTACTGAAGACAGCAGTAATTTATGCAGTAAAGCAGATCTTTGGGAAGCATACCATTACTGGGTTTCTGTCATTTGATGCATGAGCAATGTGAGCATAGTTACCTGGTTTAAAAGAACTGATGTAGCTCTGTGCCAGGTGTCAGTGTGATCCATTTGACATGGTTATGGAACCACAGAATGTTTTGCATTGCAAGGAATCTTGAAGTGCATCTAATTCCAGCACCTGCCATGGGCAGGGGTGCTACCCACTATACCAGACTGCTCAGGGTCCCATCCATCCTGGCCTTGAACACTTCCAGGGATGTGTACTTACTCACTTGAACTAGATTTTGTGTTTTGAGTAGTAATATTATACATTACCCAAGC
Organism: Anomalospiza imberbis; assembly: GCF_031753505.1. Taxonomy (NCBI): domain Eukaryota; kingdom Metazoa; phylum Chordata; class Aves; order Passeriformes; family Viduidae; genus Anomalospiza; species Anomalospiza imberbis. The sequence goes on from NC_089683.1 coordinate 107,250,784, forward strand.
TTTTCCCCAAAGCAGCTCATCATACAGCAATGGAATTAAGAGGATTTCTGTGCTTTAATACGGTCTCCTCTTATTGCACACAGCCATATGATATAGTCCTTTCTACAAAGTTCTGTCTTGAAGACAAATCAATTCCCACTACACCCACTGGATATTTAAATTCACATTTTCTAGTCTGGGAGTGAAACCTCTAAGGATCTGGCATGAGGGCAGCTTTTCAGAGTGCTGTCTGCATCTCATTCCTGTTACCACTGACCACACTTGCCCTCTGGCACTGCCTGTGCCGTCAGGATGACTTGGTGTGTCCTGCTGACAGCCTCTCCGGAGCAAGAGAGGCCTCCTACACTTGGCTCTGCCATAGTTAAATTAGTCAAAGTCTGCTTCTTTCCCTCAACCTTTGTTCTGCAATCTGCCTTACCTGTGAGAAGGTTCTGCTCCTTTAGTCCCAAAGGTGTCTGGCAGGCAGTTATGCCCTTGGACCTAACCGCACACTAAGGTCTCAAACTCCTTGATTGTAGAATGTGAATTGACTGATTGAATTCAAGAAGTTTTAGTGCAAGATAGAGAGCATGCTCACTAGGGAATCTGCCTCCATAGCAATATACCTGGCAAAGCCAGGTAGGTGAATAAGATGGAAAGCTGACAAATTTCCAAGTCTTTGGTTGTGCTCTACAGAAGCCATGTCTCATCTGCCTTCCAGCAACCCAGGAATCTGTGACAAATTTGGGAAAGATAAGGCAATATTCTTTTTTCACCTCTCTATCTTTCTGTAGTACTTCTTTCCTTTGATGCTGTAATGAAGATTTTTTAGATATTGTTATTAATTCAAAATATAAATAAATCAGTTTCTATATTCTTTAGTCAGCCCAGAGGCCTGAAAATGTAACTTGAATGACTTCTGCAAGCTGTGTTAGAGTTCTGCAAATTTCTCTGTCATAGTATTTAAAAGACAAGTGATTTGCATTTAATAAAAGGTTTTCTTATCCAAGCCCATGGTTGTGCTTGACCCCACAGGTGTTTGTATAAAAACTTATTAGCATGCTTAACTCTGATGTCACTTAGATGAATGTCTCATTACCATGCAAATGGAGTTAGTTGCTTTCTGAGGTTAATTGTTACAAAGCAACAGAGAGGTATTTCTATTCTTATTTACTCAACACACAGCCACCATAGTCCAGCAGCCTAAAACTCAACTGCATAAAGTTGGCTGGGAAAAACAACTGTATTGTAAGTAGTGCTCTGGACTCAGTTTTGTGTAACAGCAGCACCCTTCCACTCTTGAAATGAAGCCCTTAATCAAACTAATCTCTGGCCATGCTTTACACCAAGGTTTGCTGACTTGCAGCCAGGGGGCAAATCTAGTTTAGAAGCTGGTAAATGGTGTTATGCTGTAAGTGTAGAAATCCCTTGGAGCAAACTCCCCAGTATGGCCTCAGTCAGCAGTAGTGGTTAATTTACTGCAGACCACCTAGGCTATCTCCTTAGCAAACTGTGTTTTCACTTTGCACAAAGTGCTCTAGAGGTTTAATAGAATTCTTCAGAGCACAGAATAGAACTGGAGTTCCCCCTTTAGGAAATTACACCGTGGGATTCATTTTAAAATGCACATTAAGCTTTTTAAACAGGTCAGAATGTTTGTTTCTGGGATAATTTGGCAAGGTTTGAGGTGTTGCCAGCTGATTTCCTGTATCTCAAAAACATTATGACAACTTTAAATACTGAACCCCCTACATTATTGGGGGTGATGGGGAGAGGCTTATCTTTGGGGTTTTGTGGTAGATGTCCAGAAATGTTTGCAATTATAGAAATTATCTACTTCTGTTTTACTATGTTTCTCAAAAGGGTGAAAAATAAAAAGATCTCAGTGTATGCCTCAACATACAATACACTGACATGAAAATCCTCAGGACTTTTTCACTGCTCAAGAGAAGACTTTAATTTAACAGCATGTTTAGTTCAAAGTATTGTTCTTTCTCTTGAACAATATCTCACAACATTTAATACACACCCTGCTAGAACAACTAGGAAGGTGCGATGGCAATGTGCGTGCTGTTGAAATAACTGGTACAAATTAAAAGCACATAAATGAGAAATAAATAAACACATTCTTGATTCCTTTTCATTAGATTCATTGCTGAAGAGAGACTTTTTTTCTTATTTTGTCTGAAGTACATGAGACTAAGGTCCTTGTCTTTTAACAGGTAGTTATATATCGTCCCACAGCCAAAAAAAAGTGAACATTTCCAGCAAAGCAGGATGAGCCAAATCCCAGTCCAACCACAGTTAGTGGAACTCTGTTTTAATGAGTGTGCGGAAGTGATCAGGATCACATTTCCTACACTCGTCCTGACAAAAATGTTCATGAGGAAACCCCTGTTTCTCTTGTCAGACACACTCCAAGATGAGTGTACTTGTGCTTCCTTTGGTATTGTGCTCCATCCACATATGATATGTGGGGGTATTTTCCACTACTAAGGTAGCTAAAGGTAGGATATCTCATGCACCTAAAGTGGTGCTGGCTACTGGTGACCAGTTTGGAGAGAGATATTGTGATGACCAGCAACTGCCTGGGAGAGAAGAGCAAAGGGAGCTGCCACCACTCTCTATTGCACAAATCAGGCTTGCCTGAAAGATCATTTAAATATTCATTTTATTTTGTTTTTAATTTCTCTAACCCCCTCCTTTTGGCGGTCTCAGCAATCTAATTCTGGCTCTTCAGTCTTCAGAGACAATTAAAGAAAGTGGCGTCTTGAGATGAGGCCTCGGCTTTATCTCTGCAGAAGGATGGAGATGGAGACAGTGTGTCTTGGAAAATGTTGCCTGATGCAGTTCCATTTAATGTAAACTCAGTTAGATTCCCCTAGGGCAGAGCAACTACCTTTCAGCATGTATTCCAGAAAGGAGTGGAGTAGCTAGCTGGCAATATTTAATTAATGAAAGCAAGTTAAAAAAAACCCCAAACATGTATATTAATGCAAACAACTCCCCTTAAGACAGCATGACTTTTAGTTTTGATTTGTTAGTTTTCATGTTTACAGTTTTACAATTGTCAACAAAACCATGTGAAATTTTGACAAAAATGTACGTATTTATGCCTAAGGCAATATCTTTTAGTTCAGGCCTGTGGTGACATTTATTTATTGTAAAGAATATTTATTACTCAGAAATAAAGCTCTGAAAATGCAGGTTTCAATTGAAGCCACTGACAGATCCTCAAGGACAGTAAGGGTGCCGATAAAAATTCATCCGGCTATTTTGGTCGCTCTGATATGCCAGTATCACTTGATTAACATAATCTCCTCCCCTCCCCCAGCACTGTTCTCTTGGGTAGGTTAAAAAATGATCTCCTTTCTATTTCTACATTCTAATTAGGTGGTAATCATATGCTGCTCTGATTGAAATGAAAATCAGCCATCATGCCACTGTCATCTTGCTGAAGTCGAGAAAAAAAAGTGCTTTTCAACTGGTACAAAATTAAAATGATTTACTTGCTCTGTATAGCTGCTCTCTCACTAGGCTCAGTGAGATTCAGTGTTGTCCCCAAAGCCCAAATCTAACTATCATCCCTACAGACAATTCATTTTCTGAAATGATAAGGCAGCTGCCAAGGCAGCAATGCTTTTCTTCTATGTTCTTCAGGCTGCTGTTTAGTTAGAGGGGTGATAAAGCAAAGCGGACAAAGCTTTATTTATTAACTTGAAAAGGTTTTGGTATTTTTGCTACAGCTACTGAGAAACAGGAAGGAAGGATCCCTCCTGGACAGAACTGTTAGAGCTCATGATGGCTGGGAATGTCCCAGGCCAATGTCCTGTGGTATGGTTTCTGAGATGCTCATTTGTGACCAAAATGAAACTGGGAGGAAGGATTTGGAGCCATGGCTTTCTGTCAATGCTTCCCTCTAAAATTTGTGGAGGATCAAGGAAATCCATGCATCGTGTAGATGTTTTCACTGAATACATCTTTGTAAAGGTTTATCTAACCTTATGGTACTGCATCAAAAACACCTTCAGTAACTCCACTATAGCTAATGAGTGTCACTAATACAAAACAGAGCTCTGCATGGGTTCTTTCGTGTTTACAGCAGTTAACTATCTAATTATTGAAATTTGCCAAAGAATTTTTTCTTTTTATCCTTACAGTTCAATAGCAGTTATGATAGCAGGAGCCTGGATAGCTTCAAAAATCTACAGGCTTGTAGCTAAATTTACAAAATTGTCTCTGCTTCAGGGCTGAGATTTTGTTTCTTTGGTTAATTTTTTTTCCTTGTGATTTCTGGGTGTTTGGAGGGGCCTTACAACCATGGTGAGCAGTGTGAAAAAATACTTAAAATAAGTACAAACAGTGGCTTTATTTTCCTTCTTGTTACTTCTTGCATGATAAAAAAGATCAGGATAACATCCTGTTATTTCTGTAATGGCTTTCAGCCAGAAATCTGATAATTTCAACTGGCTCCTCAAATCAACACAATGCAGAAGAGGTCCAGCCTTCATTTTGGAAGGACTCAGTTATTGTTGCTGCCCTTCTGGGGACTTTAAATCGGCTTGTGTTCCTCATCCTGTGTGTATGTAGGAATATGTAACTGAGGAATAACAATCCATGTAGCTCGAGTGAGATTCATGGATAAAATACTTCATGAGTAATGGAGAAATTGCTGCAGCAATCTTTGTTTTGCTTCTGAGCTCTTCACATTAGCAAATCTGTGGCAATTTATGTTTTGCTCTACTTTGGTGTCTGACTGAACTGTATAAATGGGTTACAGCTGGGTCTTAGCAGGAGCTGTGCTGAGGTGGGGTAAGAGGAAGGAGATGGTGGAGAAGGTTTTCCTTCTGCTCTGTGGAGATTTGCAAGAAGGCTCCTATTTTGGAGATATTCTCCTTTGGGAGACTCATAGGAGAGGCTGCCAGCCGGGGCGGGGGGGGGGTTTGGCTGGCAGTCACCAGCAGACATAAACCAGGTGGAACGGATGAGTACCAGCTGCTGGCCAGGCTGCCTGCCCAGCCACAGTGCCCAGGGAGAGAGATGGCACTGCTGGCACGGGCAGCAGCCCCTCTGCACAAGACAGGAGCATGTGCTTGTTTTTGCTGACACTTCTCTGGCATCTTGCAGAGTGGGTGATGGCTTCTTTGGGTGTTCTGTTTCCAATAAACTCACATGGCTGTTTTGCTTCTGGAAAGGTGCTGCTTTGGTTTGGTTTAAATTCAGCTCTCTTGCCTACAGTTTTTCCCAAAACAGAATGTCCATTGTGGAATGTGAGGGTGAAATAATACTAAAATACAAAAAAAAGTACATTAGGTGAGTCTCATACTGAAGCAAACATTGCTATGAAGAACCAAACTGCTATGAAAGAAATAACTGTAAACAGAATATTTTGTTAGGTTTTATTCCACTTTCCCATCTAAGATCTGGCCAATTCCTACCATCATTTCCAACCACATCAGCCATCAACAATAGGTCACAATCAAATATATACAGAAGGAAACCCTCATGGATCTCTATAGCCAGAGTGCATTCCCTATGAAGAAGAGAATGAGTTTATTGCTGCTAGACTTCAGTATCTTGACATATAGTTTGAGATATATGATTCTGACATTTAATAGGTTAGATGATATTGGCCACGTACTTCATAGGTTCTGTATCCTACTGTATTCCTGGGAAGGTGAAAAATAGGTCTGTCTATGAAATGACAAAACAGATTGAGAAGAGCACTGTGGATGTGGAGAGCATTGACAATGAGGACCTGTGGAAAGATGGGAATGATGGCAGGCTTCCAAGATAAAATAACTGAAAATTAATATAGAGCAAATTGCTTAAATTCAAATGTGAGAACAGTTTAAGGGTGCATATGACCTTCCTACTTAGACTTCAGGACAGATTATGTGATTCTTTCATTTATTTGGGATTAATGAAAAATGGAAAATAAATTAGGGAGCTATGAAATTCTTCACTTCCATAGGAATTGTAAGCAATGCTTCATGGGAAGAGTTTTTGAACAAATGCCATACAGAGACTTGCTAAGGTTTCTCCTTACTTCTAACCTGATCTCCCATGAGATAAAAAATGAATATTACCTTTTACAAGCATAGACTCTTTACAGCTACTAAATCTAAATAGAATTAATTTCTCAAAGCCTTATATTCTTTTTACCTACATAAAAAGAGAAAAGGATGAATATACTTTGTGGCTAGTAAAATAAGTAGAAAACAGCCAGTGGTTAGATGATAAATACGGGTGAGGGCAAAAGTGGAATTAAGTAGCTTTAAAAGCAATATAATTTTACAGTTGAAATGAAAGTTTCCATGGCACAGAGCACAGCTTTGACTTGCAGTCATGCCTTGTAAATAACAAGGTTGGCGTTGCAATGTCTCTCTTATTTTCTGTCTTCATCCTGATTCAGGAGCACACTTTCATTGAGGAGTAAATTTACATTTGCCAGAAGTGAATTTGGGATGCTTTTCTGAACCAGGAGTATTGAACTTCTCTGAGCTAGTATATTTGTCTCATCTTTGCTATTAGACCTAAGATACCACTTGGTAGGACATTTCCTTATTCTTTTTTAGGCTGAAAAGAAATACTAAGAATCAGCTGCTATATCTTCATCCGCATGATCAATGCCCAATAAATCCAGGGGAATAGGTGTCTTTCTGATTTCTCCCAAGAAACTAGGGCCTTTCAGGAACCCATGTCTAAATTTCCTGGATTTGAAGATGTGTGAGGAAGGGATTTTTCAGGTTCTGTATTTTTTCTGGTTTCTTCCATACAACTTTTCCACACACTTAAAAGGCACTGTGCATTTAAACCTCAATCCAGCTACATATTTTCAGGTTGGGGGAAGGGTTTTATATGTAATTTTCATCCTTTTCTGCTGGAAATTTCACCTTTCATTTAAGCCCCTTTGGGTTTGTGATCTAACCAAAAGGTTAGGAAACCTTAGTCTTCTATTTGCATATCGATAGTCCTAACCTTTAGTTTAGATGGTGATGGATTGTTTTATTGATAAAATGCATTCTATATTAATAATTTTGTTTATTCTTTTTGCTTTTGCATTTCTTTAAAAAGTGCATGTCAAATGTCTTCTCTATGTGTGGAAATAAGTCTTTGAACTTGCACTGTTGCTTATTGTTGTGCTTATTGTTATAGGAGTTGGGTGCTCAAACCTAAAACGAAACAAACTTATCACAGAACACCTTGACTCCCCTGACTTCAATCCTGATGCCTGTTGGATGATAACCACTTCCCTGTGATCATTTAAACAAACATCTCCCTTTGGGGTTGCATATAATAATATATGATCTGTATGATGATAACCTCCTGTTGGGAAATGTTTTAGAAGGGTTAATAGAAATGAAGTGCTTTAGTCCTCCTGACTGTGTTCCTCGTTAAAATCTCTCCCTATAAACATCATATTAAGTTCATTAATATTTACAAAGCAAATATGTTTCCCTTCAGACAGCTGAGGTGCCACTGCCCTTGATTTTTGTTGGATTCTATGAACTTTGATACAGTGTTATATAGCATAACTGCAATATCTCATTAATATGCATGCTTAGATTTGTAGAATATCCTAGACATTTTTTATCTAGCATGATTTTTATGGGGCATATCATATGAGAATAAAATCTCATTTTAACTACAGGTTCTTTATGTGTGTATGCTTGCCACTCAGACCCTTCAGATGGGCTCTGAGTCTTCATGGGAGTTTGGGAAATGCCTGGCATGCAGTTGGTACTGAATCGCTTATTAGCAAGGTGGAGTTGTGTATGTAAGAAATTGCTGTATTGCAAATTATCAAAGATACTTGTAATTCAGTGTTCTGAGTGTAAATCCAAAGGGTAAGCTTCTATAGACTAACACTAGTCTTCAAAGCCTTCCTAAATTTTACTAAAGGTGGAATTTTTGCGGTGAAGGAATTTTTCAGCACAGTTGCTAACAAGAAGGGGCGAGCATACGGATCCCTAATCATGGAGTCTCAGAGTGCTCTGAGTTGGAAGGGACACACAGGAATTGTGAAGTCCAGCTAGGGTGGTAGTGTTAGTGTTCGTTATAGGAGATAGAGAAAAAGCCTGAATTAGCTCCCACGTTGAAAGCACAAGCACTTGCAAAAAATACAGTGGTTTATTTATTAGCACTTGTGATAGTGTGAGCATGGTGCTTCAGTTTCTGCAATGCTCTCTTTGAGACAGAGATATCTTTGAGGGACAATCCCATGACATGCAATTTATAGCCATGGTACTCCAAAAATAAATCTAGCTTGTATGATGCCTCCAAATAGCAGAAGCTGAGAGGGAAAGAAGCAACTATACCATTTTTCTGAGCTATTAAGAGAATAAAGAATTATAGGTATATAATACCACGTAAGAATTCTAATTCACTGTGAGATTGCCCAGTGAAATGGGATTTCCACCTAGATGAGGAGTAACTTGTCTTTATTAGTGATTCATGGTCACCTTTGTGTATGTGGGAAAAAGGGATCCTGCTGCTGTCAAGTGAGCTAAGATCTGGGCCACGTGTCTAGGTGTGGAGAGGCATGGAGACCCCATATGGTTTTTCTCTGTGGCCTGGACTGGAAATAAGCAAGGGCAGGAAATTCTGACAAAGTCTCTTACCCAGAATATTGCCTGACCTTTAGAAATGAAGTGCTGAGAAGCTGTTTGAGCCAGATTTTTAGTTCAAAAAATATCTTAGTTGACAGGGAGAGCTACCATAGATCATTGAAGTGCACTGTTGGTTGGTGGGTTTTCTGAAGTGTGCTGGTGGAAAAAGTTGATCTTGGATGTCCAGTGTATCCAAAGCATGGAGTAAAAATTAACTGCTGATACAGGGATCTGGCAGGTTCCAGTATGCACTGCTGTCCCCTCCTTTGTACTTTCTTTTGCTTTGCAATTTCTTCCTTTCAGCCATCCCTGTTCTGCCCCCTGTGTGAGGGGTGAATGTGCCTATTTATATTTGGCTTTTTTGCCTGGGCATTTAGCTGGGTGCTTTGGATCAGGATGTGGAAAACAAAGGCTGTACCTCCACTCTGGCTCTATTTCATGTGCTGCAGATTTTGTTTTTAGGTAGGGATTTCAAGTCCAGCTGCTCCTTATTGACCCTGTGGGGAAATGGCAGGTTGAATCATTATTTGACATGCACATTCTCTGTTGGCACAATTCTCCAGAGCCTTATAATGGCACAAATTGTGATACTTGCTAGTGAAAAAAGAAAGATACAATTGGGTATAGCAATTAATAGGCAATTAAGAAGGCATTCTTTTTTTCTTCCCAAGTATTTTTTTTCCAGCTATTTTTAGATTTGAATTGACTGAATAGTTAAAGAACTGCTTTTGGAAAGGAGGATGGTAGTAGTATTTTTTCACTGCATGAGCTTTGATTTTTCTTCCTGCAGGGACAGCAAGAAGCACAGACAGCTGTTATCAAAACAAAATTGAACATAAAATGCTACCAAACCGTTTACTATCTCTGAACTACAATGCAGCAGTTTTATGTTTTAATGAAGCATTGTTTTTTATTATGAGTGGCATTGGTGTTCAAACTTACATTTATTTAGAAAAATAATGAGATTTGAAGGTAAATGGAGTGTATATCTGGAAATAATCTATGTCTAAGGTATTTTGTTAATTTCCTTTCTGCCCAGGGTAGTGACTTTGCCCAGCAGGATGAAACGAGGCAGAGGTGGAAGGGTGTTGGGCTGTGCATGGGTTGAGATGTCAGCACAATCTGAAATGACAACGTCTGGGAGCAAAAGAGCAGAGCAGTCCCAGCCCCCCTTTAGCCCATGGCAGCCCTGCTGAGGCTCCAGCATGGGTGTCAATTTGTGCCAGCGCCTGGAGCGCTTTTGTGATGGAGACACATTGTCACTTTGGACCTGGACTGAGACACTCAGGGCCACCAAGCAGCCACAATTCAGCTGCTCTGCCCCGTCAGACACCTACACTGTGTTTGACCTTGTGATGTACAAGCAATAAAGACTCTATATTTTATAACGGTCTCCAGAGCTGTCATGTCCCAGTTTTCAGCTAGATTAATTAGCACCTGTGTGAGTAATTCCATACATAGTCATTTTGAGCTGATGATTTTCTTCCAGATTATTGTCTTCTAAATGCTCTAGAAAGTGGTTTGGATAAAATATTCAGTGGTCAATAAAGGTATTTGTTCTTGTGAAGCTATAGATGGTATATGTTTTATAAAGCTTTTTCAAATGAAAATATATGACAAGTATAAGGTTTTGCTAGCTGGGTGGCCTCTGTGGGCTTTTTCTAAAAAGAGGTCAAATTGTTTCTGTGAACTTAAAACCACAACTCTGCTAATTGATGTGATAAGAAAATGTTAGGAAATGCAATATAATTATTCACAGAACTGAGTCATAATTTCTTTTGCAGTTAGTTTTTGAGCATGTTGCTACACCACAATGCTTTCCATTAATAATGAAGACATTTTGGAGAAATAGTATTAGCAGCTGGTTGACTGTAGTTGATATATTATTGTATTCCAGCACATTCTGTCAGGGATTGCTGTGAATGGTTTAAAGGCTTCTAGGGAGAAATAAAACCAAGATAACCAAGGAGAAGTTGTTTAACTTAATAGTTCTCAGGCTCTGTATACCCTGATTCAAGGAGGCAAGTTACTGAAATACATAAAGAATGTTGGTTTAGAAAATAATGATATAATGATTTAATAAATGTTGTCTGTGGGAATAGCACATCAGCTCTTGTAGAAGGAGGGTAATGCAGTGGAGCTCCAGAGAGTTTTAAAACCTGAGTGACTAAACAACATAAATCCATTTACTTATGGATTTAATCCAAGAGTTTTTGTCAAATTTTGGAGTAATGAATTGACAAGGAGTTTAAGGAATTCACCCTTTATGTAACTGAGGTGTGCTAATTACTGCCTTCCCCCCTCCCAAAATTAACAGAGCATCAAATAAATACATCTTTGTTTTCAGAGTGAGGACTAGAGAAGAGAGGCAGAGTGAAGCCCTGGAGAGGATTTAACAAGTCCTTCACCTTCAGATCACCAATTCCAGTCCAGATTATTTTTTCCATGTTTGAGAGCTTCCCAGCCTCTGTACTAGTCTGGCCCCTGTAGGATGAAATGGAGAGCGTGGCTTTGGTCCCTTTTGTCGATTGACATGACTCTAGTTGTACTGATGGACATTATGCATTGAGAGAGTTTTATTCTGCAGTCATGGCACCCAGCAGGAGATTTTGCTTTTCTCTCCAGAGTAGCTGGGATTAGGCACAAAACAGCATCCTCTGGTGCAGATAGTTGCAAATATTCAGGGATGTAAAAATGAATTTCTTCTTAGATGTGCTTATTGCAGGAAAGGGAAAGTGAGTACTTCAAAAGAACTGAGCTATTTGATCACAGAACATTTTATTGTACAGTTAATTGTGTCAAATAGGCTGAACTGAGATAGGGTTCTTAGTGACTCTTTTGCTGTGTATATAATTAGATCTACAGAGCTGTTTCCTCAGCTGGTGTCAGGCTGCTTAGCTCTGTTTAAGTCAATTTGCATCAGCTCAGAAGCTGGACCCCAGTATTTATGGAACCATTGACTGTTTATTATACCAGAGTAACACACAGCCAAGTTGTGTACCCTAAGGAAATACAGGCCAAGATGTATAAAGTCAGAAAAATGGTACCCTGTTCCCTTGTAACTAATGATGGACTAATCTCAACCTTCAGCACTTTTATTTGGCACTTTTTAGAACTTACAGCAATTAGATACAGAAGTAAAGAATTGCTATGGTGTTTGGGGATGGACTTGAAATTCAGAGGAAAACTTGTGGTGGAGGATTTAGATCTTCGTAGACTGTGAAGGTATGGAGAAGTTTTACTATTGAAAAAGATAGAAACTCTCCATATTTAAGCTTCCAGATTTTGTTTTAAAAGATGATAGTAAAAAATACCAGCTTTCCCATGCTAACTGCATTTTAAATTTGAAGCCAATGTTACCCTGGTACTTCCTACAGCTGGAAACACAGGTATCCCAAAAGAGTATCACTCTCTGTATAGGTTAAATGATTGTAATACAGTTAATCTTTCAAATGGTGTTCAATCTGTTAAAGGATATTTTTAGCTCTGTAGGCCTTGGAATGCCCAGTTTCTTACACTGTGCTTTTATGTTCATCATTGCTAGAAACAGGGTTAACAGATGAATTAAAAATACTGTAGAAAATGCCAGTGTCTAATATAGTGTTTAATAAAGTTACAGTCATTTACCTCAACTATTGCTTTGAAAAAATGCTTTCCCCAACACTAATTATTTCTGTATTGTCCTTATTTGCATCACAAGCATTTCACATCACAGGCATTTTGCTGTTCTTCATCTTAACTTATTAAATCCTTCTTGCTCATGCATGAATCTGGACAGCTGGATGCCACTAATGGGGCAGCTAGTGCTACCCAGTGGTCTATAATCAACATTCTGTTGCCACACATTAGCATCACACTGCATGCCTGAAAGGACTAAGAAATTTGATTTGTAAAGCAACAGCTGATTAGGGATGATTAACAAAAAGAGGGTCATGGATATTGTGTAACACTGACTCTTGTCCTTTCAGCATCCAGCCTAGAATGACATATCTGCTGTGTCAATGTGTACAAAAATAGATGAACCAATATCAAAATGTTTTTATCACTAATGATTTCTCAAAGGTTGTTCAAAACCAAACACATTTAATAGCATTTAAATGAAAACAAAGATGGAAATTGTCATAAAACCATGACAAAGGAAATTTTGTCTATTTTAAACAAAACATACCAATTCATTTTTCTGCAGTGTCGAACGAATACAATATGCCATGTCAAATATATAAAAATATTACTAAATCTACCTTAAATGCCTTGGTAGATACCAGAGTATTCCAGATACTAAGGTTTGAAGACTGTAAAAAGAAACATTTCATTTTTGAAGGAGAGTGAGATACACTTGAAAACCCAAAATTGTACCAGGCACTCTTGAATGACCACTGAAGAATACAGTCGATGGCTTCAGTGTAACCTTCAGTGAACTAACACTTCATGATAGTTCCATTTCTTCAGAGTGCTCTGTAAGCATCATCTGCACCTGTATGCAGTTTGGAGTTTTGGATGGAAGTGCTTTTCTTCATTAAAAAAAACCCCAAAACAGTAGCAACAAAGCCCTACAACACATAAACTCAAAAGATATCAACCCCAAAAAACTAACCAAACAGAAAACCCCAGTAAGAGCTGTGAATCCATCAGTTCTTGGATATCTTTCCTCATTCCTCATCCTGGGGACCTCCGTGTATGTCTCTGCTAATGGAATGGTTTAGGTTAAAGATAACTCCCCTGCCACACTAGACCACATTGCTCAGAGCTCCATCCAACCTGCCCTTGAACTCTCCCAAAGATGGAGCATTCACCCCTTCTCTGGGCAACCTGTTCCAGTGTCTCACCACCCTCACAGGGAAGAATTTCTTCCTAATATCTAATCTAAACCTACTCTCTTTCAGTATGAAGCTATTCCCCTTTGTCCTGTCACCCTAGGCCCTTGTATATCATCCCTCCCCATCCTTCTTGTAGGCTCCCTTCAGGTACTGGAGACCACAGTTAGGTCACCCCAAATACTTCTCTTTTCCAGGCTGAGCAATCCCTCAGCCTTTCCTCCTAAGAGAGATGTGCTCATGCTTTTCTAGTGCTATTGGCATCCAAGAGAGGAGACAATTCTTTCCGATCTTGTTGTTTACCGCCCTTGCTAAAGGGTGATTTTGAATGGGAAACACTGATCATCTTAGTGCTGCCTATATTCAGCTGTTACCAGTGCTGGGAGAATCATTCAACTGGAAGGTGCCCTTTGCTGTGGGATTTGCACAGTATTCCCCTTATTTCAGATTCTTGCCCACCCCAACATTTGGCTTTGATTGGATGTCAGCAGCAGTGGACAAAAAGTGGACAACATGGCATTTCCGTGTTTCAGTAATGCTTAGTCTCCAGATGTTGTGTTTATTTGCCAGGATTTTTTTTTACTTTTTTTTTGGCAGCAGGAAAAAAGGATGTGATGTAGTTGTCTAGGTTCCCACTTGAGAAAGGTTGGAAAACAAAATAACAAAAAATATTTTCTAATACTTATAAAAATATTACACAAGAAAAAATATAGATTACCTGCTTCCTTCTGTCATACTTTCACTGGTAATTACTAAAGCAAAAAAACTATGTTTGTATTAAAAATTGGAAAGAAAGTGAAATACTAATTGCTGCGTTCTTGGTTACAAACCACAAAGGGATGTGGATTACAGAGCTGTTGGTGCACTCATGAGGTGCCTGTAGGCAGCAAAACCTAAAGCAACCACGGGGTGCATAAATAGCCTTCTAATGTACAAACTGTTTCAGTTGATCACTGTAGTGGACATTATTAAGACAATTATTTGATCCTTTGTGACTTGCCATTCTATTGTGCTGTTATATATATATATATCAATCTAATTTAATGAATATGTTTTGAGGTACAATTTTCATCTCTTCTTGCAAAAATGGTTTATTGCAAAAGGCAGCCTTTTTAAAGACTTGTCACTTCAGAGCTCTGGCGACAATAAATTCTTCACTGTTCATTTACTGGCAGGTCACACAGTTTAAAACTAAAGCAATGCAGAAAGTAGCATGAAAAAATGGATTGTTTAGCTTGTGCCTTTGCTGGTTCTATTTCTTGTCATTTTGCTTGAGTTCAAGTTTGGCTTATAACAGGATATTTTTGTTCAACCTGCAAAAGTTCAGAAGGTGCCTGAACATATCTATAAAATACAGTTCAAGGTCCAAGCAGAAATCTTTTCATGACCCAAGTCTTTTGTTTGTCTTATGATTTTGCTGATAGTATTTTTGCTAGTTGATTAGTCTGCAAGTACCAATTCTACATATATGTTCGAATGATTAGAGAAATGATAGTGGCAAACAGAAAATACTATAAGTAATACTAAAATGAGTATTTTTCATCTGTGAACTTCTTTATTTCTGTTTCCTGAGATCAGTGGTATCCAGCTAGAATACAGTAGATATAGATTAGCTATATTATAGCTCTACTTTCAGTGAGAATATGTCAATAGAGAGGTCATAGGCTTGTTTAAAAAGGAACACTGATATTCACACTGGATAAAGACTTTTGGGGAGGAGTCAGAGGCCTACAATTTTGCTGAATTTGGATGAACACATAGATACATGTGTTTTTTGTTGTGCTGAGCCTCTAGGTGATGTTTTTGAGATTTTAAAGTCTGATTATTACCAAAATACCTGCAAATTTTGCAGCTAAGGGGAAAAATAAAAAAATTACAATTCGCTATGTGCACCATATGACAAAAACATAATGTTTAAGAGAAGGCAGCCCTAGGAAATTAGATCAAAAGCTATTGTCTGCAATTCAGGATGTTAATAGCAAATTGTGTCTTTAGAATGAGAATGGAAGGACACAAGGTATTGTTTATAATTGCGATTATAAGCACAATAAAAATGACAATAGGCAGCCAGTTTATGGCAGCTTTGCCAACGTGCTCCATGCAACAATTCCTTGTATTGGCCAGCAGTTGTGATTCCAGAAGCATTTTGCCTTGGGGAACAAATTCAACGTATGAACGCTGATGCATTTGCATGTGGCAAACCAGCAGTGAGTGGCAGCTGTTGATAAAGATGCATCACCCTCTGGTCCTGTTCTTCCTCATCAACATGGGCCTGAACCAGGAACGTGTGGGCTCTTTATCTCTGCCACAAGGGCTGTCTTTGCCATACAGTGACAGCGCTGCAAGACCGGGCACTCCTTTCTTATTTTGTCAAACAGTGAAGAGATCCAATTATTTCCAGTGCTTGGGAGGCTGGTCTTCTGTACAAACATTTGAAAAGGAAGAAAACAAGTACATATTAAAGGGCTCACTGGCTTTTTTCTGTGGTTTTCTATACCTCTCTCTCCTCTCCTTTCCCTCCATAGAAGTAAAGAAACAAAGCAGCAGCTTTCTGACATTTATCATGGACATTATTTATACTATCTCTGCCTTCCAGAACTAGGATATTACAAGGAATGTATTAACAATTTTGGCTTTTTGAAAGCGGTACATTAATAATATAATTAAGTAGGAGTACAGGGTCAGCAAGTGAGGGGAAAGTACACATCAAGAGCATTCTCTTGATTTTGGAATAAATATTTTATTTCATAAAGCACTTCCTAATTACTTGTGGGTAAATATATCTGAGAAGTGTGTATTAGTGACTTGTTTATCTCAGAACTTTGTTTTCTGGTCTAAGCAATGCAAAATCTTTCTTGAATTAAAGTTAATTCTGGGGAATAAACTGAATTGTTTAGTGCAAAATAATGAATTAGCGTGTTGATTCTGTAAAATTCTAGGGGTTTTTTTTGATGTAAGAGAAGATACTTTCAACATTTTGCAGCAGAAACACTTGCATTATAAAAGCTTTAACAAATATCTTGCATGTAAATAACAAAAATGCAATCTCCCTTTTGATGAGATCCTAAATGAAGTCCCCTTGTACTGTCATTATAATGGAAGGACGCTACAAAAACCCTGATAGTTATTTGGCCAGGCAAATTTATATTTTAATTCGCATACTGATTCTTTTGGAAGTGACACAGAAAATATTTCTAGAAGATGCCAGTTTAGAATCATACTTAGAAACTGAGCCTTCCCATGAAGAAACATATTATTGGATATGTGTCTTTGAGGATCATGAGAGATCTGTGAGAGATAATGACAGGGAGGCTATTTAAATTCAGTTGTACCCAATCTACTTGTAATAGAAAAGTAGGTTAACCAAATAGTGGGAAAACACGACTTTAACTGTGGAATAAAAATTATGATAGAAATATAACAAAAATGTATGAATATATGGTCAATAAAATATATGAAATCATAATTTTGAAAAATATATGGAGACAAAACAAAAATTAAGATAATTTCTCACCACTGAAGCATGATTCTGGTGTCAGTGCTACTTCTCAGCTCCTGTCAGCAAAGTTTGGAAGCTTTAGCACGCATGAAGACCTGGCTCTACTCAGGGCAGGTAATTTTACATTTCAAATTTAATTTAACCTCTCAAATTATAACATTTGAATGAAGACTCCAAGTACTTTTTATTTTTATAGGCATCTTGTAAGATTTTTCCTTTTAATTCTAGCAAGAGTTGTATTTAGGTGTTCAGGGCCATTCTTCAATAAGGTTTATGAATTTCATCTGATTAATTTTATCTTTCTTAATGAGATTTCCTAATCAAAAAGTCAGAGTTCAAAAGCAACATGGGTTCTACTTTAAGCTAATGAGCAACTGAGTAAATTTTAAAATGTGAATTTATAGAGCTTAGCACATTATCTCTGCTTTTGGTGATGGTGGTGAACATTAAGAGCAGAGTTTTGAGCGAGAGCAACACTGACAAATCTGCCAACTTGTACTGTGGCTATTTCTGCTGTATTGTAGGAAGTTCTCCTGCTTCCACACAAGGCATGCAAGGTCTTTTTTGCTGTTATGCTAGTGTTGAGGAAGATGTTGTTTACAAGTATTTTCCTCCTCTTGGTACTTGCATCCCATCAACGTAACAAAAGGTTGTAAATGGACAATAGAGCGGAGTCATAAGTGAATTGTCCTCTTTCCACTACAAGTATGCCACACTATTTTTATAATTTAAAAAAAAAATTACTAAAATGTCCCTTGAGACCTGGAGGAAACTGCTGAAGTTTTATGATAGTTCTCTATCCTTTTTTCTGCGTAATTTCAGGCCGATACAGATTGTATCTGAAAAACAAAGATGAAACTTACAACTGGATTGTATAGGGTGGAAAATGTTGTAGTTTCAGTTATTTGTTTAAAAATAGTTTACTTTTCTGTGCTGAAAGTCTGTGTGGATCTGTGTCATGTTTTGATAACACTGGAAGTTGTCTATTCTTCTTAGAACATGTGTGTGTAGGCATAATGCTGCAAAAATGGAGGATGGTTTTACTAGATATAGTTCAGTTGAAATCAGTATTTGTTTCAGTGCTATCTTTTTCATACTAGTTCTTCCCCAAAACACTGATTAGGTGGTCTTTTTATTGCAATTGGCCAGATGTACATCTCTGTTTTCCTGCAACTAAAGACACTTTTTGCAGGGGTAGAATAGAAAAGAGAATGCTCTCTATGTCTCAGAGCATTTCCTGTTGCTGTGAAGAATTGTACTGTCTTGTGCAGGAAAAATTCCCTTTTTCCTGAAGACTGTGGCCACTGTAGTGGTTTTCCTGAAATGACCTACATAAGATGGGCATACAAGCAGCTGGAGAATAATTAAATAAAAGTGTTCCTGCAGAACCTTCTTTCACCTCTGTTTAGAAGCGTTGTGTTAGGTTGTCTCGTCATGGGATTATTTACTTTAAAATACTGATTCCTTCCCTTGCCAGTGTTTTTTTTTTGCAGACTTTTATCATCCCCATGATGAGACTAAAACAAACTCTAAAAGAATTTCACAGAGAAGTCTCTTAGGTAGAGGTTCAGATAGTATCCAGAAACACACTATTCTGAGTACACTTATATTGATTTTATTCTATGTTCATTCTCTTATCAGTTTCAGATGCTTTTATCATACTGTTATCATTTTCCAGGATGCAAGGAGTAACATCTGTAAAAATACAGCGATCCGGTGACCCAGTAAAACTGACTGAAATTTGGATTTATTACCAGATGTTTTGAAAATTTACCATTAAGTCTCTAAGTTCAGAATGTATGTGGGCCATACAGATAAGTATTTTACAAATGCTTGTGTTACTCAGATTTTTAAGTCTTATGCCAAGGAGACAAAGTCTCATTAACTTTCAGTGAGAAATCTCAAAAGCTTTCCATGAGAGCTCGTGTCCTGCATGACTAAATGATCTCTGGAAAGGTAACTGAAGCTCTTAGACAGTGAAGTACTTCTGACAGTTTTTTTTTTTACTTCAGTTGGACTTGGATACCCCCTCGTCCTGAGCTGACAAGACTGTGCTCCAGAGTAACTGTTGTCATATGGCCTCTGTCACTTCCAGTCTAAGGTTGCTTCCACCAATATCATCCTGTGATGGTGCTGTGATGTTGTTAGCTGGCTTGTGGCACTGTGCCCAGGACAAAAATGAACGTGCCCTCAAGGAACATGATAGCACTATGATTTTACAAGGTCACTGATCATCTCTTTGGCACCTGGCATTTATATATTAAATGGGGAAGCCTTCAAAATGACATTTCAGGTAAGGAAAACTAAACCAGTGTGAGGCCTGGTACATGCCCATACAGATCTGAACTGATGCCACAGCACATCAGTGCTTTGCTGTGGGATCAGTGACATTTAAGATCTGATATTAGAAAACCATCAGTCAGAAGTTCAGGCCTTCTACTAAGGACAAGTTGGAAGTTATCATTTTGTGGCATTCTAAAGGTATATTTTTTCCAAATCTTTGAACTTACATTGGAGATTAAGAAGTGCTTTTGCTAAAATGGTTTTATCTTACAGAGCAGGTTTTGTGCTGCCAGGTACACGTTGGCCAGATGGGGTCATTTGGCCCTCCTTGTGGTTGATGCCCATAGTTGATGGTTGAGTGTTGTGGGGCAGCACAGAGCTGGTATTATTGCCCTGTTTTTACCTGCTTCCACTAGCAGATAGGTCTAGACTAATGGATGTGGCTGGATTATGGATGGTCTCAGCGGAATCTTGGTGTAAATCTGTTATGTCAGGTTTGTGTGAGATTACCTACAGCCCATTATCACTACTGGAACAGTCAAGATTGTTTAAATGAAGCAACACATTCACATATGTTCTAAGACTAAAGACCCTCTGAAGCAGCATATCATATCTTCTTGTGCATAATAGGGAAATGCAACTGGAGATTTGACTCAAACAAAACAAATTATATGACATGCAAAATAGGACAGCTCACTGAGCTATATCTAAGAACCTTCTTATTTTGAACAATGTCTTTTCAGTGGAACACATGCTAAATATTTGACAGCTGATACAGCTTTTAACCAACTACAATGTACTGCCATCATGCTCTGTCTCTTCCAGGTTTCTTGATTTATGGTTTCCTGAATTGCAGAGGCATAAATCTACTGATGTGGTCCATTTTTTTACACCAAGTCTCACCAAATTCAATTGAGCTGTATAGAAATGGAGATTCCCTCATGCATATGTTCTCACAGTGAAGCACTTATTTAATCTGTCCTTTGTTTTCAGAGCAGGAATTTTAATCAATATATTTATTATGAGGGAGGCTTGAGCTTAAGGAGAAATCCAATGAAATTATGTTCTCTCCATCGAGAAAGCATTTATCATTTGGTGCTGTGGCTATCCAGGATGCTGGAGAATTATGACTTTTGGCAAATGTACAAGAAGCACACTTGTTGGGCAGATGGTCAGGGGTCTGATGGCTTGGCCCAGATGCCAAACCTTTCCAGAGAGAGGTCCCACAAGAGACAACTTTCTAGGGGTCTCAGGCAGTCCTTCAGGTGCTGGGTAACCTCAGCAAGGGGCAGAGAGCCCAGCTCTTAGCAGTGATTTCAAGTCTTAGTGATTTCAGGTCTGCCTTGCCAGGTGTACCCTGGCCAACACAGGGACAAAGAGACAGGACAGCTCTTCCGCAAAGGTAGCCTTTATTCCAGCACCCTGCAAAGGAGGCTAGGGACAACAGCTCCCTCTTGAACAGGGCAGAAACTGGGTTTTATATGGGGAAAAGCAGGGGTGGTACAAAGGTGGAAAAACCAATCGGTCACAACGAATCTACATGAGACTCCAAAGCATACTAGGAGCTCACCATGACCAAGGAGGATTTCTCAGTCCAGGGAGAGTTTGAGATGATCTTATCATATCCCATTCAAGAGATAACTCTGCAAGGGAGAGGCCCAGCATGCATATCTGTCTCCACTCACACTGAAAGATGAAAGAATGTCATGGGGTGCTCACAGTCCACTTAATACCTCTGTGCCTGTAAATCAGTGGTACAAAATAAATATTAGGCTGCAAATCAGCTACACGAGACTCCTGTTGATCATATAATGTAGACCTGATAAACTGTATAGTTCTCTGTTGTAAGCAGATCTCTTTCCTAGACTGTCCAAGCTCCTCTTTTTCCTGAGCTTTAAGAAGAATGAAAATAAGAAGGTATTTTTTCCTAAGTTGGGTTGCTCAGAGAATTGACCTCTCAGGATTGCTAGGTATATGCACAGCAGCTTAGGGGAATAAATCTGTTGCCTTTATGAATCCATGGAGCACTTGTCTCTTTTTCTCAGCAGGATCAAGCCCTTCAGGCAGGCAAAAGCAGACAGCCTTTTAACATCTGTTTAACTCTTTCTTGTCTCATTTTGTAATTAAATCCGTCATTCTTCAGTGCTTCTTTAAGCTCAGATAAAGCCATCTGCTGAATGGGTTTCACTGGGGAGAGAAAAGTGTGTGTGCATAGATGGATAAACATTTAATAAAGTTTCTACAGTTTTCATCATATTTTATATTTGATGTGGATTTTAGGAGTGACTCTCTTTTAGGACTTACTATCAGAGGAAGCAATGGAAATTCATGATTGAGCTATCTGTGCCCCGCTGGCTGCAATAAAGGAAAAAAAAATGCTTTGCAAGTCTTTGTAAATGTGCTCCTAACTATGAGACATGTGTTTGTCAAATATTTGGATTATGCCTTTGTATACTGTCTGTGCTTTCAAACTGATAGTTTCTACGGGTTTGGCATAGAAAGAAAGATTTGATTGATCTGCGATGTCGCTGTCATAAAGATTTGCACACAGCAATTGATTCTCTAGCATTTAACACCAGTTCAAAAGTGTTAACACACAAAATAGAATACAAAGTTGTCCTTTTTTAAATGCATGCTTTGTTAAAGGAATGTTCACAGTACCAGTACTTAAACAGTACAAGTAGAAGTGAAATTATGGAAGCTACCTTGGGAGCTACAAAACCTATAGCTTGTCTTAGCAGCCTGTAATTTTAATAGCAGCACTAAGAGTTCCTGTGTCAAAGTGCGGCCATCTCCAATGTTTTGCTGTAAACAATGTCAGAAAATTTTCCTTTTTCTGTCTGAGGTTTTATACCAAAGCTGTATGTTATTGTGGACCTGAATACATATGAGACTATAGATTTTCATATTAGGCTTTGTTTTCTAAGTTTTCTCCTCCCTTCCACATCTGGAAATTGTTCCTTAGAAGATATCCTACCCTGTTCTGTCTTCTTCAGTAGATGTATTTTCAATACTGAATTTGCTTTGTGTTAGGATAGCTGCATTCCTGCCATCATCAAAGGTTGTTTCACTTTGTTTTTCTTTTATCTGGACATTTACAGAGAAGATCTTTTCCTTTGCCATTAAGTTCCTTTTCCTTTGCTCCCTCTAAGCCATTGCAGATCTTGAACTGAATTTAAGGTACGGCATTACAAAAAAAAATCCACACCACTAAGTTGAATGCTAGAGACTTGAACCACACGCTGAATGTGGTGATTTGGTTTGGGTTTTTTCTTCTTCTACCAAAATATTGTTTTTAAGGAATGGTACAGAAAGCTCTGACTGATAACATTCACTTCTTTCCTCCCAGGTAGATTTCCAGACAAATGTTTCTTGCCACTAAGAAGAGTCAATTACAAATTGTGCCACAGAGAAAGAGGAGCTGCAAATGTTCTTTTCCCTAGACTGCAAAATGAGTCCGATTCTTGCATGGAAAAACCCAGAAATTCTTAGCTTTAGCCAGAAAAAAAAAAAAAACAAAAAAAACCCAAGCAGAAACAAAAAAACCCAAACCCCAAAAAACCCCAAACCAAACCAAAACGAAAACAAACCAAACCAAAAACAAACACAAAAACACTTCTAAAATGCCCTCATTCTTTCCAGAATAAATCCAAATTACATTTCAACACCTTGCCATCCTCAGTCTGCTGCAGAGTAAACAGGCAGAGCTACACCAGAGAGCAATAGCACCACTGACGCCTTGAGAGGCTCCCTAGAGCAGAGGCTAGACAGTGTTAAAGGAATAAAGTAGGTATTTATTAAAAAGGCCTTCAAGGGATACACCTTGGGCAGCCTGGCCGAGGCTCCACCCAGGATGGATGCCAGGTCATGAGTTTTCACACTTTTGTAAGTTTTGGTCCATTTGCACATTGGGGTAATTGTCCAATTACAGCTTCAGGTTAGGAAGTCCCACCCTTCCAGTTTGCTCTCCTCAGTTCACTGTTGTTCATAATTTTTGGCCTGAAGCTGCAAAGGTGTCCTTGGTTGTCAGGCTGGAAAAGGATTGTTTTGTCCAACTAAATGGTGAAGACAACTGGCTAACACTTTATATGAAGTTCAAAGTTATATACTAATGCGGTACAGAATCTGGAAAATATGAAAAGCCAGGACTTAAGGCATCACCATGATACCTTTTTCCTGCTGGTACTGAAGGGAATCAGCAAGATTTTTGGCTTCCCTCTTACCCATCACAGACAAGAAAATGGGAGTGTCAATGGAAACATGACCCTGGCCCCACACAGAAAATTATCATCTGTTTCTAATCAGGAGCCTTATTAGGGTGTATCTATTTACAGAAATGTTTCTGGGTAACAGAAGACACTTCTGTCTGTGTCACAATAACATGTGAGTCTCCTCCATGCTCTCATGGCTGTTCCTTTGCTAAATCTAAATTCAGTGGCAAACAACTGAGTTGATTCAGGATCTCTGGTTACCTAGTTTTATGAAGCCAGTCTTCATGCTCTGGTGGGGTTGGCCACCACAAGGTGTACTGGTGGGAGCATCACAGAATTGGAGAATGATTTGGGTTGGAAGGAGGTTAAACATCATCTTGTTCCAACCTCTTTACCATGGACAACCTCTCTACCTTCCACTAGACCAGGTTGCTCAGGGCCATGCCCAAGCCTGGCCAATGCCGGATGGGGCCCATCCAAGTCCCATCTAACCAGGTATTCATTGACATGAGCAGTCCCTGCACCTTTGTTTACAATATCTTTCTGTTAAATTTGTTAACACATTCTCAGCTTATCTTTTTCTTTGTCCAAATATTGGCCCTTCCTTAATTAATCCTTGTGAAAGCAGAATCGGCTTCAGGTGTTTGATGTGAGCAAGTGCAGCTCACATGCCTGTCTCCTGACATGCTGTCCTCTTCTGATAGATGATGTTGCAATGATTCCTAGACATTCTGCCAGAAGCAGTACCTGGCTCTTCGCCTCTCTCCTCAGGCACTCTATTTGCAGCTTTGAACTTACCCCTGTATGTATCACACTGTTCATGTGTCACTATCTTCCATTATCCTTCTCGACTGCTGTGCACTTGGTTGGCAGTTTCCAAAGGCAACCTTTAAATTTTGAGTAAATTGTGGTCCCCATGAGTTTTTGAGAGCCCAGCTTTGAAGGAGGATCCTCTCTTCTTCTGTCATGTTGCACAGTGTGGGAGTTCAGGTCACACATTCTGTGCAAAGGAAATTCAAAGATCTATTCAAGACCACGGGAAGGCCGTCAGAATTCCTGCTTTGCTTTCACATGGTGTTACTTCCTGATAAAAACACGACCTTTTTTTTTTTTTTTTTCCCTACTAATCCTGAACAAATCCATGATATGTACAAAGGGTGTGAAGCTATTCTGTTTGACATCACTATCACTCATCAATGTTAGTTGTGGGAACAAAGGCTTTTTGTTATGGAATACTTGCTTAGTTTTAGTAGGCTTATCAATCAGAAATATATAATTCTGGATTCATTGCCTTGGCATGTGCTAATAGACAAGTATTTTTAAAGAATCATAAGATGAAGCTAATGTAGTACAGAATACTTTGTTTTTACTGTATGCAGAAGGGCTTGAAAAACTGGGTTCGTATTTTGATGAAATTTTCCTTTGGCTTTTTAATGTCTGGTGGAATCACTTTTGTTTATCTAAAATGAACTGTGAATGATTTTACACCTAATGGAAGAGCAGTACCAATTGAGATGAGGTCAATACCCACTGTGGATAATATTCAGTTCTGTTCTAGAGACCAGTTGAAGGCATATACATCACATGCATTAAGTCCTAATTTAAAGTCTTCAATGAGACTGAAGTAGTTCACAGGGTTTATACTGTCCCTCTTCACAGGAATGATGAATGCACAAAGAGAAGATATATGTCAAATTACTTTGACATCTCATGAAAAATACTATGATTATTTCTTCTGATATTTTTGGGGTTTTGCTAACCTGATTTCATTATGAATTTTGCATTGTTTGCTCACCTTAAAGCTTCAGATCCTGGTATCCTGTAAGAATCACATAGGAATCTAGTCTTTTTTATTCAAAAGGAAAGAGTTTTTTCCTCTTCTGGTCATTCTAAAGGAAACTGAAGACTCAGTGTAAAAGGAACCCAGAGTCAGAGAATAGAAATTCCATTATTGTAAAAACATGATCTAACAATATGAAAAGAGTTAAAATTACTAAAGTCAAATGTCAGACTGGCCTCTTTCTGTTTCTCTGCGTGACAAATGCTAGGTGCTTAGATAAGGAGAAAATAAAAAAAGGAAAAAGAAGAGGAAATAATGGGGTAAATGCAAAGTGCTCTCCCCCACCACCCTGTTCTTTTCTGCCAGAGTCTACTAGTCATTTGTTTTGGTGATTTCTTTGATTTTTTTTTTTTTTTTGGTTGGACTGGCATAATGAGATAATTAACTTCCATGAAAGTACTAGATGTACTGTACTAGATTTAAGGTTGTCCTTGAGTTTTTTGTCATGGTCCAATCCTACCTCCAAAACTCAAGAGATGGATATGTATTTGTACTGTGTTGGCAACATGAAATTTATTTGTTGCTGACCGGTGCCACTAATGAAGCTTCTTTGGTGTAAACTGAATATTAAGTATTTACTTGTGTAGGTGCCAGAGCAATCATGGTGTTTTGGCATAGGGAAGCTAGATGTAGTTTATAGATACATCAGGAAATACACACTTCACATGTAGTGTCACTGAGGCTTTCCTGCTATCTCTTATTCAATTTGTAGGGGATTTTACTCAAGGAATACCAAGTAGTTGCAAGAACATCCAACTATGAATGTTTATTTTCACAAGCAGCCCTTCACACTAGTAGGATCCTCCAGTCTCAACAGGAGCTGCATAGGAGATATGTGCACTTACACAAGTAGAGAATTTTATTCTGGTTTAGTCAATATGTTGGGTATTGTTCATTTATGAAATGATCAAATACCTCCTTGAAGCTGCTCAAGTTCAGTCCTGAATGGGACATTTAGTTATGTCTCAGCTGACCCTATATTGAAAGAACAGTCCTCACACTAATTTCTTAATCTTCAAGTTTCTTTCTTTAAAATTCTGCATAAGGAGCACTGATAGCAAGAGGAGAGAGTAAGTGCTGATACAGTTTAAGGAGAAAACAAATACTAATCCCATCAGCCAGCTAGTCTGGGGAGCAGTGATTATATAAGGAGTTGTTCTGCATGGGAAGTAGATGCTCTTCTGTAGGTTCCTAATTCCTTAGACAATGCAAAACCTTCAGCTCTAAGTCAGACTCCTCTAACGTGCTTTCCTTTGGTGCCCAACAACTGATGATAAGGCAAAGTGAGGTACAGTCACAAACCTAAATAGATAAACAGAAATCTCTTCCTCTTGTTGCTTTTTCTTTGTTTCCATACTTGTTAAGATACCCAGAACTTATTGCTCAGCTGATAAATAGCAGAGAATCCTTTTTACCCCCTGATAATAAAATGACCTGTTCCTAAATATGAAAAAATCATCAAAAAATTCTTCTGTATTTATTTCTCAGTCTTCAGAGTACATAGACATGGTTCGCTGGAGATATTTGCCATTCATAATTTGTGGAGTGCTACTTAGAGAGGGTTGAATGAACAGCCATCTCAGCATGAATCAGAAAGTCAGCACATGAACATACTGTAGATAATATTCTTCTGAATGTTTCTTTAACTACAATCAAAATGTGCTGTTGATGAGTAGCACAGTGAGTAAACCCATGTGCCTTGGATTTTTGTGGGTAATGAGCACAAAATAGATGTTCAGAAATATTTTCTGAAATGAGTATTTGCAGAGTATGTTTTCCATCGTTACTGATTTCCTACTTTGTAAGAATGTTGGTTGGTTTGCTGTGAATAACATTTCCAACTGTAGAAAGATAAGTAAAACTAAATAATGCAGACTTAGAGTTTTCTGCTTCCGTAGTTTCAGCTATGTGGAATATAAATTCATTTTGTGATCCTATGAACAATTCCATGTCCTATCAATACAATTTAATCTAAAAGTCATTGCAGTGAAGTAGCCTACTGGATGGTGTAATGAAGATGGTATCATAACCAGGAAGATTTGCTCTTAGTTAGCTAAAAATAATTTACTGTGAGCATCAGAAAGTTCAGCGAGATGCCATTGAGAACTGATGACATTTCAGGTTTATAGCCTATGCTTATCTTGGATTCTTCACCCACAGCAATTTTGCAAATTAGTTTGGTGATATTTCCAGCTCTGTGGAGTGTTCAGATGGAGAAGTACCTGAGTGAAGATTCTTTACCAAGATCCAGTGCCCTGATCCTTCTTTCCCAGGAGTCACAAAGAGAGTGCTTACTTTCACCACTCTGTGAGACCTGCTGCTGAACTCTGTCTCATTCAGCCAAGCATACAGACTCAGAGGAGGAAAACTAGGAAGGGTCATATAAGTCTTTGTTTGCTTTCAGGCATGCCATGAAAACAGCCATTCTGGGAACAAGATAAAAGCTTTACCCATCTGTCCAGTTTGGACCATTTGGGGAGTCTTCAGTTCTGGCATCTTGCTGAATAGTGCTGTAATGGCATGATGCGTATGAGCAAGGTGAATTCCTGGGAAGCTGAAAATTGGATGCAAGCAGTGGATTGGTGTCATTTTTTTCATAAAGAAACATTTAGATTTATGAGTCTCCTGAGTTAGACTATGAATTCTTGCTTGTTTTTCCTGAAGTCCTTGTTTATATTGAGGTGATTTACTTGCAACAAAAATGAGCTTACTGTGCAAGTTGTGTCAAGTAAATAGTAGTTTTTTGATATACTGCTGTCTTACAGTTTCCCTATTAAAACTAGGATGTTATTTATGGTTATATGCTTCCTCCTCAGTGATTTTGAGTAGTGAAGTGTGTAGCACAGTGTAATAGATATTTTTAACTTTAGAAGACCTGGTTTAAAGTTAATGCTCTTTTTTCTAACTTTAATTAGTATGCTAAATAGTGCCTGTACAGATACAGAAACACTTTTCAACCTTATGCAATATATATGATGTACTCTAAAAGTTTTTTCTGAGAGATGGAGAGTTTTCCTTTATTGCTTGGCTTTGGAAAAGAATGGGGCAGTGTCAGGAGAGCGCTTCACTCCAGTGAACGCTTGTCAAGCTCTGGGAGTAACTTGGAAAGTCGGTGTTTTCAGTGACCTTGCCCCACAGGTATGTCCTCCACAGAGCAAAGTACTAAAGCATGTGCAAAATTTATAGGATGTGCTTGAATCCCTTGCAAACCCTTTCGAACATGTGATAGAGTACATTGCTTCATGTAATTTCAGGCTTGCATTGTCCCTTTAGATGTTTGGTGGCAGTAAGAGCTGAAATCAAATAAAGTAACTTTGTACAAGGGGATCCAAATTCAACTGCCTGTCCAGCCTTTTATCTTTCTTGGTACTTTGGAGTGGCATGAAAGACTATTTATTGTTATAATACATAATATCTGAATATGGAATATAAATATTTATTCTACAGGAGAAGTAGAATATTGAAGCAAAGCTGATATCCCTCATCTCTACTAAGCTGTTTTTCTTTGGGGCTGCAAGGGAGGTTTCAATCTTCCTGTTTCTTGATTTGCTATGATATTACCTTCTAAACATATTTAGCATACAATTTATTTTTATATATGCTGTTCACCATGCAGAACATCATAAACTACTTTACAGTCAGGGAGAGAGAAAGCAGAAGACGAATTCTTTAGTTACAGTCAGCCAAAAAGGGAAACAACAGTGCATTAAGATGCAGTAAAAAAATGAAAGTTGAAATTTTAAAGTAGTAAAAATGCTAATCAGCATGCTGGAGTGATTCATTGCAGCCTCTTTTCAGAGATGTGCACTGTTGTACACTGCTTTCAGTGCTGTTATTTGCAAGTATCAGCATATACTGTGTATCTTCCTGCCTTCTGAAGGCCAGAGTGTGGACATTATTGGGACAGGAAAAGCACATATTTCTGGGAAATTGGATAATATCTGGGGAAAGAACAAACAACACAGAAATTAATGAAGACTATTACGTGCTGTATTTATACTGATCACAAATACCTGCTTGCCTTTGAGAAATCAGCAGCCTGTTCCATTACTGTTGTCAGGACAGAGTTCATATTTGAGGTGATTTAAAGGCTTTGGCAAGCTATTTATTTGTTTAAAGCTTTTGCCTAGATGCATTAGAAGAAAGTTTTCTCTATTACTGTGACCGAAAAAAAAAAAAATTTAACTTCTATAAATCAATTGGCGCACCCCATGCTGAGCTTGCTTATGCAGTCATAGCTTTGCTGAAAAGACAATGACAAACACTATTCTTGGTATAGCAGAGCTGTTATTTTAGTGTGAGGAGGCACGTGGGCTCTTTTATGTAAGATCTAGTGTGCTTGATCTACTTTTGGTTGCCAGTATTCTGCCAGCTATAGAATTCTGCCAGTTAGTGGTCCCCAAACTACTAGATCTTATTACCATTTTTTTTATTCCCCTCCTGTGGGTAGGCAAATGTGAGAGGTGTGATTCACATGGAATGAGAATAGCCTTTAAATTTAATCTCTGAAATAAAAAGGAACATAAGCGGAACAGAAAAGCATGCAGTCAGTCTCACCATCAAAGTATGCTATTATCCTACATGTCTTGAATTTCTTTATTTTTGGGATCCAGCTAGAGCTCCAAACTCCATGAGAAGAGCTTTTCTTGTCAGATTACCAGCCCTGTTTCATTTGCTGCAGAAAGTGGTGTAAGTTACAACTTCTGGTGGTTTTCTTTGAAGAAGTTTGGAATGTATTGGTGCTCATTTATTGTGTCAGGCAGGATACACTAAACTGTACTCACACACAAACTTTCCCTTTAATGGTGTTATTTCAGTGTAAACTGCTTTTTCACAAGCTACCACTTTCAAAAATTGATTATAATATACTTCATAATGTTCAGGATGTTTTAATTTGACTGGAAATAACAATATATTTTAGAGGCTCAACCCAAATGATATCATAGAACACATATTACTTATCAAACATATTTTTCTGAAAATGTATTTAAAATGGCGATTTAAAATTCCTAGGAAGATTAAAGTGCTGACTTTTAAAAATGAACTTTCCACTTCAGGTTATCATCAGCTGCATGCCAGCATAACTAGAGCAGACTTTTATCATGTTTTATTAGTGTATTCTGTATGAAGTTGTATAAAAGTGACACGTCTGCCACCAGTAGACCAAAGCTAAATGCTGTCATCACTACAAGGGCTTTGTTTTCTGAAATCAGCATTTTTTTGCACTTGTCAGTGACAGGGTTTTGCCTTTGGCTTTTGGATAAAAATCAAACAATCTTTTGGCACTGAAATTGAGATGGTGAAGGTGCACAGAATGCTCCCATGGCATCTTCACGTAACTCTTAAGCCTTTTCTATTTGCAGTAAATTATTTAGGAACAGTTATCATTAAACTGGCACATACAGGGGCTTTGAGGTTCTTTTTGCTTTGTAACAATATAAACCCAGGGTAATGCTGAGGGGATTAAAAGAATTATCAAGACATGATGTAGTAAGAGATGTTGTAGAATCTTTTCCTGACAACTTTATGTTGAACAAGTACCTGTTTAGTGCCCTGAGCACGTATTATTATGTACTATTTTAGAATGTCCACCAATTAGATCATTGTGCCATACAGCTAGAAGTCCTATTTTAAAGATAAAACAGCCTAATTTGAAGTGCAAGTGTGACAAATGAAAAGGAAAAACAGCAAATAGTTTAAACTAAAATTGCACTGTTACACTGGCTATTTGTAACATAATTGTTTTCAAAAAGCCTATTTTTTTCATCAGCTATCCTTGGTAATACTTAACCACAATTGGTTCGCTGGGTTTGAGTTTTTTTCCTGACTTTAAAGTAGAGATGAGTCTTCAGGAAGGATTTGAAGTGGCAGAGAGATAGTGCACATTATTTCAGAATCGAGGCAATTTTGTCCCTGGCCAGTCAAACTTTGGGAAGGACCATAGAATCCCAAAGGTTGAAAAGACCTCTTAGATCATTGAATCCAACCATCAACTCAGCACTGCCAACCCTCTACTGAACCATGTCACTGAGCACCACATATACATGTTTTCTGAACAATTACACTTCCCTGCTCAGCCTGCTCCAAAGTCTGGCCACCATTTCAGTGAAGAAAATTTTTCTAATGTCCAGTCTAAGTCAGCATGAGGAGATCTGGGCTGGACAGTGGCGTTACTCTTTGTTGTATGCTGGGAGAGTAGGTAAAAATACAGATGCAATTATCCTTTTGTGTGTTTTTTAGGGTTTACTTTGTGTGGTTTTTTACTTTGAGAATTTGTTCTATTTAACAGCCTGTGCTCTGCTTTAGAAAGACTTCATCTCCGACCACTGTGGCTACATTGCTCTATTTAGAAGGAGCAGTTTCCTAACTTTTGTGCCTTTGTTTCTTCACTCTTTTTCTCCTCACCCTTGCTGCCACTGCTAGGCTTTGCAGTCCTTGGATAGCAGAAGCTCTGAGCCCTCTGACATCTTAAAGAACTTTTGCTTGTCATAATGGGTTGGTGTTTCCAGTTCCTTATTCCGGCCTTCCTTTCCCAGCAATGGCTGATCACACCTTTCGCTATGGAAGTGCTGTTCATCCCCCTTAGTTCACACATTGAAAAGCTCTCTTAAACTGTCAATTTTAGCTGCCCAAGCTGACACCTCTCCTCCTCGTATAGATTAGTTTCACATTCGCAGCTTAAATATAGATTAGTTTCATATTTGTGACCTAGCAAGATGCTGCCTGTCCCTGGCTGCTGTCAATCTCTGTTCTCTCTCTTGGGAGAACAATAGGTGACCACGGGAAGGCACTGCCAGAACTACTTTTCTTCCTTATGTGATGCAATCTGACAGGTGCCCTGTGCTACTTCCTATCTCTGAGAGGTGCAGGCTTTCATTGAGGAAAGTGTCTCAGCTTCCTTCAAAGAACCTGTCTGAAGGATCTCCGTTTCTTCTTCTGCTTGTCTCAGGGGCAGTTACATTTCTGTACTTTCTATTTCTCATTCCAGATTAACCCGACAGATGTTGTTCAGTTGGTCTGCTTCCCAGAGAAAATCTTAAAAGCCTTATGCCATCTCTACTCACACCAAATCATTTGTCTTCTCTGAGAAACTCCACCAATGGCCCCATAATTTTGAAATTCACCCTTCCTCAGCATGCACATGCATTCATTAATGTTGACCACATCATGAAATACACTTCTCTGCCAAATTAAAGCTCACACAGATACAGTTCAAATAAAGACATCCACTCAAAAGGTAGGGCAGAGGTAGGGTGCCTCACAGGAATTCATATATGGAAATTACCATTATCATAACGAAAGTAGAAGCAAGGCTCTAAAGGCCTTACATAATAAATGCCCTGAAGTCATAGGAACCAACATAATCTCCTTTCTAGAATTTAGAAAGACGTGATAATATGAAATGGCTTCTCTAAGAGCAAGGATTGGTAATAAATCTTTCAGATCAGGGATGCCAAATCAACACAGGACGATGAAGTGATCTGGCCCACTACAAAACTGTTAGTCTGTTCTGAGCAGCATGCAGATCCTTTGAGTATGAAAAGGAAATGAAGAGTAGTTAGAGGCACAGAGTTTAATGGGAAACTCGGATAAAATTCATAGACGTTGTTTCAGATATTCCTGAACACCTTTCTTTGATAAGATGCTTGACTTTCTATTGGAAGGCAAAACATTAGATATTACCTGCATTTTCATACAGCACGAGATGCAATATTCAGTAGGAGATTTTCCTTTGATAAAGAAAGTGGAGATCTGTAGAAAATTGTGTGATAGCCAGCTGGAGATACGGGGGTGATGAGATGTCTACAAGCAGTTGTGAGCTAGGGAAAGGCGACAGATCCTAAACTGTGGCTGTGGCTTTGATTTTCTGTGTTATTTCTAGTGCTGGCTACTATGTAAGAGTTGGATGAAACCAGTGGAATTTCTTGATGAAAGCTGTGGGGCTTTTTCTGCCCATAACAATAATAGATAATTTTGAAGACTGAGTAACAAAAACGTGATTAAATTTGCAGGGGACTTGTAATGTAATAGACATTGGGGTTAATAAAATTTTCTGCTATATGAATTTTATCAATTGGAAATGGCGGAGGAAAAAGACTCAGATTTATTAAATCACATAATGGCTGAGAATGAATGATGCGATGAAGCCATGGCCAAGGCAAATGCAGTGTGGGGAGGGATGGCATGAAATATTTTAGTGAAAATAGGCACACATTCATAACCTGAAAAACAGTGGCGAAACCTCATCTTGTAATCATTGTACTGCTGTGATCACGTGTGTTTAAGAACCATAGAAGCATAGAATGTTTTTGTTTGGAAGGTACCCTAAAGTTCATCTCATTCCAACCCTCCAACATGAGCAGTTCACCTTTCCCTACAGCAGGTTGCTCCAAGACCTATCCAACCTGCCCTTAAACATACCGGAATGGCGTGTCCATCCCTTCTGTGGGCAACCAGATTTGAAAGAACGCAGATTGGAACTGGAAAACAATGGGGAGAAGTTATTTTTTGAGAGGGGGATATAAAATTTGGCTTGTTAAACCCAGGAGAAGTTAGTTGAGAGAGGGGCTATCGTTGCAATCTATAGATACATCAGGCAGGTAGTGGCAGAGCAGCTGCTGAAGCTGGAGCGCTGGCACAGGAGCAGATTGAGGTAGACTGACCTGAAGCTGGTGAGAAAGTGCTCAGCTATCCGAGTGGGAAATTGTGAGCAGCCTGTCCACTGGGGGACAAAACAGCTTAAGTATTTGTAAAACAGAGCCTAATCCCTTAAAGGGATTTAATCCCTTAAAGGGAGGCCTCTTGGTTGTGGCCAAAGGAGTCAGAACTCAGAGAGGAGGAGTGGGACAGTCCTCCTGACTGGATCACCTAATGCTACATTCTTATTTCTATATTTAAGCAGCCAAATAAAAACAGTCTAGAATTTTTAGGTTTTGGTTTCCCTAGAAAGTACTTCTTGGGTTTAGAGAGATAAGTATCTCCTCGAGTTTTCACATAGTTACTTTGGTATATAAACACATAGAGGGGGCTAACACTAAGAAGAGCTGCTGCTGCAGCAAAATATTTAAACATCATCATTCCAGAGAAGCCAAAAGTGAGGTTTTAGAATGTATGTACAATTAGTATGTACATCATTAGGATCTGTACAGCTACTAAAATGGATATGGCAGATTTCCTATGTTGTTCCTATCTAAAAAGGGTATTGGGGCAGCATTTTAATTTTCAGAGGGACAGATGGCAATTAGACACTGGTATTTATGAATGGTCATATTACACCTTTTTTTTTTAATGCATGTAACGGGTGAGGCTTACATGATTTGGAGATATTTCAGAACATAGCTGTCAAATCTTAGTAATATTAGTGCTTCAGACGTTAAAATAATATTCAACTGATAAATCAAAAGAGTCTTCATCACTCCCCCATCCTTTCCCACTGAAAAATAAGCACATACCACTCTCCCCCCCCATAAAACCCAAACACAGCAAAATAAAAGTTTTCATCACAAAGCAAAATAAATAAGAAGTGACTGTACAGATAATATAATATTACTTTATCATTCTCCAGACTTTAAAAATGAGCACTGGACTGGACTGGAGCAGAATCTCAATTGACTATTTAAAGGGTAGTTAGCTAGGAAAAGGGTGTGCTGGATATCTTGGGCTGAATGTGGCAAGAGAAGTTTATGCAGTCCTCCACTGATCTGGTTTGATCACTGTTGAAAAACAGGGACAGCATTTTTTTTGCTTCCTTTTTGT
The DNA here is from genome assembly GCF_031753505.1 of Anomalospiza imberbis. NCBI lineage: Eukaryota > Metazoa > Chordata > Aves > Passeriformes > Viduidae > Anomalospiza > Anomalospiza imberbis. The sequence continues at coordinate 107,285,778 of NC_089683.1, forward strand.
TTCTACATTATTTATTGATCTTAAAGAGATTTGAGTAAGTTCATTTGAATCAGCCAAAACTTGTGCTTGAAATAGATCTCTCAAACTTCTTTGTACATACATTTATTCCAGATGCTCCCAGCTCAGCGAGTGATTCTGAAAGAGTACTTGCAAAGCCAGTTGCTCTGTCCTTTGTTAACACTTTAAATCACAGCAATTAAGATATTCAGTCAGTATATTACAATGCAGCCCCAAAGCGGTAACAGTTTGAAATAATGCATGAAGGGTATGCATGTGCTCTCCTTCTAGGCTGTTGCACACAACCTAACTGGGACAGGCATTGAAAGAAAGTGCCTGCAGGTCATCTTGTCTTCCAGGCTCTAGAATATGTAAAAAAATTAGAAATTATGAAAAGGATGTATCTTAGCCCAGAAGAGCTGATATGAATGAACCTGCTTTCTTTTCCCCAGTACCATTTCACCAAACATATATCAAACTGTAATTTTATTTCAGACATCCTTCTACTCCTGCAGCAGCTGCCTGCACACATCCCACTGTAGCTTCACATAGAATATAGCTCTAAACCACTGCAGGTGCTGAAGAGGATGTTGCACAGCCAGTGTTGATATAGCTGGTAAAAGGCTGGTGAACGATACCGTAATCCTTGGGTAGCAAAGAACCAGAGTAGATGACTCAGTACTCTATTGCAATAAATCTTTTATTTATACACAGTATTTTTATGTTTCTTTTTATAAATGATTCCACTTAGCCTGTCAGTTAACCTGTAACCTCCTTAATAAAGGGTTTGGAACAGAAGGCTTAACAAATGCAAATTTCCTTTCAGAATTCTTAAGGGAAATTGCCTATAGGTGAAAACTGAAACAGTGATAGGAGATGCTTCCAAGGACAACTTTTAAATCTTCTAAATGGTCTAATAACTGTATGTGGAATTCTATAATCAACTCTTTCAGAGGATAAATGGAGATGTCCTCATTAAAACATTATATCAGCTAATAGCTTGGGTGGTATTCTAGAGGGATTTTATTTGCCTGTTTTGTTTGGGCAAAATGGAATAATTTTAACAGAAGACAGTGTTGTAAATTAATCATCTTGCGTGATAATGGTGAAAAGGGTTTTTCTGTGAATCTGAACAGAGCTGGCTCAAGTATTTGAAAAATGGCATCAAGACTTTAATAAAAAATAAATGTTATTCTACAGATGTGGCAAAAAGTCAAGGACATATGTACACTTAAGCAGCATTAATGAGGGTGAACTTTGCTCATATGCAGGGGTTTTGATAAAGTAAAAATTTGAAAAGTCATTGTATTTAAACGATTTCCACTTAAAATGAGACAACTTAGAAAAGGACTGAATTTCTGCAGTCTGGTGGTAAAAATACCATACACTTCACCTTCAAGACATATGCGTCATTCTGTTCCTTGGTTCTTATTGACCTATCCTAAATAAAGTACTTCCATATAATGAAGAAAGAAACCCCCCTAGAGTGAACCACAGTAATTTCTAAAATCCTCAGAAGTTTTATAGTTAATTTTCTATGTTCTCCCATCTCTTCCAGTTTCACTTTCAGATCTGGCATCAGTATCAAGTAGAGATTGGGAGGGTCCCAAGGCTTGTCCTTCCAAAACCTCTGCTTTCAACAGAGGTAGCAGCACAACCAGACATGTGCTTTTGAGCCTCAGGCAATAGCTGAGTAAAGTGGTTAGAGTGATTGGGTTTTTGGTGATACTACATATTTAACAGGAAAGGAGAAAAGAGGCAGAACATTGTAACAAGAAGATGTCACTTCTTTTATCTGCTTTCCCTCTGTGTTGCTGTCATATGCTTCCCCCCCACCCCCCCGAGTTTTCCATAGAGGCTTTTTCTGTCCAGAAATCATAATTTTTTTTCTGGCCAGAAATCATGTTCATTTGACAACTGCTGGCCTCTGTGAAATGAGCTGAATAGTCCCATGCCAGGTGTCCATTTCAGAACACAGAAAGCATTATCGTTGTTGGCAGCAATTAGTGTGTGTGTTGGCAGCCTCACAGGGGATGTGAAGGATTCAGTGGTCAGGGGGGTAGTGGTCACCCTTTGAGGTCTCTGTGGAGAGACATCTTGGCAGAGGCATTAAGCTCTGCGTCATAAAAGTCGATGAATTGTGTTTCTTTACCAGGCTTTTGTCATTCATTTTTAGCTATTTTAATTTTTTAAAAGACAAAGAAACTAAAAACCCTGAGGAAGTATTAATGTTAACTGGGGTACATGTGCATCCTGAAATCCTGTCTCTAACTTTTGATGCTGGGGGATTCTTTTTTTTCCCCTTCTCTAATCTCAGGGTGTGGAATTATTTATGTTTTTACATGGAAGTCCCTCTGTACCCACTGAGGAAGAAGGGCCAGGTCTTCTAGACCTGTGATGATTGTTTTGAGGGTTGTGATATGCATTGCATTTTATTTTCGTCTCCCCAAATTTCCAACAGAGCAAAACCCAGTAGTGATGGCCATGGCTTGTCATGTAGACCTGTGGGTTAGATTTGTGTATTGCATCAATTTGCAACAGCAAAATTGACATATAATGCCCTACATGGAAAATTTAGGTAGGTCTGATTTCAAGATCTCTAGCTCATTATGTCCCATTTTATGACCTGCTTTCCATTGCTTAAGAGTGCTGTACATTCACTAGCTGCAGGGCTTTTTTTTCCTCTCCAGAATGCACAGATGGTATGTGTTTTGGACAAATCACAGCTAAGAAAAAGATGCTGTTGTTTCAAGGAGCTTCTTAAGGATGTTGTGTCACACCATATGTGGCAGAATCAAGAAGATGGAAAAAATTATGGATGCTTGTAAAAGAGGGAAAGGATTGAATGGTGGCCAAGAAAGCTGCCTTGAGAACTAGTGCCTGTCTGGGCCTGTGAATGAGTCATCCAGCATGACTTTAATAGAACTTCTTGATGTGTCCAAGGAGAAGTATTAAGGTCTGGCTTTTGATGGCTATATGGCTAGAGTCAGCTCTAGTGAGAATGTAGGTTCCTCAAGTAGGATGCTTAAAAATAGGGGACATTTCTTTAGCTCCTGCTTCTTGCTGTCCCCAGTTCTCCACCTGTATTTTGTATTGCAGTAGTGCTTGTTCACCCTGCTGCCATAAATTCACAAATGCCTCTAAAATTTGGAGACATGCTATACTTGGATGCTAGGGAAAAGCTAGCATTTTTTGAAGAATGCTTTCAATAGCATGTGGGTATAAGATGGAGATGAGACAAAAGTGCACTCTACCTCTTTAATTTTTCACCTTGTTCAGAGGTACAGAATATTATGCTTGTTTTGTGAACATTAGTATCGCATGTACGAGTTGAAGGATAAGGAATGTGCAAAAATACGCTATACTATTATATACTTGTATAATTCAACTTACTTATCTCTTTCCATCTTTTTCAGCATGCTCTGTGTGTGTTTAAGGCAGTAAACAGAGCACACAGGAAACTTTTCATAGCATAGGGAGGGCAATGTCAAGCACAAGTTAACAAAAGTTTGTATAGGTGCATTTTTGCAGATGGGGGGCAGGTCATCTCGCTTTACTGTGTAGTGCAGGCTACACAGTAAAGTAAGATGGTCTTACCAAAGGACAGGACACACTCAAGAACACTGTGGCTGCATTAAAACTCCCAGGCTATCAAACTGATTTGCTGCAAGAATGAGTCATTCATTCATTTACCTTGGAGAGGGGATATGACACGCAGGAGTTCATTAACAGCATGACAGTGTTTGTGATTACACTCGAGGACAGCAGAAAGGGATTTGTGCATTTAGTACTACCTCTTGTCACTTTTCTTGATTGGAGTTTGGAATGGTTTTATTACTTTCTGCCTATTCAACTGCAGAAATGTTTTCCTGGATACTGAATGAGCATTAAGTCCTATTTCCCAAGCTACAGGGAGAAGACTGATCTGATCGAAAGGAAGTAGAACAGAGCAAGTATCAATTTTTATGCACCTTAATGCCCATCAGGTCATTGTCCATACAGGTAGTTAAACATCTGCACCCACCAGGTATCTATGCTGAAACTTCTTTCAGTCCTTGGAAACACTCTGAGAAGTGTCTGAAAGATGTGATGAATTTGCTGAGTGTTTATTTCAGAAGTGTGTTTTATTCAGAAGGATCAAGTGGATAACTCCTGAGAGAGGTGGGATACATTTTACTACTATTCCCAAATTCTGAGAAAGGTGATGGGGGATACAGGATAGGGTGTGGGAGGATACATTTCTGACCATGCAGGCATTACACCAGCATGAACCTAAATATGAGAACAAAGATATAATGTAGTATTAAAAAAAAAAAAAAAAGATCACCTAACTCCCCTATATTAACCCAGGAAAAATTTATTGACATTGTGTTTGTCCAGAGTCAAATCAGGATTTCATGTGCTTATGTACCTAACACCTGTTAGGTGTTGATATATGATGTGGTTGTTGTGCTCAATACAGGAGCACTGCAGTGAGTCAGGAAAGCCGGGAGAGGTTTCCTTCATTTGTGAAAGGAGACAGAGCTGCTCAGTAGCTACTCAGTGCTGGCCTTGTCTTACAGAGATGTTTGCATCTCTAAGGGGGGAAAGCAGTGATTATTTTATTAGAAAAAATAGTAAGACCACCCTCTGGTTAAGGTGAAATTAGAGCGCATTTTGGAATGCAAGATCAAGTCTGTCTGGACACCTGGGAAACTTCAAATGAGAGATTTGCTATAAAAGTTTGAAGGGAAGCTGGAGACACTGAGGGTGAGCTCTGATAAGTATTTCCAAGGGTTTTCTTTTATTGGAAGCTGTCCATGGGGAACCTCTCCCTTACAAGGAAATTGTCTGATAAAACTGAGGTGTAGGCATTGTCTAGCAGATACACCCTCAGGCATAAACTCTGCAGAGAGTGGAATGTGCAATGAGCAGAGAGATGTATAAAGGAAAAAGTATGATTAAAGCATTCCTTACTTTTATTTCTTCACCAGTGTATTCTATAAAGTTGTATATCTGTGCAGCTTATTTTAGATAGTCTAAATAAAATTCTTTTCTTTTAGTTTATATGAAATTATCCTCAAACTGTAGCACCACTTTAACTACAAGAGCCAGGTGGGAAAGGTTGGCACCACAGGAGTCAGGAGAGGAAGGAGTGTCAAGGGATGAGCCTGGCATGTGTTGGTAAAATATCAGGGTGTCTGCACAAATCCAAAACCTTCAAGGGAGCATGCTACACATGCTGCTAGTCTAAATGATATTTTACTTGTCTTTGTCTTGTATTTTAGGAGCATGGTGTGGCCAAGCCACTGAGCTGGGGGATATTCTATGATTTACCTGGATTTGGTTCCAGCAAGTGTGACTTACAGATGATTTAATGGACTGAGCTTTTGGCCTGATTCTATTATCACTTCATTGCAGAACTTTGAATTGAATGCAGTAAAAGGCAAGCTCAGCTTTTACCTTGCAGCCTTGTTCCACAGAGAGCCATCACCTACAATCCACAGTTTGTTAGAGAGGGTTTGTTAGGACCTTGAAGTGAAAAATATGTACCTAGATAGAATCTTATTGTGCTGTTTTCTGTTTGAATTCATCCAGCCGAGAAAGGCTGAGACAAGCTGCTGATTGTTTCCCAGTGTTGCCTTGTCAGACCTCACTTTGTGTGTGTCTGATGCTTTCTGTTCGAAGCTTTTAGGATCTGCAAGCCTTGCTTACCTTCTCACGTTTGCCAAAACCAGCTGTCCCTTCCTTGCTTTATCAGTATTGGGCAAAATTTACACTTTTGCTGCATTGATTTGATCATTATCTTGTGAAGCTGTAAGAATGAACATAACAAAGTATATTTTCTATTTTACTTAAAAGGCATTTTTAGTTTTATTGAAAAAGGTGGTTGTACTATTTGTCTGTCAAATATTTAATTTTTACTTATTCTGATAACTTCCTAAAATGTTGCAAGTTTCCTCCCTGGGGGAGAGAGAAGCATCATTGAAACTGATGCTTAATTTAAAGTAGCAGATCTGTAAAATGATTTGTGCATTTTTTATGGTGGTGAGTGAATGCTGTGGACTGTGTTCATGTATTTATTTTGGTGCACAGGATGTTTGTGTACAATATCCAATGAAGATGGGCAATGGTATTAGGTGCCCATGGATATGACAAATCTATGATGGGACTTGCAAGTATCTGTTTTCCTTGTTGCACTGTGCATCCCTTTAGAACAAGAGTGGATGAGATAACATCCTAAAGAACTCTTTGGCTAAAACTATCTTTTCTGGCAGTAAAACAGATTGTGATGTGGGCTTCCATCATGGAAATGCTCCTTGTGGTGTGATACTAAGTTGTGGGAAGAGACAGTAACACTCCTTTTGTTGGTACAGCAGTATGAGTGCTTGCCAAAACCACTTCTACAGATCAATACACAGAGAGGTATAAATCCTAAGCATTTAGACCAAATTACTAGTATTGTTTCTTTATAATATTAATCTTTTATTGACCTGTGCAGTCACACATTTAATTGAGACTTTTTGCTTTTCCATGTTTCATTTTCAGAAAGGGTATTCAACATTCATTACTCCATAGATCTAGATAGCTAGTTGGGGAAGGAAAGATGGGGAGATTGGTTTGGTGTTGAGGGGGGGTGTGTTTATTTGTTGGAAAGGGAGGTTGTTCTGTTTTTTGTTGTTGTTTTTCTTGTTTGGGGAAAGGGTGATTTTTGTTTCTCTCTCTTTTTTCTTTTTTTTTTCCCAAATTGGAGAGATTTGGGAAAATATAAAAGGTCGTTTTTTTTTTTTTCTGAAGAATGTGATGTGGGCTGACAAACTAGCACCTGAACTATTGCAGTGTTACCTTAAAGGCAGGTTTATTGAAGGAAAAAACAACACATGAATGTTTTTAGGGCATATTCAATAGGTACAGAGGAGCTCCAAGTGTTATCCAGGTGAAGCCAATGGATAATCACACTCGTACTGAGGCTCAGTAGTTAGGCTTGTGGACCTTGAGTGGCCTCAAGCACAACTTGCTCATTTTATTAAGGGTGGAGTGGGAGTGTCAGTGTACATTTTCATAACTCTGAAAGGAGTCAGAAATTTTTAGGTGTTCCATCCAGCCTTAGGGCTAATGCTACTTATTTTGCACTGTATAATCATAGTTACTGCTCCCCAAGGCAGCAAAGACTAACAGTGTGGAAAGCCTGTGAAGTAGCAAAGCCTGAAGTAATGAAAGAGCCTAATTTTCCTGCTTTTTAAAGGACATCTCAGGAATTCATTTTTCAGTCTGTTTTCATTTATAAAATGAAAACAGTTCTACAGATGAGGCCTACTTTTTAAATTATTACCCATTTTCTGAAGATTACCTTCCCTAACCTCTAGCAGGTTTTGGGTGCAGAGCATGTATTTTTAAGTGGATTTTGCAGAAACATGTCAACATATGCCTCATGGAAGGAGTGAAAAACCATGCCTTTAAAACCATGAACCTCTAAATCGACAGGAGACTTTTTTTAACAGAAATTATTTGCATCATTTCTGCTTGGAAGCATCTGAAACTAAAGGAGTTCTGAGCTACCCTAAGTCTACATGTCTACATTTTTTTTCCTTCTGTGTTTTGCCTAATGTTGCATACATGATGCAGTTAGCAGAATCTAACATCTTGTGAGGGACAGATCAAGCTCTCCAGGATGTCATGCTCAAAATCTGGAACAAGATTCTTTTTATTGCTGGCAAAGGCAGCTAAAGGAAGTGGAAGAATGTAGTTGTTCATGATGCAACAGTTAGCTAACCTTCCAGATTTCCATCCCATCAGTGAACCAGGATTGTTTTCTTCATTAAGTTCATATAGTGACTTTATTTAAACTTTCTTGAGCTGTGCTCATAAAATGAAATACTAGTTGAATTAGAGTTGTGGTAATATGAGATGTCTTTTCTTTTTTCACCCTAATTTCCTTGCCTGTGAACATTTTTTGATCTCAAATGAAGGTGATCTTGCCTGATTTTTCATACCATGAGATGTCTCTTGAAACATCACTATTCAAAAATTTTTTTAGGTTATATTCCTTCATTATTTGCAAGAGGATAATTATCTTTTCTGAGAGAAAGAACCTGGTGAAATATTTGCATTGCAGTTTGGAAGTTGGTGCCTCTCCTTTATATGCCTCTCCTCTGCCAATCCAGCTGCGAGGCAGCTCATGTTGCACTGAAGGCTTAAGTTTGTATTTCTCTCCAGCACTTGTTTTTTCTAACTGCTCACTGTCAGTTGCTTTAAACTTACTTCTGTTCCTTCACTAGGAGTACACTTGGGTTTTTTTACAACTTTCTAGCATTCTTTCTCATTTTCCTGAGTAATTCTGAGAACCCAAAGTGTAGAGTCATAGAATTACTTCAGTTGGAAGCAGCATTAAGGATCATCTAATTCTAAACCCCAGCCCTGGATAGGGACACCTTCCACCAGACCAGGTTGCTCAGAGCCCTATCCAGCCTCACCGTGAACGCGTCCAAGGATGGGGCATCCACAGCTTCCCTAAGCCACTTCTTCCACTGCCTCACCACTCGCTGTGTAAAGTGTGTTTTCGTATATCTGATCTAAACCTCCTGGTTTTCAACTTAAAGCCATTAACTTTAAGTTAATGACTTAAAAGAACAGCAACTGAAACATTAAGAGAGAGAAGGCATGTTCCTTTCTGTATGACTGTTGCAAAGAAAGTAGAGGACTTTCCATTAGGTGCTTAACATTTCCATCAAATTCCACCAGAAAATCTGATGTAACCCCTTGCCAAAGCACTCGTAGTCCTCTTTGGCTTCAGTCAGCATTGGCTCATTTAAAAAGATCAAGACTGAGATTTTCAGAAAGATGCTGCTCTGTTGTAGGTTTTACTTCTGAACTCAAAGGACCAAAAGCTATCTGTAAGGAGTGTACCTTAGTGGATTTGTTCTGTTTTTATTCCTGTTACTGAAATCAGAATCTAATTTCACTTTTTTCCTCTCTGCTGTCTGTCATAGTAATGCTATGTTTGATAGTCATAAGTCAGAGCTCATCTGTCTACATTAGAAAGACATTTTTCACTCAGTCAAAAATATTGTAGGCAGGAATAACTGTTTTGCAGATAATGTTGGTCTTTTGTAACTGTTGAATTCTTCAGTACTGACTTAGGGCTGAGTGTCTGCTCCTCATCACCTGCTCAGTGTGTGCCAAATACTGGGAACAAGGTTGCAACTGAAATTAGAAACCACCTTTGTCAGAAAAATTTTCTTCTGTGAGAGATAGAACTGTTGGAGATGCTTCATCTCCCACATCTATGTTCTCTAGAAATTTTAGAGTTAAGACTGTCCTGAGTTTACATTTCTTTATGTTTTATTATTAGTAAATGTCTATTCACAGTTGTGAGATGATTTTCCTTTGTGAGTTCATCAACTTGTATTGTTGCAATTCCATTTTGATAACTGTTGGAGCTAATGTTTTGGTCCCAGGAGGATGTGAACCAGTGAGTAATCCCAAGTCACAGTTTGAATTATGGATGTAGCTACTGGCTGCCACCTCCCATTTCCCAGTGTACTTCCATATAATGATTCTCCTGATTATAGACTTTTTTGATACACAAAAATTTGATTCTCTGACTAGATCATAATTAAGCCAGGAAGCAAGTATGTTTAGTTCCTTATGCTGTTCAGAGATGCAATGATTTACTATTTGCACTTGTAAACTATTTTAAGGTCTTCCAATGGAAAGCTTTTCAAGGACACCAACATGAGGAGAATCTGTTAATCTCTTGGCATCCTCCATGGCTCTCATAGTGTCATTAATGCCTTCCAGTTTATTCTCACCATGTGATTGCATATATCTGTCCTGCATTTAGTTTATTGAGCAGGACTGAACTAGGTGACTACCTATTTTTAGTTAAGATAGCACAACTGAACGCCAGCATTAATGAAAGCTCAGTGTTTAATCAGTGAATAAAGGGTCTGGAATATGTAAAAGACAACCAGGTCTATGGAAGCAATAGATTCTTATTTTCATTTGGTGTTATCAAAGAGATACTTAAAGGTTGAGGGTGTCCCTGAGGTTTTAAAATTCCTGGGTTTTTTTTTTTTTTTTGATGAAAGGCACAGTGGATTCTTGAATGTGTTGTATCTGCCTATTAATAGAAATGCCCTACTGGCACAGCAAGGTGAGTGGAATGGGGCAGGAGTGGCTGGTGTTCAAGCAGCTGTTTCAGAGTTTACAGTCTTGTGTATGTGCATGTACAGCTATCTGTATTTGGGCTGTTTAGGCATCAATTAAGTTGATTTTTGTGGCAATGATACAGAAATTTATGAAGCAGAAGTACATTCAGAACCCTTTGTCCTCCAGTTCTGTAAGCAGAGCCTCCAGTTCATTGCTTCCGCTGCCTCTGCACTCTGTATACTCTGTAAACAAGGATCATGATCACAGTCCTGTCCTGTCAGACATTGTGGGTGCACTGAATGACATCCTAAGCCTTCATGTGACAGTAACTGAACAGTTGCATATCAGTAAAAAACTTAAGGGCAGCTGAATTTTGATCTAATGACAGAAGTCTTAACCTTGATTTGCAACAACCACACAGCTTTCCGTAATTTTTCCTGCAGTGTGCCTCCATTTCCCATCCTGCATGAAAAAAAAGGAAGCAGGTTTCTGCTATTCTTCAGCTCAAGTTATTTTACCTTTGATCATCATGCAAATTTCTGGCCAATTCAGGCAGATCTTTTCAAACCATGTTCCACCGAGCAAGCAGGGGTTTTCAGTCACTCTTCAGCACAAAACCTCGCAATCTAGCTCTTTGTTGCTTGTGTTCAGCTTCCAGGCTCTACTCCCTCTATTAGTGACTCTTCCTGTATAATTATTCCCAACCCTATTTTGGCTCTTTCTAAGGAAACTTGTCCCAGCATCCAGTATACCGCATCTGTTGCAGATGATGCTGCAGTTGCTGTGTCTTCTGCCTCCATGGTTTAAGATCAGTGCAGAGCCATGCAAGCACCCTGAAGCTTTTTTTTGCTTCATTTGTTTTCAACCTTTGAAGATAATAAGCAGCAGTGGGAAGATCATTGCTGCACCTTGCAAGATCATTTGGCCACGTCCAAGGTTACTCCCTTGATGTTGTCTTCACGAATGGTATGGATTGGATCTAGGAAATATAGCAGGGTTGACAATTATTTTGCAAATATGTGATTTAAAGTGTATCAAAATATAACCTGGGCTCTTGTTTCAAAGTGTACTTATGGAACAGCTGCCAAGAATAGGGTGAGTCTCCTTCTTCCAATCAAGTGCTCAAACATTAATCTTGTTTGTCATCCTGCCTTGCTCCTTGCAGACTCCTGTTTGTCACCGTGTCGTCTCTTTCCACCAGAGGAATGGGAAACACAGTCAAGGCAGACTGTTGTCTGTGCCTGGTTGTGTTGATGATGTTGTGCCTGGTTGTACAATACCTGGCCTTGCTGCAGCCACTAGTGCAGCAGTGTCCTGTTATCCCAGGTGGGAGAGTGTTAACTCTGCCTCTGCCAGGACATAAGTTCTCCAGGTGGGATTAGGGCTTATGAGCTGCAACGTGTATCCAGCTTCTTTTTCTGAGTGCAAAAATTTCTGCTTTTTCAGTCCAAGTAGTATACATCAGAGAAGCTAAACCTAATGTCAGGTTTGTTTTACAAGTAGGAGGATGTATAACCTGGGCTTTTGTTAAAAGCCAAGCACTACACTGTCTGCTGCAATACTAAACCATATTGCACTGGGGCTGTCTGATACCTCCTAAGTTGTTCGTTGGATTTAGAAGAATAAAATTACAATTATAAAATCATGAAGAAGTAAATGCATAGTATAAAATTATGATTTTGCAGGTAGGTTTTGACTATTGAGTTTTCAATTAAGTTATAATATTTTAATAATAAAACAATTTTATTTAATAAAAAATCAAGAGTTATAAAAAAAATCAATATTTATTATAAAAATAAAATATTTATTGAATAGTTACATTTCCCATCAGATTTTGGCTGATTTAATTTACTTTCAAAACTCTTTTTATCTCTCTGCCTTCTCACTGGTTCAGTCAATTAGACTTGAATGTAGACCTCAGAAATTCTTGTTTCATTATTAAAGGCTCTGTAATTTCTAATAGGTGTGGCCATCCTTTGGTGATGCTGTCTCAAGCCCCTTTTCTCTCTCTGGTCCTTTATTACTTGTTCTGCTAACAGAGTTATTTTAGTTCAATTTTGCAAGTTACAACGATTTACATGTGACAATGTGTATGGAAACTCTCCAGGCTGATTTTGTTAATATCCAGCCCATCTAGTGGTGTTTGCACTATATGAAGTCCTGTCATGATGCCTGTGCTTTGGAGAACTTGCTATGCTGTTGTTTTTCAACATGAAGTGTGTCTTTTGGACTGATTATTTTAAAGTATTTTAGAGATATTATAGCTAAGAGTCCCTTCTTTTCTCCAACTGTGGAATAGTGTTGTTTTACATCTTGGACTCCAATAAGTCCCTACTTCTATTTCATTGTTGATGAGCTTTTAAAAGTCCTTCCCTGAAATACCCTGGAGATTGATTTATATGAGTTTTGAATTCTGCACATATAGCCTGGTTAATAATCACTACTGCACAGTGCTATTCCTATAGATGAAGATTTTTATTAACACAGAAGTATTGCAATCTCTTTCAGCTGTAAGCGTACACAGGTAATTTCTTCTCTGTACTTCACTGATATATTGGATTGGTTTGACTTTGTGTAATTATAAACAAATCCTGATAAGTGAGGGTGGGAGTACCTAATAAAAATTTCTGAAGTAAACCATTAGATTAGATTTTTGTTTTCAAGATATCTTAAGTGTTTGGTAATTTTGAAAACTCATCAGGTTTTACCTGAGTTAAATTTACCTTCCAAACCATTTTTGCCTCTCTACCTTCTCAGTGGTTCAGTAAAACAATTTTGCCACCTCGATCATGAGAGAAACAGCTGCTTATTACTCCCCAAAACAGAGATAATGCAAGCAATCATCAGTTTTGAAAGAACTGTGATTACTTTTGGCCAAGGCACTCGTGCACATTAATACCTCTGTTCTTAGAAGACTGAATGTACATTACATGGGCTTGGCATCTGACATTTTCATTCTGTGTCAACTGGGCTCTTTGAAATCTCTCAAAGTAACTTCTAAGGCTTGTGTGCAAGCTGTATCAAATCTAAGCTTTGAATTGCCCTGCTCCGTATCACTGGACTTCTCTTCCATCCTCAAGTACAAGCAGTGCATGTTTCTCTTAGTTTGCAAATTGATGAGGAAAATGTACCTTTTTGATTTAGGCTTTACTAGATATTGAATTTTATGTCAGTGTTATACGATCCAGTGGTGTTTTATCTGCTGATTAGTTTTATAATGTAAAGTGTCTGGTGATGCATTGCATAGAAGATGCTATGAAAGTAGTTTATGGTGTGATAGCAAGGAGAAATGTGAGGAGAGCAGATTCACTTTATCAGATGAGCAGGAGTCCCCAAGCAATCATTTGTCAACAGTAGTTAACAATTGGTTTATCTTCAATCACTGAACCCTTAATAAACATGTTTTCAGCTGAAGTGAAATGGTTATATTGAAAATAAAGGGAATTTATAAATTTGTGTCAGTTTTATCTATTAAGGGATAAAATTTGTATGCATATCTAGTTTTTCCACTAAATATCTTTTCTGATAACCATGTTGATGAAAACAAGAATAATCAAATAGTCTTTCTCAATGTTATGTGAAGAGTCCTTTTCTGTGAAAAAAGAGATGAAATTATATGCATTTGTTTAATTCTATTGTGTCTATTATATTTGACAGGAATAAGCACAGTCATTCTATATAGAGAGGTCCTGTTACCTGCAAACACAAATGTTTCTTTAAAGCTATTTTTCAAGTGCAGTCTATCATATTACATCCTATTTGGTAGCAGGTAGTTTGTTTTCCAGCATTATTGGACTGTAGCCTTGGATAGGAAGAATTTTGACAAAATCAGCATCCAAGGGCAACCTTGGCAGTAGCCTCTTCACAAGTATTAGCCAAGGAATTTCTGACAGCCCTGGTAGGTACCCTGGGTATTCTCATCTTAGTTTTACAAATGGAGAGCTTAAGACTTTGGTTAAAGCTTTCTGAGCATCTGAATTCACGTGGGTTAGTTTTGTTGGGTTTTTTTTTGACAGACATCAAAAGACTTATCAGGATTCCTGGATCTTGGAATAAAGTTTGTTGTAAGACCTTTTAAATACTGGCAGTATTTTCACAAGAGGCTGTGTGTGATGACTGCATCAGCTTGGGCTGAAGTAAGGGCTAAGTGTAGAAGAGACACATTTCTCATGTATGGACTCACTTCTGCTGAACATAATTGTGTTGTACCTGAGCTTCATTGTGGGATTTGGGTGAATTTTGTTTCAGAGGACATTAGTGGCACATAAATGTTAACTGCAGATGAAAGGATTGTCTTGGACTGCTATTGTCTGCTTGTGGTTTAGGCAGAGTTTTGCTCACCCACTATTTCTGAAGTCAGTGAAATTGAGGGAAAATGGCTTCCAGCAAGTGAAATGTGTGCCTTAACCGTGCTTTCCAAAATAGAGATGTGCTTTGTGTGCAATTGGATAACCAGCACGTGTGGCTGTGACATCTGATGAGACTGCTAAATAATTAGTGTTTGCAAAGTAAAGATTGACATGGACAACAGCAACCTCCTGGCTTTCCTCATATGCATATTGAACTCTGAGCATGATTGTGGAAATGTAAATGTAAGAAGCTATAGAGTATTAATGGAAACACAGAATGCTTTGGGTTGAGGCGGACCTTAAAGATCATCTCATTCCAACACCCTTGCCATGGGCAGGGACGCCTTCTACTAGACCAGGTTGCTCAAAGTCCTGTGCAAAACAGTTGTGGATGCCATTGACTACGAGGCATGTACATGCTTTGGAAACCCCTTATTGATGTTAAATTACATACTTGTGAAAGTAAAAGTGTAAATATTTTTCCAACAGTTGCCATGCCTCTGACTGATGAGTGGTTTTCCATCAGCTGAGACACAGAATTTCTTTCCTTGGGTGTATGTTGTAGCTATTATTACCAATTTACACTCATTAGCAGTTCTTCAAATTAGATTGATGGTAAGGCATTAAGCCCTACCATTTTTTACTTCAAAGTTCTTGATATCTTAAGAGGGTGGGAAGTAAAGTGGGGGAAACATCACATTACACAAGAGCCATTTAAAGATGATTTCTGCAAGGGCTTTAGTGACATGGCATAGGACTTGTTAATATTTAGGTATCTAGTTAACAAAAAATAAAAATATGCCTATCAATAATTAAAAGGAAAAGTATTGCTGTGCTGCAAGCTACCAAAATCTACAAGATAATAGTTGAGAATTTCAAATATTTTGAGAAGAAATATAATAATGTGAAAAATAGGAACAAATTCAACAAAGCCACTCTCAGTAGATGAGGTTAAAGAAAGAAAAATAAATTAGTCCTTTTGGGTATATGTTCCATTATGGAAAAATATAGAAATCATATATATATATATATATATATATATATATATATATATATTTGTAATTATTAATGTAAAAATAGGGGAAGTTTCAATTTTTGTTTTTAAATGATCTTGCTTCAAATTCTAAGAATTTTAATGCAATATAAACATTTTTTCCTGTTTCTAAAGGGAGAATGAGTAATACGTGGTATTATTGAAACCAAAAAACTATTTTGTGAGTCTTCAAATTGGTCAGCTATAATTTTCTTAAAATCCCCATCTCTAACAAAATTCAGTGGAAGCTCTCCTGAGTGGCATTGTTATAATAATTGAATATCAGAGTTAATGCAATATTCAAAAAGTTCCCTTCCTTGTTTTCTCTCTTGCCTGTCTGTGCATGAAATCAGCAGTTAATGAATCTTGAGGCAGCACAATTGTTCTGTTAGCCTCTCAATATATATATGGACTTCCAGTAGAGGGGGAATTTTTAAATCTACAATTTAATGTCTTTTCATTGTCTAAGAGCTGTCTTTTTCTAGAAAATATTATTATCCAGAGAATAATTTAATGGGGGTGGGGGGAGGGGAGAGAGGAATTAGAAAATTTATGATTCATATTAAAATGTGGTTTTCACTTGACTGCATGACACATTTTTCTGGGGTTTTTTTTACAGTAAAAGATAGATTGTGGCTAATATTAAATTGGTTATTGGAAGGCAAAAGAAGAAGAAGTTTTATAATGGATTTGGATCCTCTGAGCCAAATCAACAAGCCAGGCTATAGGATTTCAAAGGCTGCATGTATGAAGTTTCTAATTATTTGGTTTACAGTAGTACCAAAAGCAGCAGCTGCTGCATAGACAAACCTGATAGCATGAACTCTTTCCTTAAAGTCTCCATTCCTAAGAAAGCTTAAAAATAGGGTGAGGAAAGGGCAAAACTTGTTCTTTTTGTCCTGCTGCATCTGTGACAGTTTAGCAGCCTCAATAAGCTCAGGGAGGGCTATGGGAGCTGCAGTGGAGTGTCCTGTGTCCCAGTGCCAGGCCACGTCTCTCCTGCAGGAAAAGGTACAAGGACATCACAGAAGAGCTTGAGTTCTCTGTGGGATTAGCCCAGTGTTCCTTATCTCCCTATCCATTTAATAAAGGAAACAAATAGGCCTTTTATTTTAAAATACTGCTGTCCAGGCTAACTTTGCACATTATCATCATCTCATGCATTGAGGCACCACCACCCAGTTGTCCCATGTTGGGTCTCCTGGCAAATTAATAACAGGCTTGTTTTAATCTTCACTGTGTTAGAAAGAACATCTCTAATATTTACAGCTGCTGTTAAATACATCTCCTGATAGAACTTTAGTCCTGTCATTCACAAGATTGATTTGTGCCCTGATTTCTGTGGCAGCAGGACTCCTGAAACTTCCCTAAAGAAGCTGCCAAGTTAAGCTGCGCTAGTCCTGTCATCATTTTCATTGCTGAGAAGAAAAGCATTTTTCTTCCGCAAGTGTCTACTGCTTCTCCTTTATTGATAGAAAGCACTTTGCATGTGCTGTACCTCTCATAACACTTCCTCTGTCATGTCAGCAGTCAAGTGGAGGAACGAAAGTGCAACTTGCTCTACTGAAGCAGGGAAGGAAACCTTCCCACTCTTCTCCAGTCAGGTTTACTGAAATAGCTGTGCCCCTTAAGCTGTTTGTTGATGTTTGGGGCCGATGATCTTAGAGATCTTTTCCAACCTTTATGATTCTGTGATAGCCTTGCTGCTGGTGGCAGCACCGTTATCTCTTTGCTATTAAGGACCAGGGCTCAGGAGCACTGTGTACTGCTCCCAGCCTGGAAGGCAGTGTAGGAATTATGCTTAAACGTCACTGAAGGCCAGAGGATTTCATTTATGACCAAAATATCTGATGAGCAGGGGGAACTGAGGGGCAGGCTGACCTTCAGGTGCTGAAGCCTTGCTATACCTACCAGGGCTTTATGAAGACACCTGCAAGACTGTAACTCTGTGGGAGATAAAGTGACTTAAAGCTACACTTGGGCAACAGAAGTATGGAAATATATGCATGTCTTAAGGATCACAGAGCTAATGTAGTGCTGTGAGAACTTTGGCAGGCTAGTAGAATTTTGAGTTAAAAATATCCTGTAATCAAGTTCTTTGCAATAAAAGCTTGTATGAAGCTACCAATCTTGTTCAGTGGAGATACATGAAATACATGAAAAAAATCTTAAAAATCTCTCTGACCACTTTTGCACATATAAGATAGTTCAGATTCCATGACCATTCTTCCCTTGTATATCCCAAACCAGTGAAGATTCATGAAATGGTGAATGCCCCTTATTTTTTCAAACCTTATTTTTAATGATTTTGATATATCTAAATATTTTCAGTGCATCTCTAGGTTTACAGAAACAGGTTCTGACTTTCCAGCCTGCAGCAGGAAACCTGAAATTGTTGTGACACACAGTAATTAAGTTTTAAGCAACCACTTGGTATAAGCTGATGTTTTAAGGTATGGTAAAAGAAAATGGATAAGAAACCCACAGATAATAAGTATTTTCATACTGCTCTCTAATCCTGCTGTGGGAGAAAATAATGTGTCTTCCGCTTAGCAAAGCTGGCAATCGAAAAACTTAAGAATGGAGATTTATGGCACAATGACAATTTCATGACTCTTCATGGTTTCAGGAGGTTTTTCCCTATTCCTGATTATTACCAGAGGTAGTACAGTAAACAGAATTTTTTTTTGCCTAATAATTACTAACACATATTTTCTAAACCTCTTCCATAACTTTCTTGCTTTTTAAACCCAGCATCATTTAATACCAAACATCTAAAACTTAAAATAAACTGTCTGAAACAACCAATGCTGGTTGTTTCTCACAGCTGGTGTAAATATGAACAATATAAGTAGGTGAACCTTCTTGAAGTAACAACACATTCAGTTGTACAACTGAAATGCTGATGGCCTCTTTCAGGGTATTTTAAATATGGGTTTTAAATGAGCTAACACAATGGATAAAAGATGAGAAATGGTGCCAAAGGCTCTATATGGTAGGAATTTGTAGGGAGGCTACAAATGCAGTCAGCCTCTCTTGTATGTTTGATATGGTTTTTGAAGAAGAAAAGATCAGGCAAAAATGTTGGTGTTATTCCTTACATTGCCATCCTGTCTTCAGGTATGGGTGTGTATAGATATCATGTATGGGTGAGCAACCCAACTCAAAGAAGCAGTGCTTTTGTCAAATTGCCAAAAGGTGTTTCATCATCCTTATGTCCTACCACTTCCCTTGTGTTTGATCAGTAATGCTTAGGCTAACATCTGCCAAATGCCAGTGACCCCACCACACAAATGAAATGAGCTTTGCTCTTGTTTCTGTGGATTGTGATAACACAAGCCAGACTGCAGCCAGCTGTTATGAGACCACTGGTTCGGGTGCTCGGGTGAAGGCTTATACAAGTCTCTCATATGGGATTAAATGTCAAACTAGATTGTATATTACATGTCCATAACTAGGCACAAGCTTTCTGCACTGCAGGGCTGGGAAGGGTTTAGTATGTACTCAGGAACAAGGAAAAATTAAGTTCTCTGGTACTTTTCTTCAGGAAAGTTAGACAACTATTACTTGCTCTCTTTCACCTCTGACATTTGACTTCTGGCTGTCTGGCTGCCCTAAGATCTCTTCCCCTTTCTTCCTGAGTTATGAGTGCACATGAATCTTGCTCCCCCTGTGTGGTATCTATTGTCTTTATTGTGAGAAGAATGTGAGATACCTTCCTTGCTTTGGAGCAAGACAGGTATGTTCATGGGCCCTACAGCCACAGCCAGCCAGTTCCAATCTCCAGTTTTCCATCACTTTGTCAAGACAAGTAAAGACTGATGATTGCTCAGCTAGTCTCTAGGTAAGATACAAGCTCTTCTGCTTGTCTCATTTCACCTGGTCTCCTTTCTGGGATCCTGAGTATCAGAGGAAGAATAACAGCTTGCCTTGTGACAGTTCAAAATCTGTGTTTATTTCCTGACCAGTCAAATGCCCCTGCTAGTGAAATCATCACAGCCCATAGCCATGTACACACTGAAATGTGACTGCAAGTGTATTAAAACTTCTGTTCATCTCAATCTGGCAATTCCAGGATCAGAACTGCTTCTTTTTAAGAACTTAGAAGTCTCAAAATTGAATTTCATAGGGGAAATTAGAACAAAAATGAAAGAAAACATAGCAAAAGATTCCAGCAGTAGTGGAAAAGGTAGTTAGCAATGCTGTGATTGCAAGCCAAATTTAAAAGTGAGTATGAGTAAAAGCCAATGAAAATTTAGGACCATTCTTATGTTTATCTTATATAGCTACAGCAATTACTGTGGTGTCTTTAATACTGGCACAGAAGACCAGTACCATTTTCAGCTAATTAAAAAGAACCACAACAATGAATAACTACTGATGCAGTGCGCTCACAGAAAATTTGCATTTTGAAAGGTATAGCAAAAGCCAAATAGACTAGAATTTTATTTAATAACCAAAGTTTTTCCTGATTCTTTAGGAAGTGTCTCTCAAGTGAGATATTTTTATTCTATATCTTTGAAAGATGTGCTGTGTGTCACCTGACCAAAAATTGCCATAAATGCCTGTGTACTTTTGTGCATTTAGTTCAGTCACCCTCAGCCTGAGTCTTTAGAACAGGAATTCTATTCAGACCTGTCTCTCCATAGTCACAGAATCATAGGACCACGGAATGCTTTGGATTGGAAGGGACCATAACCCCCTGCCATGGGCAGGGATGCCTCCCATTAGAGGAGGGTGCTGGCCATCCAACCTGGCCTTGAACACTTCCAGAGATGGGTCATCCACAGCTTCTCTTGTCAACTGTTCCAGTGCCTCATCACCCTCACGCTAAGTATTTCTTGCTAACATCTAATCTAAATCTCTCCTCTTTTAGGTTAAAACCGTTCCCCCTTCTCCTATTGCTATCTGCTCCTGTAAAAAGTCACTCTCCTTCCTTTTTATAAGCCCCTTTACTAGTGGAAGGCTGTTAATAGGATGTCCCAGGAGCTTTCTCTTCTCCAGGCTGAACATCCCCAGCTCTCTCAGCCTGTCTTCATAGGCAGGGTGCTTCAGCCTAAGCACCTTGGTGGCTCACAGTGAAGGACTACCTGACACTAAACCTTCCTGAGACTGACCATGTACACCCCACATTACATGGTATTTGTTGGAGCTCAGGATCATTACTGCTCATGTGGATGGAAGTTATCTATGAGGTTTTAAAGAAATAAGGAAAAGCAAGAGAAATTGCTGTCTGGGTAAATAAAATTGTAACTAGACTTAAGTGGTGGATAGCAATTGCAACTAAATTTAGACCCCAATTTTATGCTTGTAAATATTAGATCTGTGCATTATTGTATCAAATAGAAGTACAGATTTTATCTGATCTGCTGTAGATGTATGATCAAATTACCTGAAGCGTGTGAGATGCAGCTTATGATAGCTTCAGTTATTAGGAATGAAGATAAAAATATTCAGATAATTCCTAAAACATGGTTTATCCCTCTATGGCACTGTTAATCTACCAAAACAATTTTTTGACTGGTGTGATTTTGTAGATTAAATTTATTTCAGTCAGTCTTTGCATCGTGGAGTTGGAGATTTTCATAACTTAAAGCTGGATATTCAAAAGTGGGACTTCCTTTATTATTTATCCCACAGATCTTTGGGATCTGTCTACCAAAACTTACTGTCATGTGGGCCCTGTTACAGGATTGCCTGTCTTGGTCTACAGCCTCCACAGAAGAGGAAGCAGAGGGACCAGCACGTGTCTCTTCCCTCTGGTCACTGGTGACAGGGCTCCAGGGAACAACATGAAGTTGTGTCATGGGAGGTTTATGTTGGATATTAGAAAACAGTTCTTCACAGAGAGGGTGGTTGGGCACTGGAACAGGTTCCCCAGGAAAGTGGCCACAGCACCAAGCCTGATAGAGTTCAAGAAGCATTTGGACAACACTGTCACATGGCATGATTTTGGAATGGTCCTGTGCAGGGCTAAGAGTTGGATTTGATGATTCTTGTGGGTCCTTTCCAACTCAGGATATTCTAGTAGTCAAATTTAGTTTAATTTTTGATCCCTCATTACTGGTATTATTTTGGTTTGTATGGACTGAATCAGATTGTCTCACTGGAATGCCAACACTGGGTCATTAGCAGAAATGCTTTAAATCTATTTTCATTTGTCTGACAAAGGAGAAAGGCTGTCCCTGAAAAGCTAGGGAAATCCACTTAGTACACTATGAAAGTATACTTGAATGCTGAAGTCACTCACTGAAAATTGTACACAGGTGAATTAGGACAGAATTGTAGGTACATAAAAACATCTATATTTTCAGAAGGACTGATGAAATTATCAATTTTACAAGCTAATGTGAGTAATCTTCATGTTTGTAAGCACTTCACTGATGTCCACAGCTTAAACAGAAGAATCTTTAGTACTTCTAAAATATGGAATTGGCTGCTAAGTTGCAGAAAATATAAATAAAATTTGTTGCCTTTGTTAATGTTGTTATTAAATATCCTTGTCTCTTCTTAAACCACACTAAGCAGAGCTCAGAGTTATACACTCATGGTTGAATGCCCTTTCTCTATTGCAAACATTTAATGCTCAGACTTTGCATCTTGGTGAGCTGTATGTCATGTTTGCTTGTGACATGTTTAGTGTGACAGCACTAAAATAACATGAATATTTATCAGGTTGATGGAAATTATATTAGAAATCAGGATCGTTAAATTAAATTTAAAAAACTAATCAGTGCTTAGTATCATGATAATTTTATGTAAAGTCAAATTCTTTTATCTTTTAAAATGTTCTTCTTCATATGCTCATGCTTATTGAAATTGTTTATTGTTCTGAATCATATTTTGGCCAAGGAATTTTCTAAGGGTTTTACAAACCAACATCCAAATATTATTTTGCATTACTTTATTACTAATATGCAAACTTGTATTTTAATTTTATTGGTAAATATCAAACGATAATACTGAGGACATCAGAGCTGCCAATACATGAATATATCTCTTTATCATAGAATGGTTTTGGTTGGAAGGAACCTTAAAGATTATCTAGTTTCACCCTGCCTCCATATATCCATCTTGATGCATAGAGGAGTAAACCACCACTCTGGGCAGTTGAAGATGCCTATTCCTTCAATTCCTGGCAACAGGCATAGCACAGGAGCTGCAGATGGAAGGGTGGGACCCGCCTCAAATCTGCACATGTCTTCAGAATCTCATTTGACATCAGTTCTTCAAAAAAGCCTCAAACAAAACCTATTTTTTTTCTTCAATCGCATGTGTATTTTAGTGTATCTGTCATCTCTAAGTTCGCATTAAGAGGTGCTGGTTCTAGCAAAACACAAGTATAGAAACCACAAACACACAAATAATCGGGATGCAATGATAGACACAGACTGTGCATTGCAGAGTCCACAGCAAACATTTGCTGGCATGACACGTAAGTTGTTCAGGATGGCATATGTTGAGTAGGACGGAGAAAACCTGTTCATTTTTAAAACCAGCCCTACCTGGGTTTTATTTTATTTTACTTCATTTTATTAGCAGAGGACAGCATGCTTCTGTTCTGAACCAGGCACAAGCCATTTTGTTCTTTATCTGATAATTGTTCTGTATGGTTTCCATGATTAATGCTAACCTGCAGTCCTGTACTGTGAGAGATAGCATCACCTTCAGATTCTGAGTCCCACTAAATGCTTGAGTTTCTGCTTTCTAATAACTGGAAGAGCAAGAAGCATTGTTTGAATGTAACCCAGGCATTTTTCAAAATAGGGAAATTGCAAATGGCTAGTCTAAGTGACAACCCAATATTTGCTGCTAAGATGTAAGACCCAAAGACTCAGAATAGGACACATAGCTTAGTCCTTACCTTCTTTTGGTAAGTGGTTTATGGGTTCATTTAGATATTAGCTTGTGTGCTTGTCTAAAATAGAGTTTCATACTGCTCTGTGAAGCTGTAAACCACTTTTCTGTTATTCTATGCTGTTTACACTCAGGACCTTACAAAACTTTTCATGGTCTTTAACACAGATGACATTGCTGGGGATTCATGACATGGCTGCCTAAGTACTTTCTTTTTATATCAAAATGATTTATGCATTCTGTACCTTTCCCATTTCCTCTTTGGAGAATGCCAGAAAAGTAAGGCCAGTGCAGCAATTGCTATGATTGATACTGTACTTTTGAAGACAGATGGGAATTATTTAATGCTAGGGGACTTTCCAATTAGCTCTCTATCCTACCCGTGTTTGGAATTATCAGTTAATTTTGTGTGCAGCTCAGCAGCTCCTGTCATGGGCATGCTTAGCAGCACCAAGAACTGAGAAGCTAATATCAAATAAATTTCAGCTGAATATGATATCACCTGAGCTGGAACATTTTTCCAGGTATTTATTCAGGAGTGATCCTTAGTATTGAAGATATTTCACATCAGTATGGGGCCACTGCCCCTGAGGAAATTTTTCCAAAGTCAAGCCATGTAGGAGTGACCTTCTTTTAATTACCTGGTTTTCCATTGCTGATGAAGGGAAGCAAAGCTAAATGTGATTGATATTCTGTTCTTACTGCTCTACTCTGAAATTTAGCAAATAGAGGTGAAGCATGGAGAAGTGGAGGTTATAATGGCTGGTAAGTGGTCAGAGACTCTTGAGACACTGGGTTTTTGCAAGGCAGCACTCTGACACCCAAAGTATAGAACACAGAAAATCCTGACATATTTCAGGAAGTGTGATTTGGACAGCAGCTCCTGAAATTGCCATTTAACAAATGTTTTGGGTGATGACTCTGACACTAGAACTTTATTGCCTGCTTTTTAGGAAGAGGAGTAAGACTGTTGTAAATAAATCCTGGAATTCTGTAACAAAAGTCTGTGCAGGCAATTATGAATATTAGTCACTGTAAACAGGACACACAAGGTTTTCTTTCTGATAATTACCCAGTACTTGGCACCGTTTCCTGCTCTCCAGCTCCACCTGATTGAGCTTTAAGTCACCTGACAAGAGTGTCCAGTTTTAAGAATCCAACTCCTAGCAACTGTGGGAATACTTTGAACTTTGCAAGACCCCAAGTGATAGAGCTTTACTGGGAGTCTGTAGGCTACTATGCTGATTTTGTAGCATTCCTCTCTGCTAAAAAGCTTAGATTGTATTGTGTGATCAGTGTTATCTCCCTCATTCAGGTTTACAGTGGCAGAGACGGTAGTTTGAGTAAAACATTTTCCTAAAAACACCTTTTCCTGTGGACCATATTTATCAACAGAGTGTTTGTTTCCGTGTGACATGCATTTCTTTTAATACCCACAAGAATGTGACCCACCCCTGCACTTATCTGAGGAGTGAAACCACTATTCATTGGGAACAATGTAATTCAGTGTAAGAGGTATTTCTATTTTTTGGGCTAAATAATAGCAATTATTGTTTCACTGCTGCACTTCCATTCTGAAAAAGGACATTTGCCTTTTGCATTATCAGAGAAATATGAACACCACCAATAAATTCTTTCTTTATCTCCTGTAGGCAATATGTCATCTATATGTATATTTTATGTATATGTATATTGTGAGAATTAGTTATATTTTATTACTTCCTGCCAATCAGAGTGAAAAGACTGACAGGTAACAGGCAAGGGAATCTATCAGTTATTTTCTACATTAGATTTGCTGCTATCCTTTATATTTTTAGCACATTATAATATTAAATCATTAAATTCTCATTACTGAGGAGATAGAAATTTGTGAAAAATCTCACATTCCTTTAAGGGAAAGGAAAAATAAGGAATATGTGAGTCTAGAAATCCCAAGGAAGTAAATTCCTTTAAAAAGAATGCTTCTGCAGTTCTAATGACTGAGTTTATCAAATGTCATCTACATTTGCACAGGTATTCTAAATTAATCAGTTTTACCAAATTTTTTTTTGCCTTGCAAATATTCATTTTTCTTTTGTTCAGCAAATCAGGTAACAAGTACCTGCCCATTGTTATCTCCATGTTAACTTGAATGTTGCACTGTAATTGAACTCTTTCTTTAACCTTATCTAACAACGAATTTGTGTGAATTGAAAATCTCTAATATCATCATAATCCTTTACTTACCTTTCTTTGCTTAGGAGGTAAAATACCCATTGAGCTTGACTCTGCTGGAAGATTTACAGAATATTAGTACCCTGAAAATTGCTGGTTCAGTCTCTTCAAATTCCCATGGTTTATGCAGCTGCATTCAGCTTATCTGACTGTCCAACCACTGTTATGCTGCTCTAGCTCTTCTGTTGCTAGAATTTAAATTCAAAAACTCTTTGCAGCAGGGGATTGCAGGCCAGCTCCAGCTCTTTTCACTCCATCGGGAGAGATGTCAGTTTCTGTAGGTCAGGATTTACTTCCTAACCTTTGCTGTGCTCTTGAATCCGTGATGAACACCGTGATCTCAATAACACTGTACCAATTTGTAGAATTGTCTAGGCTTCTGGTGTACATATATAGTCATGTTTGCCATGCTGATCTGAGGACACCTGCCCTATAATAGCAAATGCAGTCTCTGATTGACTTGGGTTTGGCAGAAATTGCTTAAAAAAGCTTTTTTCTTATGCTGTTTATTATAAACACACTTAGAATGTGGATGGTTCCTGACATTCATCCTGCATTCAGTGTATCTTATACCTGGATTTTATTTTCACATGTCTGGAGATAGCCTGCCTTCATGGTAATTTAAAATCACAGAGGAAAAAAAATGGGTCTTATGCTTTCATTTTTATTAGCTCATCTCTGGAGTCTGAGAGAAATTTTCTTTCTTGATCTGCATTATGTTTGTGACAGGATATAATCCACTGTTTAGGTAGTTGCTTAATAATTATCCTTAAAACCATAGATAATGCCATTAGGTTTGCAGAACAACTCATCTTCCACAACACTGAACTGCATTTACTCCTAAAAGTCCTTCCTGTTTCTTCAGCTCCCAGGGCTCAAGGCCAGTGTAAAGCAGACTGAGACCTTTGCAAAACACAATTTTTAAGCCCATGCAGCTAGATTGTTTCTCTCTCCTTTTTCTTTATCAGAACTTTCCCCATATGACTTTGTGTTAGTGGAGAAAATCAGGCAGTAAGCTCAGGGCTGTTTTTTTCCATTATCTGTCTGTCTCCAACTGTTTGGCCAGAATCTGGCTGTTGAATTGCCCTCTTAATTTATTTTGATAATGTAGGTTCAGAGACCTGTGCCTCTCCTCTCTTAGCTGTTGGGGAGAGAGGAAGAACACAGCCAAGTCGTCCTCTGGTGCGGAAGAGCTGCATGTGCCTTTCATGGACCCTTCCCAAGGGTCCAAGGTGTATTTGTTACAGCTGTAATCACCCTTACAGGTATGATGTCAGGTGCAAAATCATGACTTAAAGAGAATCAGATTTTAGTAGGTAAAATTTTTAAAAAGCACCTTAGGACTTTTAATTTTAGCATTATTATGGTAGATAAACTGTAAATGTTTATGTGTTGTAGGCAATTATATTCTGGCTATTTAAAATCTGATTATCCCAGAATCTGATTCTGCTGTAGAAAATCACCTAATTTCAGTCCCCCCAGTGAATGTTCAAAGTCTTTGTTTTAGCAAATCATTTTTCTGGCATGTTGTTTTACTATGACAGTCAAGCATTATAAACCTATTCCCATCAGATCCTGTTCATTTTCTCTCTCTTTGCACCATCTTTGCAAGTTTGCACTTGCCTAATGTCACTTGCAAACTCAAGCAGACTCAGGCAGCCTTGGTGCTTGTACCTCCCCCCGAATGCAGACGTTCCTGATGGCACTTGTCTCCAAAATGGTCATGACTGTACTCCCAGACTTTTCCTAGGAGTTGCTTTTGGCCTCCCAAAGCCTTCCAGTTTACATTATTAATGGCTGAGTTGTGGTTTGGGCTGTTCATGCCAACAGAGATCACACAGGTCCCCATTATTTTTGTACTTGTCTAACCAATTTTCTACTTTAAGTCAAATGTTTCAGGAGAAAAAAAAAGCATAAGAGCAGATTTTTGTTCCTTGACAGATATTTGAAGGGAGAAGAGATTTAATAAAGCTTTGTATCAGCAAGCACTAAATTAATTATAATCTATGCTTTAGAAGGGATGTTTTCAATGCCCCATCACTTTACATCAGGCAGCCTATGATTTGGACTCACAGGCTGAAGTCATAGCTTCCTACATTTTCCTTACATCTCACTTCATGTAAATAAAATGTTTTTAAATAAAAGGGAGATCATTCTCTTCTCCCTCTTTCCTTTATTTTAGTTCTTCCTTCTCCTCCTGTGTTTTCAGGGAATGGATTGTGCGACTTCTTTTTTTTAAAGGTCTGTTTCTTTTGGTGAACCTGATTGCTGTTGTGTTTGTTTTGTGTATTGCAGCATCCTACAGGAAATGTCTGATTGTTATAATAGCAGTGGGCAAGAAATTGTTCAAAGTCCATTTATTAATGTTGAATTAGTTTTTGTGTCAATGCCTTGTTTCACAGAATTTCCTCTTTGCTTTATTCCTGATGTTTGGTATGTCAGACAAATGCTCTTGTGCTGGACAGAGTAATTAAACATCTGGTCAGTCACGTCACAACAGTATTTTTTCTGTTCACAGAAAGCCCTTGTACCTGCTTTGTGAAAATACTGTGCCTTCTCTAAAGCTACTCAGACTGCTTCAGGGTTTTAGATCAGCTGAAAGTTTCTCTTTGGCTGCTCCAAACCTTGGAAATTGAAATAAATACTTCTGTTAATGTGACAAGATGTGAGAATACAAGATGAAAGTTACTTGCATCATGCCATCTACCACACCCAATGTCTCTTTCTGCATTTCCTTGGAAAAATCCCCCACTCCATCACAGCCAGGCATTTCTGTCAGATTATAGTAATTTTTTTTGTTTTCTGATTTGTATGTTTGGACAGGTAAGGAACCATCACCCAACAATTTAAGTTGTCCTGCATCACAATAGGAACTTACTCCCACGTAGGATGTGCCAGCATATCTGGGTTTTAATGCAGATCTTTCTTCCCATGCTGTTTGCCATGGTGTAAGCAGGATGGCCATGTCCCAGATGTGTTCAAATGAAGTGCCTCTCAGTCTGGCACTGATGGATGGATGCAGCAGGTCATCACCACTCAGTGCTTGTGCAGGGAGAGGCAGAGTTTGTCTCAAGTGCCATTTGCAGTGCGGAGGGTGCCCTTGACTTCCAGCAGGTGCCTTCTGCACCGTCCAGGACCATGCCTGATCTCAGCAGGAGCCCTCGCTCCTCAAGAAACCAAATCCTCACGCTGGGGAGGACAGAGGTTCTCAACCCTGCTCTGGCTGCCACTGCAGCTCGGCAGCTTCCCATGGAGCAAATCTGTGGTGAAGGCAGGGGAGCCCTGCTCCGGCACACCAGAATGTGCCAGTTAGAACAAAACCATGACGGATTCCAAGATGGGAAAGTGCTGCCTACAAGCACATTTTCAGTGCTGTCTTCACCTCTAAAGAACACGGATGAAAGTGGCATCACAGAGACCTTGTTAAAAAGGGAAAAAAAAATGCCATCAGGAAAAAGGATCTAATGTATCTGTAGCTCTGTGTTGCAGAGCATTTTGGCATCTCTTGTGAATTGCTGAATGCTCTCAATTCACACTTATTAAATGGACATTCGAGGCACTTAGCACCTTGCAGGGGGCATTCAGCACTCTTTAGCATCAGTGTCTTCCTAGGTCTTCACTTCTGAAACAGCCAGCTTTGCAAAGCAGAATAAGAGTTTGTTTTGACAACCTGTTGTGATATATGGGTCCAATTACTGAAGTCTCCACACTCATGTTGGTTCTGGAATTTTTTTTTTTTTTTTGTTTTGGATAGTAGAAGCATAATCTGAAACAAGGAATTCTCCTTTATGTTACATTCCCTCTAGGCAAAAAGTAAATATAGGAGAGGAAAGGAATTAATGGAGCCTATAACTCATACGGGTGTTGTTTGTTCATATACCTCACATTACTCTGCCATCATTCTCAGTTTTTCTCATCATTCTTTCTCCACTCCCAGCTCTCCCTTCTCTTATCATATTTTTACATCAGCATAACATTTTGGATTTCATAGAATCCGCTCATAATTTACTCTAATGCTAACAATGTAAATGTTGGACATGTAATTTACACCGTTGAGTTGAACTAGAGCCAGGCATGTCTCTAAGAGTTGCACCTGCTTTCTCTAGGCTGTATTTAGTGGAATTTTTCCTATAATGTTTAATTCATATTCTTTCTGGGAATATACTTAGTGAGCTAACAATTGAGGTTAGGGTTAGAGGAACTTAGTACTTGAAATTCTGTAATGTAGATAAAACATTTTTCAAACATTTCAGATATCACAAAATGAGTTTTGCATTATGTGAGTTTCTCCCTCTGCTCTTTTTCATTGTTAAATCCATGTTAACCTCCATTTCATTTCCATTAAGAGCATATCCTTTTTCTGCCTCAAGGAGAAAACAAACAAACAAAAACCCCAACACGCACTTACAAAAAAAAAAACAAACAACCCAACCACTGGCCTTTCCCTCTTACAGGAGGGAAAGAAATAAATTTTGTCTTATTAAGTGATATCCCATTTTCAACATACAGCATGAAAAGTGCATGCTCAGAGACATATCAATAAACATATAAAGAATTTTAAAAGACTGTTATTTATGGCATGTTGTTATCTGAAATTAATGTAGTTTAGTCATGACAATTCTTTTTCCTCTGTGATTCTACATTAAAAACTGTGGGCCAGGGCTTCAAGCAACCAGGTCTGTTGGAAGGTGTCCCTGCCCATGGCAGGTGGGGCTGGAACAAAATCATCTCTAAAGTCACTTTAAACCAAAACCATTCTATAATTCTCTGGAAAATGAACTTATGCTTATTATCAACAAAATTGGAGCAGCTCCCCCCCTACCTTTGGCACAGATAAATGTTAGATTGTCCTACTTGGGATTAGGAGCAAGCCATCTATACTTACGAATGTGGTTTGTTGTCTCGCTACCTAATTTTTCATCCTTAGTTTTTTTTAATAAAAGTTAGCCCCTGAAAACAACAGTGTACTTTTTTTGTGGCAGGAAACAAGATTCTGTGACCATGCATTAGGTGCTCAGTCCTGAGAGGAGCAGATGCTGACAAGAAAAGGTTCCTGATCAATATGAGGGGCAGTGACGCCAGCAGGCTCAAGTTCTTTCTCACTCTCTTTCAAATTTCTTGGGGTTTCTAAATGAGACAATAATTCTTGTCTTTAAAATGGGGAAATCATTTAGTCTTGTTCAAACCAAAGGTAGTCAAAATCCTTTTCTCCTTCTGGAGTATTGAGTCGTACATCCATTAGCAAGCTGGGATGCATTGACTTTCAGGTCTTCTTTTCTAGAAGTCTCTGAGGAAGTTTTTGTCTTTTGTGTCTCTCTTATGTAAATGAATGGAGAGTTCTCTGCATCCCATGTAATACAATGGTTTAGTGGTTTTGAGTGCTACAGGAGGGCAAACCTCTTTGTTGATCTCTTTAAGTACCAAGAAACTAACTGTGTTGGTTTGTAAATCTAAGAAAATACATGAGCTAAGCATACTTGTCATTGGACTGCATGCAGATACCTGCTACAAGTGCCTAAAACTGCTAAAATGTCTGGGGTCTATAACAGAGGAAAAGATGGCTACAGAAATTCACTTTGCAATTTATTATCAGAATTATACTCCTGTATAGCTGTAACCTGTGGAAGGTCTTGTGTCAAAAATGATAAATGGTCAAAATGCTGGTTGCAATTTATGTTTGCTATTGAATTTCTGCTCAGCTAAACCTCCACTTAGAGCATATACTTCTTGGTAGAAAACATTAAAATAAAAGATAATTTTTTGTTTTCTGCTAGGGAAAGAAGCAGCTTGTGGTACCTCATTGCAGTAAAGCCAAGAAAGAAAAAAAACCAAAACAAAACAAAAACCCAGAACAGATTGCTCAGCCTGTGGCTGGACTGGTACAAGCAATCTGTGCAAGATTTCTCCAGAGGAAAAATCTTGAGGCTTCTGCTGCTGAGAAATGTAGCATAAAGTGGTGAACTGAAAATTGTTGAAAAAGCAGAACCTTTAGTTAAGACAAAAAACAATCCCAAAGAGTTCTGCTGTGCCTGCGATTCTGCTGTTCAGCCTGCATTCCTTTCTTCACTGTTTTTTCTGTTCTAAATGAGTATTCTGCTGGGTTGGAAGTGGAGTCTGCAAAAAATTCAATCCTGGGCTGTTATAGGAACAGCCTGATCCTATAATTTAATCCTTTATTTTAACCTCTAGTCTACCACAAAAAAAAAATCCTCTATTTATGAAAACTACATGGTTCCCTTGGTTCATCTTGCAGTGCACTGTTGATTCCAGATGGAAATTTGATGCTGATCAATACTACAATACCTTCCTGTTTTCTTGCATGTTTATGCATGGTGTTTACTTTCTTGATGCTAATGCTGTCAGTATTCACTTGATCCCTTGTTCAGAAGTGAGGAATTTCTTTTCCTAGAGGAGACATACCTGGAATAAAAATAATGATTTGCATAAATATTGTCTTTGCTTAATATGGAACTTGGAATTCATCTGGAATTTGTTACAAAAAAGTGGGGCAAATGGCAACTGATGATGAAGGAGTAATATCTCAGTATGGCAGAGCCACATCCTCTTTGCTGTCGAAGCTGTGAGTTGTGGGGAGAATCCAGCTAAGGCAATCAACACTGTGCTCTCAGAGGGTAGCAGGATGGGGAAGCCTGGAGCAGCACAGAAGTGGAGCACAGTCAGCACATCACAGTTAGTACATCCCTCTTTAAAACAGTGGCAGGTGATTCCTGCAGACACGAGGGCTGACTGAGCAGGATGTGGGACCATGGCTGAACACCCCAGGCAGTGCTCGGTGTCGTGAACACCACAGAGCTGGACTGTGGCTACTGGAGGGGGAGGAAGATGAGGGATTGTCTTATCCTCAGCCTAGAAAACCCACTTCCTGGGTATCAAGTGCTGTAGGGTTAGCTGTTTGCTTAAAGCTGATTTCTCAAAGCTCTTCTCCAGGATGGCAAAACTACTCCAAAATCAGTGGTGGAGTCATCTTTGTAACCTGTCTGTTGACACAGTGTGTTTCTCTTCCACCATAACATATGCCAGACGGGATATTTTGTTCTAAACACATCCTGAAAAGTGGTTTTTTGTTGATTTGGTGTTTTTAATATGATATTCCCCCCCCCACACACACCTCTGAGCTAAACAAGATATTTGGATTCTTTGGCAAATGAATCAAACAACACCTTCTTCTTGTTCCATTAAAAACATATTTGTGAATTTGCCACTCAGTCTTCTGAAAATCAAGCCAGGTACATGGCTTGTGAGTGTGTACAAGGTGTATCACCTGCTGACAGCCTTATCCTAGAGTGCTTTAAAGCTGTCTGAATCATGGTTGTTCACCCTGTTCTTGTTCTGTTAGAAGAAAATATCACTTTTATTTCAAATTCAAATGCCTGCAGATTAAATACTGTGAGCTTTTGAAGACTTCTATAGGGATCTGTGCCATTTGCAGTAGATATTGTCAAAGGCAGTCAATGAGCAATGACAGCTATGTCATCTCATGTCTAATTGGCTGAAATACATTGCTCTCCCCTCACAGTCTTTGTGCATCTTTATGGTTGAAACACATAACACTTAATGCATTGAGGGAGTTGCTTTCAGAAAGCTATTTCTCCTAACAATATCAAGTATTACAATTCTGTATGTTTGCAAAGATGTGCCTTTGCTATCAGACCAATTAGTTCTCTAATGCTGTCTGGAAGGGAGAGATAGAATTGGTTTTCTACTGTTGTGGGGTTGGATCTGTTATTCAGAAACCTGTTTAAAGCACATATGGAAGTGAGGGTGAACTCTCTTACCCAAGCACGAGGTTTCTCAATCCTTGTCTCAGCACCTAAGCGGCCACATTTCCCAAAATAATTCTCTGTCTCCTTCACTTGCCACTGCAACCTCAATTGCTAACTCTTAGCCTGTAATGAGTGGCTGCTGCTGTTTCACTAGACTTCACTAAGGCCTCATGTGTTGGAGGCTGGAAGATTTTTTTTAAAACAAACCTTGAATTTTTTTTTTTTTAATTGGCTATCCACAGAACTGAACCTCTGGTCCAAACATCCTCTCTCATTTTGGTTCCAGGTGCCTGCCCAGTTTTTTTCTTTGGATTTCCCAAATTCACTTGTGACCTTTTCTTACCTGTTTGGGATGCTCCTGTAAGGGCTATATCCTTCTCTTTTACATTGGCCATTTTACTCTTTTTTTTTTTTTTTTTTAATTTTGTTTTTTTTTGGTGCCTTTTTCTAGCACAACAGATGGATGTGTTCATTTCAGTGGCTTTTTTTCCTTATGATTCCACACTGTGAATTCACCTCCTCAGCTAGGCCAGCCGCTCAGTTATATTCTTAGATAAGGTCTTTTGTAGACCCTGTGAATTATTCCCCTTGTTCTCCCCGAAAACATTTGTTAAAATTTGTTAAATCCTTGAAGTCCTTCCTTAAAATATCCTTTGGCATAATAATCGCAAAGTAGTTGACATCTCTCTTCATCCATCTGTTGTCTTTTATAATGAGGCAGTAAAATTCAGGGCTATTTTTTTTTTTTTTTGTTCACACACTATTTCTTAAGCGAGCCTTGCAGTTCCAGTGACCTCTGACAAACTGCAGCAGTAGCTGCAGTCAGGGCCAGACAGGCTGTTGGTAACTGAAGCGTTTTCTCCCTGTGCATTCTTATCACAGTCGTTGCCCTTAGCATCCCTTTTGTGTAACCTATTTTTACGTGACATCAGGGGGATGCTCCCAGGTGGGGAGAAGACTGTGTTTCCTTATGCCTTGCTGAAGTGTACTATACGTTAACACCCCTGGCAATCCAGAAAATCCACCTTTTAGATAACCAGCTGTTCTTCGTTCTGCTGCTGGAAGCATTAAATCTCATCATTAACTATATGAGGCACAGTCTTGTCTGCTTTCTGCATTTCAGTGTAAGTCCTCAGAGGGAAGAGAAGGAAGTAGCGTGTGTTTGGTGGAGATTCATCATTGTGCAAACAAAAAACCCAATTTTTAGGTTTATTTAGCAACAATTGTGCCCTTTTAATGCTAAGCAGGCATTTAGCAGTTGCAGGAGACACTGAAATAAAGATGTTTACAGAGCAGTGGTGATCCTCTCAGATTCAGAAAACTGTATGGCATCAGAACTAGAGACATCTTTCTCTAAAGTGTGACAACAGTGCCATCCATTTGTACAGTATGATCAAGGACCTTTTACTAGCAAGTGCTATGTCTGCATATTTTCATTAATTCCCTAATAACAGCACACATTTCAGGGAGTTTTGCATGAACAATACATTTCCTCTGAGGCATCCTGAGGAAATCAGATTCACTCAGTAGGTGTAGGACAACCAGGCTGGGCATGCTCTGGTGTCCAGACCGTGTCCCTCAGTGGCGCAGAGTATGCAGACAGTGGTTCCTGTAGCACTGCTGCAAAGAAATCATTATGAATTTTAAGTGAACTGAAACTAATTCATTAAGACCTATTTCTGCAGCTTATTCTGGCTAGTCCTTACAAGAAAAGAAATCAAGCCTTAGACTGGAGTCTAAAATAAATGAGGTGTGGTTGCATCATTCATAGTGTTTATGCTGTGTTATCCCAAGGTGACATTTCCCACAGGCACAAGACAGTGGCCGATTCGGGGCAAAGCAACATCATCGACACAGACTAAAGGCATTCCTAATTCTCTTTTCCCCTCACTTTCTTCTGGTCATAGATCCTTTATATGAATCACTGTGCCAAATTTTTCCTTCTTCTCCCTCTCCTGTTGTTGTTTCTCTTCCATCATCTTTCATGCTGGCAGCCCATTGCATACAGGCTGGAGAGTTCTTGGAAAGTATTTCTGGATTTCTAGTCCCTGGGAACCTGCCTCGTTCCATAAAGAGCCATCCAACTCAGGCAGAGGGTGTGTTACTAGCAGGGAAACCAACATCTGTATTATCAGGATAAAAGGGAGAATTCTTCTCTTGGCTAAGCTTGAAAAGCTAGGCTGAACTCTGATTCCTTTGAAAACAGGGCATCTTCCATCTTTATCCACTGATTTTAGCAGCATACACTCAGGAATACCTTTTTGCTCTGCTGTTTCTCATCATTATCAGATTTATGTAGCTGTTGGGTATGTATTATTTTCTAATGCTGAGAAGACTAATATCATCAGCCATAATTCTGTGGGTTTCTCCTGAAGCCATTAGCATAATTAAGATAATGACATTTAAAGCAAGTGTTTATTTCATACTACTTTGTATGGCAAAATATAATTAGATGTTTGGCTGGATATATATATGGTTGAAAAGGATTTTAGAGGCTGAATAAAGTCTGAAAAAAGCAGTAGTTTAACTCAGAGTGAATCTGGAACTTAGAGCAAGTATGCAATGAGTACACCATGAAATCTGCTAATAGAGTGAGAAGATTTTCTGAATTCCCCTGCACTTCAGGAATTCTTTGTCCAGGATGACAACCGTACCTTTAGATTTGCAAAATTTTCTCAAGTCTTGTGCTAACTGTACCAAGTTAATCTTGTAAATATTTATGTGCCTTACATTTGAAGCAAAATAAAGAGCAGTTTCTTAGCACACTCTGCAATGCAATGTGGGCTTTTCCCACCCTGTAGGAGCTTGTTTATGTTGCCCACACACACACTTGAAGCCTGAGATCCTGAGCAGAGAAGCAGATTGCAGGTGAAGAATTTAGTTGGCTACCATGTGGCTCTAATCCTTCATTTTTTTCATTTGAAATAGCAAGTTTTGCAGATATTGATATGACTAAAAGGTGTGTGAAAAATAAGCTGATTTCATGCTTCACAATTACATTTTAGGTTTCTCTTGATGCCATTTGCCTTTTTTCTTTTAGACAGAAGTTCTCTATTTTTGGAATGTTAGCGAAGGGTAAGACATAACCTGACTAGATGAAGTGCACCTTTTATGTATTTCACATGGCTTTAAAAAAAAAAAAAAAAAACAAACCAGAGGGAATGGAGAAAAGAATGCCCTATCTACCAAGTAACTCAGAGTAATATGAGGGTCAGAGAGCATGAGAAGAGGAAAAAAATTTAAGCTTAAGTTTGTCAACTTTTTTTCAAAACCAGTTGAGTGCTGATGTAGTTATTTAAGTCAATGTTTGCTGCACACAGAACTAATGCATCCAGTTCAGTATTAGGTAAAACGCTGAATCCTATAATCACAGGATGGTTTGTGCTGGAAGGACCTTAAAGGCCATTTTGTTCCAACTCCCCTGCCATGCTTACAGACACCTTCAACTAGACCAGGTTGCTCATCCAAGCAGGTTGCTCATCAAACAGGTTGCTCATTGAACCCCATCCAACCTGGTCTTGAACACTTGAACAGTAGTTCAAAGTATTATATCTTTGAGGAAACCATTTCTTTGTTGGCATATTCCCAGGAACTCTCATCCTAAGAAATGCTTTCTCAGCCAAGTCCTGGAGAAGGTCTCTCCTTTCCAACCATTGTAGCACACACTGCGCCCGTCATCCATTTCACCTTTCCAGATACTTCCCTTGTGAATACTTATACCAGCACGAGAAATGATTTCTCTATTTTCTATTAGTCAATGATCCCTGAAAATATTTATCCTTCCCGCTATTAGCATAGTGTAGTGGACGACATCCACTTCAATGGAATAACTCTGAAAGTCAATTTTTGAAACAGCGTTACTCTCAGAGTTTCTAATGAAAGCCTTCTTCTATCATATTGGCTATACCATTTTTCTGTGTCTTTGGAACTTTCTTTGCCCCTCTTAGGCTAGCTTATTTAGGCTTTACTGCCTAGTTTACCTACCTGTCAGAGACTGGAAAAGGTGATCTGTTTTGAGACATTTGAGGAGCTGGGCATGTGTGGTAGAGGGTGGGTCAGACCTTGCTCGGGTGAGGTGGTGCCTTGCCCCCAACACCCCCCAGCTGTACAGTATCTGTCAGTCATGACTCACTGGAGGCAGCCCCCCAGTGTCACCTAAGCCACACCTGAGTGGCCAAGAGACTGCAAGTCACAGCTGGGAAGAAGGCCCAGCATTTAAGAAGCCTGGCCATGAGGCAAGCACGTTGTTCTTCAACCCTGCCTTCATTTTGGACCCTTATATCACTGGAACCCAGGAGCTATGTGTCTCTCTTTCTATATCTTTCCTGTCTTTCTGTTTTTCTCCCCTTCTTCTTCTAGGTCTCTTCTCATGGAACATAACATCAAATGAGTTACAAGGCTTTCAGTGTTCAGTGGACTAAGTCTATGCTGTGATAAGTGATGTTATGTTCCTTATTTTTTTTTCCAAAGTTCCTTAATTTTCTGGTTTGCCAGTAAACTTTGTGTATTTTTAACTCTTGAAAATATTTAGTTGGAATTTTCTCCTTGGCGCCTACCCAGAGCAAAAGAACTTTGGCTTAGCCCTCGCTTTGAGTGACCAGGGTGTAAGACACTTCATTCTTTTTTACAAATCCCACCATGAAAGCTCCTCACCTCACCAATCACCTTTTGTGCATGAAATGATCTAATTTCTAGCTGGGATGAGCATCTGAAAGGGATACTGTGCTCATGTGTACACTGTAGATAGAGACACAGGAGCTAGCAGTGAGGTCTGGAAAAGCCTGATGGTATATTTTCAAAGGAGGCTGGTCATTTTAAGCATATTCTGTTTTATTCTCAGCTTGGTTTAGTCTTAAATTTTTCTGTGGTTTTAATTTGTCCTCAGTTCAAGGCCTGCCCTTAAACTAAAATCTTATTCCAGTTGAATTTTATACCAATTCGCTGGTTTCAGCAAAACTAGTTTTATTTCCTGTGTTTAGCTGTACTTTAAAGTATGGTGCCAAATTTGGGAAAACACAGAGAAGTTAAAAATAAAGTGAAAACCAGGCCATTTATATGATTTATCTCAATAATGGACATACATGCCTCCCACCTGAATACAGTTATACAATTAAAATTACAAATTTGGGTGCAATTAGGATTTTTTAAAATTAGACATGTGAAGATGCTTATCTTGAACATCTGTTTCCAGCGTTACATTTTGCTGTAATTGAGGTTTTCCTTCAACTGTCCAAGATGAAGTTCCATTAGAAAACTGAGAAGGGGTTCATAAAGGACTGTACAGTTTTGTGGTTGGGAGAGGCATGTTGCACTCTAACGTGTGTGTGAAGGAGGTTCTTCTTTGGTGGCCAAGGATGAGGGTACTGCTATTATCACCACATGGAGCAAATGTCCTTTAGCTCTGTTGATGAACAGACAAATGTTTTGGAGATAAAAGATAAAGAGTCCAGTTCTGCTGACTACATTAGTGATTGCATTTGCATATGAGCTTTGTCTCAGTTATACATTTCTTCAAAAAGAAATACTGCCATCACTATTTCTAGCATTCCAAATAAGCTGGAAGGCTAGAAAAGTATTTTAAAGAAAAAAAAAATCAAAAGTGCTGTAACATTTTAAAAAACCTTAATTAAATGTTTTACCAGATTCATGAGCTTTTGCCAGTCTGTTTTGTGATACTTAAAATCATGAAGCATCAGAACTATTTCCATTTTTTACGCTATTTTATTCAAAGTTACCAAAAACTGACATTAATTTTTCTGAGCCCTTTACATCTCATGAGGAGTGTGCAGGTTACTGGAATGGGCTATATAAGTATTTTAGATTCCTTTATAAAAGGTATGGTCTTCGTACTGTAAAAGAGAGAGAGTTGCAGCTGTCATGCTACTAGCTCTCTATATAAAGATATTTTAAAGATTGCACACAAGGATATATGTTTACTTGAGCTTTCTCTTAGAATCATTCTTGACTGTGATATTGGACAGGTTTTAGGGGAGAAATTACTTTGACGTACCAGGTATCTAAGGTCGTTATGGTTCTTTTTGTGGAAAGAGCTTTCTAGGGATTTCATTGCTGGTGGTGTTTTTGAAAATATGTCAAATTCAGTAGACCCTGATAGCAGCAAATTATTTTTCAGTCTGTGTCTTTTAGAGTTCTCTTACTCTCCCTTTCCACCACTTTCCTCCTTTGATTTACGGACTTTGTGTGTAAGATTCAGTACATTTAGGCAGATGTAAGCAGCTGGAAGCAATAGAGTTAGAGCACTTTGAAAGGCTGAATTTTCACAAGTGGTTTGGGCTTTAGATGCTGGGAGTCATTATGTGGTGCTTCAGAATAACATTTAGAGAATTTGCTCTCATGGCAGAGATTTGAATGAGTTTATTCATGGGTTGCATTTCACTTCTAAAAAGTTGAATAAAATTACATTGCATTATATTTTTAAATGAAGAAATCTGATTGAGCCATGCAGACACATTTTCGAAGGATATATATTCTAATGGTACAAATCACTACTTTTATTCCATGTATTCATAAAACATATGCTCCCAGAAGCTTTGGAGAGAACCTTTCTTCTTGCCAACTATATATAGTAGAGTGAATGTTTCCTTTAAACTCAAGCCAACATCCCATGTAAACATGATGAAGTTAGCTACAGCAGTTTTATGGGGTAGCAAGGATATGTGGTCTTACATTGTGCTTTTTTCCTTCACTGCCGTGTTTCTTCCACAACTATCCTTTCTATCTTTGGAGGCTGATTTCATTAGTTTTTATACAAGTTTTCCATGTTTAATACATACCTCTCTGTAATTTCATGTCCTCCACTAATTCAATGTTTTCTTTCAATAGGTTTTTTGTGATACTGACAACATTTTGGGGGGCACCTAATTATAAGCCACACAGGGCATTATTTGCTCATATTGCCTCCTCATGACATGTCAAATGGGGTGCTCCTTTCCTCACTAATAACATAGGGAATGAAGCCACCATAATGCAGAGTAGCAGTCCCAGATTGTTTCAGTGGATGTCTGTTTGCTGTAATTGCCATTCCTGCTACAGTGCACCCATTCCTGCAACAAACTGTTCCATAGACATGGGCACTGTGGGTTCTCCTTTCCTTAGCTATTTCACCTGCTACTTCAGTAGCAGGGTAGATTTTCCCACATCTGTCTATTCCTGCAGGGTAAATTTTCCCACATCTGTCTATTCCTGCAGGGTAAATTTTCCCATATCTGTCTATTCCTGCTCATCCAGTGGGGTGTAGGAGAGGAGTGCCATACCAATTATTCATGGTCTTTGGATAGTGTTATGCACTGTCGCTTTCAAACAGAAAACACGGATGTGTGTGACCTATAAAGGTACATCAGAGCATGTGCTGCATCCCTGATTTCTGCAGAGCCCAGGTAGCACAGAACTGATACCTTCATCCATCAAGCTTTCATTTCTATTCATCTTCACATTCTTTTAACTAAACAAAATGTCTTGAGAGGGACTTCTTACAAGGGCATGCAGTTATAGGGCAAGAGTGAATGTCTGAATGAGGAAAGGTTTAGGTTAGGTGTCAGGAAGAAATTCTTTCCTACGAGGGTGGTGAGGCTCTGGCACAGGTTGCCCAGAGAAGCTGTGGCTGCCCCATCCCTGGAAGTGTTCAAGGCCAGGTTAGATGGGGCTCTCAGCAACCTGATTTAGAGGAAGGTGTCTGCGCCCATGACAGAGGGCTTGGAACTACCCAAGTTTTAAGGTCCCTTATAACCCAAGCCATGATATAAGAAACCATTAAAATAGTTTTAGGCACTCCTCTTTCAGAATGAAACAGAAATTACAGTTTTGGCCTTCTTTAGAATGAGCATGATCAGAACATCACCTTTTTTAGGAATATGATCATGCAGAGTTACATTCTAAGGGAGCTGGAACCTGGCAGGTTCTCTGTGCTGAATTGACAGAACTAACAGTAAAATACTACAGAAGGCAAAACTGAAAAGACTGGGATAAGGCTGTATGAGGTACAATGAAATCTGGAAATCTTCCAAAGAAATGGTGAAATATCATCAGGTCAACTTTTAGTAACAATATGCATGCTTTTGGTGGACCTGTAGCTGTGTAGGTGTTCATATTTGTAATTCTAGTGTCAGTGTGTATTCAGAACCAATTTTTTTCCTTTCTTGCTTAAAAAAGATAAGATATCCAGGCAGACTTTACTATCTGGCTTAATTTCAATCTCTTTAGAACTATTTTTTCTCCTTTTTTAAAAGCACCAGGCTTTGAGTGTCTCTGAAAAGGTAGTTTTAGGAAGATTATAACCTCCACTCTGCTTTTGTTAAATAAGAAAACATAGTTACTTACATTCTGTTATTAGAATGTCTATTGCATGAGGTGATTTGAAACACACCTTTAGCAGAAGTTGCATTTTGATAATACATTTACATGTGGCTTCAAAATAATATCAAGAAAAATCTTTTACTTCTCTATATAGACTGGATACTCTCTGGGGTAATTTCTAGCAAATTTTGGTGATGATTTATATTGTTGATATATTCTGCTTAGGGAAATAAAAAATGTGAAATAAAAGTTGGAATGAGCAGCTAAAATGGTCCCATTTCCTGCCAGACAGGAAATGTCTTTTGCCTTTTGAATTGAAGTTGGTGCAGTCTGGAAGAAAATAATGCACCGGCTTTGCATTGCAGTTCTTGAAGAATTATTACCCTTAGCTTCTATTCTCTTCAACTCTACTATCCCAGTTTAAAAGAAATTGAGGTCAAAAGGCCCCTAAATAACCATCTGGTCAGTAACAATACAGGAAACTGATAGTATTGGTATTTTCTACAAAATATCAGGTGCCAGCTGTCACTTGATGTTTGCCTACTCCACTTCCACAAAAAAATCATCAGGATTGTTTTGATTTTAATAATATTTTAAATTTTGCATTTGGAGTATGAAAGGAGAAGGACATTTTCCATTTTAAAGGGGAAAAGAGAAAAATAAAATAACTATCTATATCTTGATCTGTTTTCAACTCAGTGCTTTCACTCTAGAAAATATGCTAGTTTTGT
The DNA here is from genome assembly GCF_031753505.1 of Anomalospiza imberbis. NCBI lineage: Eukaryota > Metazoa > Chordata > Aves > Passeriformes > Viduidae > Anomalospiza > Anomalospiza imberbis. Next base: position 107,328,187 of record NC_089683.1, read on the forward strand.
TTTCTGCATTCCCAGTTTTTAAGTGCAAGTCACAAAAGGTCTTGCTGACAATGAAATTCTGTGCCAGGTGTCATTTCTCTTTGGTGCTTCATATTACCATGCTGAAAGAAATATAAAGCCCAAGTTGCTCAAGTAACAGATGTCTCTACCCATACCCACGGTCCCTTTACCAGTGTTGCTTTAGACATTTTTCTCTTCCAGGGGCCAGTCAATCTGAATTTTCTATTACTCCAAATTCTTAGCACCAGAAAGCAAATGTTCATAAGAAACAGAGCTTTTGACTTACAGACTGTGAAATTCCTTCCTGAAAGAATGAATGACTCATTTCACTGTTCATCTTATAAGTGCTATATAGCTGACATTATTTAGATTGCTGTAATGCCACTCAGCAGATTGCAAAATCCTTCCCACTTGTGAGGAAGCACATGGGAATAGGTTCATTCTTGGTCCTGGAGAGGCAGTAAAATACTGTTTAATTGAAAGATTTGAGTGCAGCTTGCAGTCTACTCTAGAAAGAAGTCGTCAAGGTTTGGTGGCCTCAAGATGTGGTTACAGATGATCATTTACATGCGTGAGTCATCACTGCTTTGACTACCAGCACATTCAGCTGCTGCTGCTGCCAAATCGCTGGAGGTCCTTGGCCTTTAGAAACACTTTCTCCCTGCTAATGAAATGGTGTTCAGGGGAGGTACCATTATTTGCATGCCCAGTTCATCCGCTCTTGTACAGGCAATAGACTGGACCCCTGGTAGACCTCTGTCTTTCTGCAGTGTAACTGCTGTTATGCTGAGGTTATGGGTTTATTTGCAAAGACTTCAGTGCAGGGTTCTGCCAAAATGAGTAAAATCAAACTTTGAAATTCTGCATTTTTTTCTTAATTTGTATGTGTACAAACAGCATAGGTACAAGTATAAATAGATATATTAAACCTTTTTTTTAATGTAAAATAGTCCTATTTTAAGAAAAATTTTGGAAAAGCAGTTCTCACTTTGTGCTGAAGACTGTTTCCACTCTGGGCTAGATATTGATAACTACCTGGTCATTATGGGTTAAGAGGCTGAAGTTGACACAAAGGGAAGTAATTGCTTCATTCACAGCAATGCCATCAGGTACAGAAGCCACATGCTCTAGGCCAGGCTAGACTGTGGGCTATTACATAAAGGACAGAAATCCTGATGCTTTCTTTAACCTTTTCCATAAAAAATGAGATTGTGAACGAGGACAAATAGTCAATTTGGTTGTAAGAATGAATGATTCTTGAGAAGGGCATTAGTGTGTTTTACAAATATAATTATAAAGTGGTCCCACATGGTTGTTCTCTTTGATACATACGTAAACCAGAATTCAGAAATGGATAAATAAAATATTTCTAATATCATGGTTAATGATGAAACAGCTTGTAGCCAAATTGAGCTGATATTGCTTACTTCAAGGCTATAATAAATCTCTCTGGGCAGGGGAAGACAAAGAGCCCACCCAAACTTCAAATGCTATTAGTTCTGATGTTCAGTCCCAGCAGACATTTACTTATGCAGTTGGCTCATTAGAAGTTAAGCTCAACTGCTGCCAGTTAGGATGTGCTAATTTGCATAGGCAACTTGATTATGTGGCATCCTAACACACTGTGGTAGGATTGCTGTGGGACAAGGCAACAAGTAAATCTTTGGGTCAGCTGATTCCAAAGTCAGCTGACCAAAACTGCCTTTGGCATCTGTAGCTGATGATATGTTCATAAATTTTCTGCAACATCTTCATATCATATTTTCACTATCTTTAACTTTGGAGCAGAATATAATTTTTTGGCTAAGAATATTTAAGTATTCAATCAGTATTTAAGAAAAAAGAATATTTAAGTATTGAATATATTCAATCTTCCAACTTACGAGAGAGAATGTGCTTGACATGTCATGAAATGGAACTTTTATAAGTATTGCTTACCAAGAGGGGAACAGCACAGCAAGCAATTCCCTGAAATGCATCATGTCTAGTTCAAGTTTCTCCAAGTTACCTAAATCTCTTCATCCTGTGTCTTTGAAAATAACTAATGATGTAGCTTGTAAGGCTGAGAGACAGCAAATTGGCTCAATGTCAAAAAAATATACATTTCTTCAATGAGTGCCACTATATTCACTATCTTTAGGGATACAAGCACATTAGCCATTAAAGGAGAAATGCATTGCTCAGCAGTAGTGCCAGGTAGGAAACCATCATGGTGTCATCCCACTTCATTGCCTACGGACAAAGCTACAGGAGAAATTTATATAGGGCTTCTAGCCATCGAGGGTTTGTTTCTTCTGTTTCTGGCTTTTCTGAGGTAAATAAACTACAAAATATTGTGTTACATATAAAGAAGTAAAGCGTTAGAATTCTGTTAGAAGTTTAGATGTGACTACAGTTTTGATATTTCTTATCCTGGTTTCCCAGCAATGGATTTCCTCACTGCCTACTTCTATCCTTTTAATTCAGTTCCTTTTCTAAAATACCTGTGGCTCTCAGTACAGCATTCAGGTTGGAGTAAAACATTGTTCTGGTTTACAGAACATCTCAGACTGTTTAGAAGCAAACTTGTCATTTCTTGAGAGTGTTAATTTTATTGTAGCTAAGTACTGGTCATACAATGTTCCCTCTTCTATAAAAAAAATGCAAGGAGATACTTCAGCTTTTTAAAATAAAGCTTCAGTTAGGATTGTTGCTCTATCAGGTTACTCAGAAAATATTTGGTTTGTTTTATTATTCACAGCCAGAGATTATCTTTGTATTTTAAAAGTTTGTTTTATATGGTATGTTTAGTCTTAGACATGCAGGGGATATACTGAAAATTTAGAGGCCTTAAGCTTGACCACTTGAACTTGAGTCTGGGCAGGAAATCGTTATATTGTTGGATGGCTAATTTTATGAAGTGAACAGTCTGTCAGGGAATGGGCACACGTTTTTTCTTGCTTTTCTGTGTTTCCTTAATGGATTTGGCAGAGGTCAGTGGTGAAATGGGCAGAAAGTCCGATGGCTTTCTTTGGTCTGAAAGGTGGTGGACTTCTTAGAAGGTTTGGGCAGATTTCAGGATCTGGGACCATTAACTTGGCTTTCCTGAGTAGTGACATTTTGAAAGTATGCAGGAAAAGGAGGGGGATAAAAGCAAGACTGGGACCTAGAAGATATTTTTTTTTTTTTAAAGTTTTCACTGAATTTGTTATGGGGAAATCTTTTGAAATTGAGGCAATAGTCAAAAAGATGTTCGTGGGAGTTTATGTAGTTTTTAGTATCTGAACACTTACATAAAACTTCTTGATCTTTGGCTTTTGCTTGCACCATGAGCTCAGCCTGATTATTCTAGCAGCCTTTGAGGACATCTGCACATATTTATGGACTCTGCAGTTTGAAAACATCAGATCTTTGGGCTACAGTGAGGTTCTGGCCATGTAAATGCACCATTATTCATTCCAAGTATTGCCCAGAATGATAGCATGCCATTTCTATCACTATTCAAACAAAAGAGTCACTACAAGCATTATTTTTTTTTCCAAAGTCTCCATTAAGCTAAAATATGAGGAGTATAGGAAGTGTGAAGAACTGGATTCCAAATCTTCTTGTGAATTGTCAAAATTGATGCTGAAATGAACTACTAGAACACAGGTTGGAGCCAGGAAGTCGATTTTCCTTTCTAGAGCTCAAAAAGTACTTGATGTAAAGGGGAAAATAAGAGGGATCCTGAGGGAGTGTCACTCCTCAGTGAGTCCTTGATACCTGCAGTATGGGAGAAACTGAATTTCCCCAGGAATGTTCTTAACTTCTGTGGGCACTTCCTAATTATGTGGCTCTGACTGGAGGAGCTGAAGGAAGCCCTCCCAGGATCACGACTGGTGCCTGATTTTCCCGGTGCTGTGCCACACAGGCTGAAAGTCCACGCCACGCTGATGTATAGCAATAACAGGTGTGGAAATTCTTCCTGCATTAAGTACTGAGGTTATGTCATGGAATCCTAGAATTGTTAAGGCTGGAAAAGACCATCAAATCAACCTGTTAACCCAGCCCTGCCAAGTTCACTACCAAACCATGTCCCAAAGTGCCACATCTACACACTTTTTGAAGATTTCCAGGGGTGATGATTCCATTGCTTCCCTGTGCAGTCTGTTTCAATGCCTGATCACATTTTCAGTGAGGAAATTTTTCCTAATATCTGATCCAAACATCCCCTGTTTCAACTCAAGACCATTTCTGCTTATCCTGAAGTATTAGATTAAGAGAAAGAACAGTAGCAATTTGGAAACTAGGGGCACAGAAAGACTTTAGAGATAATGAAAATGTTGCTAGAAATACCGCCAAGTTGTTTGGCAGATGTTCATCCTTCTGTGAAAGGTGTGAGAGACTTTACTGATGCCTTAAAGCAGGTAGGGAGCACTGTTCTCCAAGAAAACACCTGGTGTGGTGCCTAGTTTAGAGGTTGGATGCCCTAGAGCATGCATTCTGGGATCTGGCCTTTGCTGCCTTATTAACATCCTTGTTAACAGTGTTAGACACCTGGCAGGGGATGGCTAACTGGGAATTGATCTTAAAGAGTTCAGGAGAGTCTTGATTTGTGCAGATGCAAATGGAAAGCTCCGTGCAGGTGCTACCTGCAGTCACCACCATCTTCTGTCCTTGCCATCCCCACCCGTCCCAGCTGCCTGTAAGAGCTACTCTCTTGCTCCTAAGGCAAGTCTGTCCCTGCTTGGAATCTGATCCCTTAAAGGGTAAACCTCCACTAAATTAATTAATATGTATTTTTTCTGCCAATGATTTTTATTATTTCAGGAGTATTGTTTATTATTTCTATCCAGAAATCAGCCCTGTCATGCCAAGGCTTCACTGTATTTAGCAGTAGTTTTTCTGTTATATCAAAGATGTGTTTCTTGAGATTTTTTTGGGGTTTTTTTTAAGTTTGAGGAAATTTCACTTTTAATCATTAATTTAAAAATTCAATATTGATTTATATATCTCCAGTTAATTGCTTGTAGTGATTAAAAAAAAGAACCCACAAAAACTCATGTTTATGAAACAGCTTATATATACTGAACGTACTCTTTTTTAAATATGTGTAGAATGAATAGAAAAGAACTTGAATTAAAAAGCAGTGTTTCCAGGCAATTAGATACTAACTTCAGATGCTTTAACTGCAAAACCAGTTAATGAGTGCACTGTGTACCCACCAACAATGTCAGTGGTAGCCTTAATAAGGTACGAGGCACTAGCAACTCAGCAACTGTAATGTTTAAAAGGGAACAAGTTCCTGGCACATGATAATTTAAAGAATTGTCTTTTCTTTCCTGGGATATACATCAATGTCACTTTAGTGGCAGTTAAAGGGCAGGGTAACAAAGTGAAAAATGACAGCTCAGTCCTCAAAGTGAAAAAGTATTTGGCACGTATGGCCAAGAAATGATGTGATGGGACATGGCAGAAGACTGACCACAGCAAATTGAATGGCAGAGTTGGCACTGACCTTACCAGGCTGCCAGAATGTCATTTGTAAGCTACTGTCTGTGCTTATTCTGTTCTTCATGGAGTAAAATTGGCTGAACTGCTTCTCTTGCTGTGTATGTCTGTTCCCTGCTCTCACAGTTCTCTAAGTACTATCTATTGCAGCATGAGTCACAGAGAGAGTTTTAAAGGCTTGAAGTATCATCATCTTTGTTGTCCTGTATTTATTGAGGTGATGGCACAGGGGCATTATTTTAATGATGCACAAATCTTCCTAATCAGTTTACTGTCCTACTTTTTACATTTTTGCATTCTGTTTGTCATATTGCAAGAGAGAGATCTTGCTTTCTTCCCATTCCCAAAGGGCTGTTGAATTTTGTTGAGACAGGTCTGGGATCACAGGGGACATGAATTTTTTAAAGCTGGACACTGGTCAGCTGTATCTAAAGGTTTTCCATCTTTAGGAAAGTAGGTTTGCACTCTTTACAGTGGTTATCAGTCACATCAGTTCTGATGTTTTGCTCTGCTAGATATAAAGTATGATCTGAAATGTTGCTCTCTCTCTCAGTTCACTGTAAACAGTGTATTTTAGATCTGTCTAGTCTGTGTATTATGCTCCTGTCCGTGTGCTTTTATTTATCTTTATGAAAAACCTTTGAAGTTCTCACTAATAAATCAGGAATGCAGCAACTAGTTTAGGAAAGTACAAATCTTGGCAGTTTTATTGGTTCCATAATTTAACCAATCTTTCTGGTTAATGCCAACAAAAGTGCCTAACTTTGGATGTTTTCCTAGTCAGCTGATGCATCTCAAATATATGTCTGTCTTAAAAAGATGAGGGGTAAAGAACCTTAAATATAAAATATATAAATATAAAAATACCTCTAATCAGTATTTGCATAATTGAAGTATTAATGTGTGGCATACTTTTATAGTGGTCCAAGTGAAAACACAGTATAACTGACAACCCCAAAGTTTGATGTTAACTGAGTTTTGAATGTTTTAACATTTATACATGTTTTAACATTAGAGACCTCACAAGTCATTTAAACTAAGTCAGGAGAGTAAATGGTGAGGAGGTGCTTTAAAAGCTCATTGTGCATTGCCATTTATAATTCACCCCGTTATCTATACATTGACCTTGGGAGCACTTTGCAAAGGCCCCTTTCTTTTCTTACTTACCAGTGGTAAGTAGGTGTGTCTGATGACTGGAAGAGGAGGATGTGAATCTGTAAGCTGTACCTGTACGTGACACTTTTGCAGAAACACTTCAACACCACTCAGTTTTATGCTTGCCATTAGTCACAGCTTGGATTTAAGCAGATTTTCTGTTTATCCTGAAACAACATCCCAGTTGCTGCAGTTTGTCTGCATGCTTTTAGATGGTTATGATGCAAGCAGGTAAGCATGGTGATAAAATGCTTACCTTTCCTGAGGTAAACACCCCTTTCCTGATGCATTGCTTTGTGGCAAACTTGAAGAAAATACCATCCTATTACTTTAAAATTGTTGAAGAAAAGACTATTAAAATGTAGAATTGTTTGGGTTTGAAGGCACCTTTATGATCATCTAGTTCCAATCCCCAATTAGCCAGTCACTGAAAACATAGAAATACTCTGTAGAATACAGGATGTCTTTTCTTTTCAAGCAACATGCATAGAAACCATTATAGCCAAGTCATATAGTGCTCAATGATGGCAATATTTTGGGGTCTGATGTCTACTGGTTAAGAATGTCATGTTTAAAGCAATACAAAAATCTGTTGTGTTTGAATGAAACTTAACCCAGGGCTTAATTTTCTGTGTATCTTCAATTGTGTATGACCTGGAAAGGATTCAGCGTGTCTGTTGGCTTTGTAAGTGCAGTATCAGTTTCTGGTGTTCTTGATGGAGAAGATTCAGCATCAAAGTAGAGAGTATGCAGCATTGATAGGTGAAGATCCAAGGTTGGATGCCCATGACTGTAACCACTGCAAGTCAGGAAGATGTCAAGAAAATGACTGACTAAAAGCATGTATGTTTTTTTTTTTTTTTTTTTTTATTATTATTTTTTATGGTTTCCATGGTGGCAAAGGCTCCCACTGTTGGTGCTTTCATTTGTTGCATTCTTTTTCCCAGAAAATGCTATGTTTTCAGTCCTGGTAGGAGAGGGCAAAGTGTTGAAGTAGCTTGGAGTTTAGAGTAAAGTCTAGTAAAATACTCAAGTATTCTCTGAAGTATATGGTTAGATCTAGAAACAGAGGTATATCTGAGCTGTTCTGGCTTGGGGTGCCCCCTAGGTGAGGTGGTAAAGGAGCTGCCCGAGCTGCACATTCCTTAGGGCCAGAGTTATCTGCTGAAATTCTGCGCTTCTTGAACGGTCTCAGCTTCTTCCAACCTGTATGTGCACCTGGGCATGGAAAAAGTGGTGACAAGTGGTTAACGTTGGTAAGTTTTGCATCGTCAACCACCCTAAGTCATGGGATGGTTGAGCTGAAGCTAAAGACAATTGCCAGATGCCCTTGGGGATAGGAATCGAACTTGAAAGATTTATGCTGACTTACTGCTTAGTAATTTTCCTCTTTTTCCTCATGTTTCTTCCTTTCCCACTTAGCAGCAGAATTCTCAGTGGTTTAAACCCTGCAATTCAATAAGGCAACCCTTCAATTCAGGAAAGAAATGTTTCCTATAGAGTTTGCTCAAGGGAAGTTATCAAGGTATCCCACGTTTCTGGGTGGGAACCTGAGTGGTCATATTTAACTTTTAAAGAAGAATCTGTGGATAATTGAAAATGCTTCTTTTTGCTACTGACTGCACCTGGAAGAACCAGTGATAATGGTAATTAAGGGTTGCTCTACACTTGTGTTCAGTGAATCACTGTTTTGCCATGCTTTTTACCTGCATTTTCATTAAGAAGAGAATAATGTGGTATCATTTTCAGTGATACTCTGAAGACCACAGGGACAGAGATTGCCATCTGGAGCAAAGCAATAGTCCATCTTATCTCACTTTCATCCCTGACAGCTGCAGAACCTGAAACTAAAGATTGTTTCTGTTTTAAAGCATTAGGACATCAGTGCAAACTAATCACTTGACCCCTAACCTTGGTTAATAGCCAGTGTTTCTCAGTGCTGCTTTCTGCAGGTGGTGTAGACAGGACCTGTTTTGTTTTTTGGGGTTTTTTTTTAAATTTTTTTTTTTGTTGTTTTTTTTGTTTTTTTTTTTTTTTTCCTTTTTTTTCAGTGACAAGGTTTTTGTGTGCCATTTAAGTCTAACAGCAAGAATTTGTACTAACAGCCCCCTGGGGGAAGGCTGAAGGGTGCTGTGAATTTTTGTTATGATGAAATAAAAAAATGGATGATTAGATAGAGAGATGCAACTAATATTAATCAGTCAACAGTTTCAGCCTGAGAAATCATCACAGATGTCATCTGCCCTTGCATTTTAACATCACAACAAGAATTTTCTTTTGAAGTATGAATGGTAGCCTTGAGGCACTTTGAGGCCACTTATACACTGCCTTTCAATGTTGCAGATTTTGGTAAAAATTGCTTTGGGGGATTTTTGACACTTGTAAATGAATTCTTACTTCTGCATTTGAGTCAAATATATTGTCTTGGCATGCAACTGAATTTCAGAAACAGATGTGAGTGACTTGGGAGTGTTTAAGTATCAAAGTTTTAATGGATTTTCTTCATTTTATAGATGTAATCACCATGTAGTAGGCATGTCATTGATTTTTAAGCATATTTCATTATTGACTCCAGTTGGGAGTTTATTTTAAAAATCAGTGACATGATATAGCCATGTGTCTTTCTGCTGTTCTCTGAAATCTGTGTAGGGCTGGAGCTTGATCATTGCTTTGTATTAATTCCATGAATTGGTCATGGACATGGTTTATATGAAAAATATTCTTCTGTCTAAAGTTGCTTCATAATTTTTGAGTATATGAAAGAGAGAAAACAAAATGTAACGAGTTGAATTTGCTAAAGTACTAGTTGATATATGTGGCAGATAGAAGCAGAGCAGCTCTGCCACCACTGCCATGCACCTGACAGGACGCACCAGTGGAACAGGCTCAAATTTCATCCCTCACACCTAGAAATCCACTCTTAATGTCAGAGCATGACAGGTCAGTGGGACTTCAGTACAAGCTCAGCAAAAGCCCTTTACATCTCATCTCTCCATTGCTTATCATTCTTTCTAAAACTGCACTGCTTGTATTTTTCCCTGATTTTCCCCCTACATGTGTGTCTGCCACCACTTCCGGCACAGCAGAAATGTTAGAGATGGAGGGGGGAAAAAAAACCCCAACTTATCAAATTGGCTTTCCTCAAAGTTTTGGTCTCCATTTTGGTAGTAAATTGACAGGACAAAACAGAATTTAATTTTTAAACTGTTCATAGCTTTAATTGAGCCTATAAAATATAGATAGATAAATAGCAGTCAATGTCTATAAAGTCTTGAGTAAGAGTGAAAAATTGGATAAAATCATTTTGTGTAGGGGATGGTTTGGTACAAAATAGCCAAGCGAAGGAGTCTGATGATGAATGATTAGAAGGAGATTGAGACATTTATCCTCAGGGCAGGAAGAGGGAATGGATGGATGTAGGAAATTATTTGGAGGATTAACTGCAGTTTGAAGAAAGGGAGGACAGGGAAAATAACTGACAACAGTTTGCAGCAATGATTTGTATCACAAAAGTAATGTTTCCAGCCAATGCCTCCTAGAGGTTTCTGGAGTGTAAGGACTGAAAATTATATCTTTACTTTGTTTTAAATAAAGGTGGGTAAATATAGAAAAGTTCAAAATAATCAGAAAATTATTTGGAATTGATCCAAACAATTTTTTACAGGCATGTAAATGCACTCGTTTTGCCGGGGGGAGGATAAGAAATACAGAAAACGAATAAAATCTTGTTCTATGTGACTTGTGTAGACCAGTCATATTAATGTCAGAGGGGAATGTTTTCTGTTTTGGGGTTTTGACATTTTAGCAGAAAGTATTTTACTTTCTCAGCTTGGTATTCTCAAGAGTTAAAACAGTATCTTATAGTCTGGTTTAGGAAGCAATATACGATTTAGTGGCATTACATCTAGCGTAATGCTTCCAGATTCATAAAATTGTATTGACTAAATCTTTTGTATTCATATGGAATGGAATTCAGGAGCACATATATATAGGTTTAGTGTTGCAGCACAGCAAAAGGACTTGTCTAAATTCTGTGAGATGTCTGCTTCACCTGCAACATATTTGTAAGAAACACAAAGTACCTATCTGACATTTACTATTTGTAGTCCAGGGACTGACATCTCATTTATTCCACCTGGGACTTCACTGTCCATGATGGTTTTGAGCTACTGTAAACAATAAGCTGAAAAATTTGCTCATCATATTTTACTGTCAGAAATCTTTCTTCTGTAGCCTTTCCTGGTTGTGTCAGTGGAGTTTGTGCAGCAGAAGTGTGTTGGCCCTCATATCTAGTGATGTTTTCAGAAGAGATCATTATTTTGCAATAAGAACATCTAAATTTAAAGGCATTACATTTTGCAAGCTCTGTCATTGCCAACTGATTCTAATCCACATTATTCATCTTATTTAAAGCCCATAAATCAGTGCTGTCTTGTCAGTATCTTGATGCCCTATTGCTAGCCTATTATATCTTTCCTTCTGAAAGTGAACAATGTTGACAAAAATCAATTGATTTTGAAGAGTAATAATAAAACTCACCATTAATGAACAGATTATCCACAATATTTTAATTGATAGGTTGCATAATATTTAGAAGTCAATGGCTTTTCTTGCCTTGAAAACTAGTATTAAATTTATTGAACACCATGGATAAGCATTAGTTACAATGACAAGAATAAATTGATTATTTTCTCCATGATTTTTGAGGAGTGATGCTGCAGCAGGACTTAATCTCTTCTCAGCATTTATCATAAAGTGTAGAGCTTCTCTGAGAGTATGTTAGTATAGTAATGGTTGGCAACAAATTTAAGAATTTAACATATTGATGTTAGACTGAAATGGCACAGAGATTTATGCACTAAAACAACTTTTAAGAAGTTGTTTTAGTGCATAAATAACTCAGGAATGAAATGTTCAAAAGGTTGACGGGACTGTGCTGCCAAGGATTTAAGAAATGATAACATCTGGAATCCCTGTTTCACAGCCTTAAATATTGTGGGTGCCTTTAGAGAGATGTGTGCAGCACAGACAAGACAGCATGAGATAAGCAAGACATCAGGCCACAGGAAAAAATTCTTTATACAAATCCTCCTTCTGTGAGGGGCTTTTATTTGCCTAAAAGCTTTTTTTGTTCTAATAGACTTTTCTGCTTAAGGGTGTAAAGAGGGTCGGAGTGGAAATGTGAAGGGTATAGATTGTTGACAGCTCTCTACTGCCCTGTGGCATAGACCTGCTTGCCCAGACACTTTTTTTAAGAAGGTAGAGAGGTTTTTTGTGGTGGTTCAGAGCAAGGCCCTGCCCTGAGCACTCCTGCAGATTTCTTCTCTGTGAGAGAATATCGTAGCTGCTGAAAAGGACTAAATCTGGTACTACAGATACTCAGCTCCTGAGATCCTACTGCGTGTGTAAATTCAGGTACTTCTAATGCTTCTCAAGTCTGTGACACAGATAGAAAATAGCTACCCTGAGAGGGCATAAAACAGCATGTTGTAAACTACCGTCCATTTTCTCCATGAGTTGTAGTGGGGTTTTTTTTTTAAATAAGTTTGTAGCTAATTATTTTAAGCAAAATTGGGTAAATTGCTGGCCACCTGTTCCATTTGGTTAGTGTCACACAGCCTGATAAAAGTGTCTTTCTCAGGTGCAGCAATGTTGTCAAGAGCTACATCCAAAGAAATAGCCGGTTTCCTAGCAGAAAAAAAGATACATATATGCACCCCTGGGGACTCGGGTGGCTCTCAGGAACTATGACCTTGGCTGGTCACCCAGGCTCTTGGTTTTGAACAAATGTCAGAGTGTATTAAGCTGAAATTATTATGAGGATGGTATTAAAATTGAGGCAAAAAGTTGCTTTCCCCAGCAGATGCACTGAAGGCTGGGGATGTTGTTAGGTACCTCTTCAGGGTTGTCTGACTCAGGAGAAACCATTCCATCTCATCTAAATGCTAGTACAAGAATTATGTCTGAACTTTCTTTGGGCCATGAGCCTTCTCATGTCTCTTTCCCCATCTGCTGCAATTTGGCCTTACTGTAGCCTGCTCTGTTTTCCAAATGGACCCCATATGGGATATGCCCATAATGTGGTCTCCATGAGCCAGCCCTTTTCCTGTGTATTTTCAGCTTGTGTCCCTCACACATTGCATTTCCTTTATTGGTTGCTTTTTGCAGGCCTGATAGTCATTCTATATAGCCCTATCCCTGATGACCATAATACTAGAATTAAACCTTTCACTTCAAATTGTTTATAGACACAAAGCTAAAGGGCTGAAGTAGATTTGTGACCCTGACAGTGTAAAGCAATCTGCAGAATGCCATGATTTTGAAAAACACAGTCATCTCCATGGGTATCTGTAATGTAAAAATCACATTTAATAACTTTTTCAGGTGCTCCTTTATTGCCTTATCATTGGTCCTCACTGTAGCTTACTGTAATGGTCTGAGCATATAAAACATCTGTGATAAAATTGAATTTCTGATAATGATTTGCACTGTGAACCTAAGAGAATTCATTTAAAGCCCACTTGTGAACCTTTCCTTCCATATCAGAGCAGCTATTTCATAGAATTAGTACTGAAGCAATGCAATGATTCTAGGAGGTTGAAATGCTTCCAACCTAGACCTTGAGCTGTCTCCACTTGCTTCCATAAAAAGAAATGGGATATTTACCTGTCTCATAAGTGATTGTGAAGATCAGGTGTTTGGTGTATAAGATCTGTTTAAACATAATTTTTCATGGAGGAAGAGAAATTAATTACAATTGCTCTTCTTTTTGAAACCTAAGGACAGTGTGCACCTTCGCTGTCATTTCTGGGGTTCGAGGAGGGTTTCACGTTGCGTTTTATTCTCTGGCCAGTTTATCTATGGCTGCATGTACTGGAATTAAGCATGAAGATTTTCAAATTCACCAGCCAAATATATGAAAATACAAAGGCAATGGCTCTTATCTTTATGTTTTTCTGGCCTGATGCCCTGCTAATTGTGAGAAGCAGAGAATGGCATGCTGAAGAGAGGTCGCTGCATGCAGCAGGATCCACTTTCTGCCTGGAAGAGACAGCGATGTGCAATGAAGTCTGCTTTGCATTCAGGGTTTTTTTCCTGGCATAAGTTATGCATCTGATACTGAAAATCTGTTCCAGAGCATTTTACAGACAAACCCTAGAGGCTGCATGGTTACTAAAATAGCACTTTATATTTTGTTTACATCCCTTGCAGAAGATTGGTGTAATATAAATTGCTAGTTGAGAGATCCTATTTCTTTATTTGCTTTAGGCACGTGCTCATTTTAGCTTTGTAATTCTGCAATCTTAAAAAAAAAGGCCAAAAAACCAAGGAGACTTAGAAAGTTTTGAGCAGAAAAAAGCATTACTCTATATTGTTGCCTTTAGCCCAAGCAGGCAGAGTTTGCAAACTCTCACCCTTAGGAGACAGGCTATATGTACAGTGATTTTGCTGGCTCAGTTTGTGACTCGAACTGGAAAAGTTCAAACATCTAGTAGTTACTGCCACATATTCACATTTGCAGCCCCACATCTCTACAATGAATTTTTTTTTTATTTTGATCAGCCTTGTTGATGTTTGAGCTCTTGCCAAGTGTGTGTTCTGATTAAAGTGTTTGCCCCATTGAAGCAGGGGATAAGCTGGAGCATCCCAGCTCCTCTATCTGTGTCAGTTTAAGCAGAAAGCACCATATTAGTAAATACTGAGTCCTAGCTTGTCTTGAGTAATGGCATTTAGCTGAGACTAATATCTAACCTTATCTTGAAACAGCCCCCCACTTATGTGGATTCTGCTGTTTCTTGCTCTGTTCCAATGCTTAACTGAATGTACAGTGAGGTAATTTGCTCTAGTACCTTAAATTTATGTTGCTCCAAGTTCAGGGCATGAGCTCCTGTTTCCCCAGCCAGATGCATGGAGCATTTGATGGTCACTGTCCACTCAGCCATATCTCAGTGTGTTCTTCAATTATCTTTTATAGTCTCAACACACACACATATTTATTTCTCCAAGCCTTTCTAAAACCACTATTCTAAACATTTCCTTTGTGCTTTTCTCTGGACTTCCACCAGTTTACCTTATTTGTACTCTACATGAGACCTCATTGGTTTTGAACTGGTGATAGCAATGGACCAGTTGCTCTGGCCATTACAAATGACACTCCTTTTAGTGCATGCCTAGAATAATGTTTTTCATCCTTTGTGGCAAATTTTGCGTCACAGTGTTTAGTCACTTATCCTGTAATGCATGTCAAATTCCTCCAAACCTGTTTTCATAGGCTGGCACTAACCATTTGTATTTGTGACTTGTGTATTGTAGGTGAAGTGCTTCTCATTGTCTTTGATCTCAGACTGCTTCTCCATTTCAGCAAGACTTGTTTTCTAACTACATACTCAGAATAAATTGCTCTTTTTTTTTGTTTTTTCACTGGCCAGTTTTATATGTGTATTCATTCCATCATTAATGATAGCAACAGTCAAGCATCAGAGCTCAGAACAGAGTCATTGGTGCCTGTTTTGATACATTTTCTAGTTTTGCTGGGAAACCACAGGTAATTGTCCCTGGGAGAATATTTTCAGATGGACCTGCATCTGTTCTGTTGTGGTTTCACTTTAACCTACATTTCTGTGGTTTGATTCAGAGCATGTCATGTGGAATATGTCAGGAACAGGAGTGAAGCCAAAGTAGATCCCATTCAATGGTTTCTCTCTAAGCCACTTGAGGAAATTAGGTTGGTTTGAAAGCATTTGTCTTTAGCAGCTCTGTGCTGGCCAAACTGAGGCACGCAGTGATCCTCTAGATGTTTACTTGGGGACAGTTAAATGTATTCTCTAGATTAGAACCTTTCTAATGTAATGTATTGCTGTGCAATTTCCTAAATCCTCATTATCTTGAGTTTTCCCTTGCTTATTTCTACCTATCCTTTGGGATTTCTCCCATCAATCACAAATTTTTCAGGAGAATGGCCAATATTCCCCGGGAGTTTCTGGAGTGATTTCAGTAGGCTTCAGTGTCAATTGTTTTATCTACATATGTCCAAATTCACTCTTCCTCAGGTTTTTTTCCATCCTTTTTCTTTGTTTAACATGATTATGCTTAAGGCTTTGCTCACAATTAAACATTTTTGTGAAGAGTGAAGCAAAAAGGCATTGAATGCATCAGTTGTGCCCATTTCTCCATTTACAAATAAATGATCCCTTCCCCTTCCCCTTCCCCTTCCCCTTCCCCTTCCCCTTCCCCTTCCCCTTCCCCTTCCCCTTCCCCTTCCCCTTCCCCTTCCCCTTCCCCTTCCCTTTCCCTCCCTACTGTCATTAAGTGGTGTTAGAAAAGTCCTTAGAAAGTAGTAAGAGAAGTGCATATGGCAAGAATTGTATATATTGTGGACATCACAGAATGTCTGTTCCATTGAAATTCGAGCCATGAGGTTGTGTGGGTGGTCAGAGATGAAAGCAGGATCTGATAACAGAGAGAGGATGAAAGATAACTGTAAGTGGCAGTTGAGTCCTTACCTATATTTTAAGTGGAAAATGTGTGTCCCTAAGTGCCAAGTGTACGAGAGGGCAGATCCAAATCGGGGTGAACTGCTGAAGCTGCATCAGCTTTTGTGGCACTCTTTTCTCAAAATCTGGCAATATCTTGGACTTTGATACTTCAAATCCATTTGGCTTAGCATTTGTTATTTGGGGAAAAAACCAACAGAATCTTACGGTGGAACTGCCTCGATGGCAGGAACTAAGTTACACACTGGTCAAAATACAGAAGTAAAAGGATATAATTACATTGAGTAATGGTGGTGTCAGTTCTCTTTTTAATTTGAAGACAGAAGCACTTTGAATGTGTAATTGACTTCTTCAAATTGCCTGTGATGCTATGACAAATCATAATTAATTTTATTTTGAAATTGCATCCATGCAATTCAGTGCATTGAATAACATTGTAATCAAAAAAAAATTTTCAAAATACTGTTTTCAGTGGAGAAGGTTGCAAAAGGAATTCCATACATCTTGTCATTTTGGGTCCATATAAATGTTACAGACAAAGTTTTATGCTTTGTCTACATTCTGTGTGTTTTTCAGGTTTTCTACTAGTGACTATTTTTTTTAAGTCTAACTTTTTTAGCTGTAGCAGATGTCTACATCAAATGTTTATAAGGAAAAATATTTTCACTAAAAATGAGGTCTCATGAAGTAGAAAGAATTTTTATTATGTCACTTTATGCACAAAGCATTTGTTTTCTAAACACTATGGGCATATAAACATTTAAGAAGCAATGCTGTATATTTACAACATGATGTGTCTATCACTTCTTTTTATCACAATTTCTCCCCAAGTGATACTTGTAATTGTAGAGTTCCTAATAGTTTACCCAGCTGTATGCTTCTGATGGCATCCTGGAGCAGTGATTTAATGTTCTGCCGGGACTAATTTCAGTGTTTGAATTCTTGAATGCTGGAAGATTACTCTTGCTTTATTCATGCTGCAGTTGTTTCGGCTTCCCTTATTATGTCTTCCTTCCATCTATGGGATAATGGAGTATAGTTCTCCTAAGAATAAGAATGGGGAAAAAAGCTCATCGCTTTCTTGTCACAGATGCACAGATTTTAAGGCTGGAGAAGAGGATGGTGATGAACTCATAAGCTTTCTGAAACATGCAAGATATTGAAGTACTCTGACTTTAATGTCTTAATTTTTGAGGTCACTAAAGTTCTGGTTGCATTGCTGTTAACTTTTGCCCCTTATTTCTAGCCTGAATTTAGTGAACTTTTTTTTTTTACCCATTTTCTTTAATCTGCAAGGTTAAAGACTCTATAATATTGTATTAGGAGCTCATGCTTAGTTGATTATAGAGCTGAATCAGAGTAATTCAGATTGGCAAGGAGCTCTGGAGATGTGTTCTTCAATTTCCTTGTTCAAAACTCTACTGTGGGCTGTGTCCAGTTGGGTTTTGAATCTCTCCAAGGTTCAAGATCCCACATGAAAAATCATTTATTCAATTATACGGGGTACTATAGTGACTATAGCTTTATGAAATGGAGGTCACCAGTCCTCTTTCCAGTCCTCCTTTATCCTCCAAGTCATGGAAGACAACCAGGTTTGTCAGGCAGGATTTGACCTTCGTGCTTCCCTGATGATTTTTCCTGTCCTCTTCTTGTCCTTTATGAGCAGGGAGGTGTCTTTGGGGGAATTTTCCCCAGGAAATGAGGTGAGCTTGACTGGCCTGTGGTTTCTTGTAACTGCCTCTTCTCCCTTTTTGGACAAGGGGACAGTTGTCAGAATTTTTGGAAGATGCAGTAGCATCAAGTGGCTGCCCAACACCTTTACTCATGGTGAGCAGCTTGTCCTTTTCACTTGTTGCTTTCTAGGACAAAGTCCTCACTCCGTAAATATGATCTTTTTTCTTTGTTTCTGGATTTATGTTCAGTAGCAGTTGGGTAGATGTTGGTCCTTTCTGGCCTCTACTTGGGAAACATCCAATTCAATTTTAAAACCTGTCACTTAGTTGATCTTTGATATATTTAATGTATTGCATTAAATTTGGAGTTTTCCTCTTTCTTAAACAAAATATTACTTGGCACTGAATTGCATACCTCAGGGAAATTTATCATCTCAGCACCTTTAACTTTATTAACCTTATAGTGTGTAATGTCATTGCCACAGATCTTGAGTTGGATTGACAAGACCATAAACACTTCGAACTTATATAGTCCTTCTTTAATTGCTTTAAAAACAGTTGTGTTGCTTGTTCCATAATTTTTCCCAGGACTGATTTCAGGTGACAGGTCTTTATATACTTACTTTTTGCTATAATAACATGTTAGCTTTTTTCCAAACCTCTTGAATTTTTGTACTTTTCAAAGAGTTATTCGACATTGATGTTGATGGTAAAAATTTCTCCCTGGAAACTACTCTTTGAAGGTGTTGCCCTGAAGCTTATGCAGGCCTGCTGCTTTAAAGAGGTCTAACACTAGAAGCTTCATTTAAACATCACCCTTGGTTACTTTTTGAATGAAAGATAAATGTTATCATCGTTAAGTGGTATGACATATCTACTTACTTATTTTCCAGATACAAGAGAGCGATTTATTGACTGCCTCTATCTTTTACAGTGTTATGAACAACTAGTCAGTTTTGTTCACTAATCAACAAGAAAAATTGCTGTGGCTCATTTTGTTCCTAACACAGTTTTAAAGAAACACCCATTTATTGCTCATTACCAACGATTGCCAATTTCTTCTGTCTCCTCTTTCATTGCACTCCTACTTGCAATGCATCACCACCTCTGTTAAGTGCCTTACTGATACAGCACGTAGCAAAAGTAATGCAATTTATTTCTATGTTAATCTCCACACATTTACATTGAGGGTGATGTATATCCATAGACTAAATCTTTATTTTTCCTTCAATGTTTTAATGGCCATCTCTTTTTTCACTGTTGAAGCCATTCACTGAGTATGTGTGCCTGTTTATTCATGGAGATCTGCTTTCCCTCTTTCTTGTGCCAATTTCTTTCCTGTGTATAGATAGCCAACTTTCTTGACTGTGAGTTATGAGGCAGTTGGTTCTATCTTTTAGGTTTTTAATTATCTGACATAGCTCATATTCAGTCTCCTTATTCTTTGTTTCTTGGTACATGAACATTTTTTGTTTTGGTGAAATCACTTTTCTTAAGAAGCCTCAGACTATTACAGATTATTTTCTTTGTATGATAAAAATAACCATGCCTAGATAATTTCCATGAAGGCATGCAAGATTTGTAAATGCAATCTATTTTTATTTATCCTGTTCATATCTAATGCTGAATTTATCTTTGTACAGGTTTCCAGAATTTTTCAAATTTTTGAAATTCTGAGGAAATTGTTCCTACAATTTATGGCTGCATTGAAAAAATTATCACAAATCCACTGTGTAATACTAGTTGTGAAATTAAAATTACTTGGTGCTCACCATTGCACTATCTCTGATGACCTAAGCAGGGTTTATGTAATTTCATCAGCCAAGATAGCCTAGAAGTATTTTTCAGGGAAGCAAGAAATTTGAAAGAATGATAGAATTCTATTCTTCATTTTTCCTTTGTATTCTAAATCAAAAGGTATAGAAACACATGCTTTTGAGTAGTTAATAAGAAAAAAAAAAACCATAAAACTCCAGGCTTCATCTTCTGATATGCTAATTCTGGAAATAAAAAAGCAGTGAAACTCTCTGTAAATGGAAATCACAGAATGTCTGACAACAATACCCTTGCCAGAATGCTGAGAACCATTTCTTATCTCAGCAAATCCTTCCAGCCTTGACTGTCATATTAGCCAGTTTTATTCTTCACTGCATGTCTTTGATAATCTGCAGCATGTTCCCATGGGAGAAAGTTATGCCCATTTGCCTGTGAGCAGCTCACAATGTTTAATGAGTATCTGCACGTTCTATCAAGGTTTTAAAAGCATTTCTGCTCGGATAAATTGAGCAGTCCTTTCATTAGCTTTATGTATGCAGACTTGCTATTCCTCTCAAAAACAATAAGGCATTTGAGTATTTTTTTTTTTTTTTGTGAGTGAACTTGCACATTGCTTTTTTTAAATTTAAGGATATTTTTGCCAGTGTTTTCATTTCAGCTGGATCTGAAGACCAAGTTTATTCTGGTTTCTGCATTATGGTGTAATGCTACCTCTGTCGAGTCTCTTTCTAAAGAGGCAGTAAAAGATTACCTTTGTAAATTCTAGTGTGTAATATATTAAAATAAAAGGTGTCTTATTGATTGTGACAGTGACAAGTTGTTCACCAAGTATATCCCAAAAGATACTAGTAGTATTTCTTGGCACTGTCTGCCTTAAAATGGTTTTTGGTAAATCCCTTACAAGCAGGTGCCTAGAAAATTCTTAATTAATCCAAGTCCTTCAATTTATTGTTTTTTAAATATACATTAAATGTCATTTTTATCTTTCCTGTTCCTAAAGTTAATTGTTTCAATAGTGTATAGGTGCAAAATTGACTTAAAGAACTGCAGTGTAAGCATATACTGGGTAAATCTCGTCCATTGCACTTTATGTTGGATAATAATTTAGTTTATTTTTATTCTTATTTTAGACTGTCTCAATTTAAAGTTCCTTAGTACCTATAAGATGTTCCAAATCTAGTTAAAGATGTCTATTTGTGACAACATTGCTATTTCCTAAAAATTTTTTTTTTTTTTTTATTGTGGAGCATTATAACTTCAAGTATCCTTAACGTTAAGGACCTTGACTTAACTTTGGTATGTCTGTGATAATTAGGAAGAAAGGGGGGAAATCTGACCACTGAGAAGTGTTTCTCAAGGCTGTAAAAGAAGGTCACACAATGGAGCACTACAGGCCCCATGAGCCAGCTGGTTCTTGGGAATAGCCAGAGATGTTTTTGTGCCAAATTTAGATAGCAAAATACATCTGTGGTACAAGCACCATTTAGAAATCAGGCCAGCCAGAAATGGGAACCCTGTGAAAAATTAACTATTTCTTTTTATTTCCTTTGTGGGACAACTTTAATTTCATGCATAGATTTAAGTTACTTTTTGTTATTATGGAGTGTTTTGAAAACAAACAACATTTGAAGATGAATTTTGTTATTCTTTAAAAAAGTTTTGGAATAAGCCTGTGGACTGTTCGAAGTTTTCAATTAAAAACCATGGAAGGTTCTTTTTGATGTTGGCAGACTGGTGAGGACAGAGCCCTCCTCTTTGCTCTGCCAGTCCCAGTTGTGTTGGAAACTCATTCACATGTCAATTCTGTGTGTAGGGAGCACAGAGAGCTTGTGCTTGAAAGAATATTCCTCACCCTTAGTGAGGAACTAAGGGTAAAAATGCTGGTATTACAGCAGATAGGATGGAGTTAGTATTTCCTCCCTGAGCATCTTTAACCTTGTGAACCAGCATATGAAACTGCTTCTTCCTTAATAATCATGGAAGGCAAATGGGAAAGTGTACCGTGACTTTAGAGGGCATGGGACAAAACCTGCTCAAGTTTTTTTTCATTACTCCAGTGGACTTGGAAGCTTGTTGTACCTGTCTGCTAGAGAAGGATGTTCTCTAAATATATGGCAGCTGCTACCTTGGTGTTTCAGAGCTCACTCAGTGCCTAGTTAACAGAGCAAAACTTCATAAACCAAAAATACATGGCAAGATGATTTCCCAGAATGGAAAGGCCGACAGATTGCCTCCCATCTTTTGGTCCCTCCTCAAAGGAAAAAAGAAAGGAAAAAAGAAATGTAAAGATGAAGTCTTAAGTAAGCAGGAGGAAGATGGAGTAAACTTCTAGAAAATCAGTAAGTATATTTCCAGGTTTCTGGAAGTAGACGTTTGGAATAATATAACTCAAGGCTTAATAGGTAATGATAGCTAAGGAGGAATTATTTAACTCATGTAATAGATACCTTAGTTTTGAATTGAAGATATTTTTCCTCTGAGTGTTGGAGTTGTAAGTGAGCTCTGTTGGTCTACAGGAAGTATCTGAGAAAGGGAGGAAAGTTTGGGCAACAGCACTGGAGCAAGGGACAGGACCGGGACTGGCAGATGTGTGTAATTGTGCAAATGTGAGAAACTAAATGATGAGAAGGAAGTAATTTACTGGTTTTGCAACTCAGTTGTAGATTGTAAATATGCCTGGTAGGCAAAGGAGGTGAGTGCATGGAAAACCAATATAAAGCCAACATTTATTGTCGAAAACTGCAGGGAAATCTGACAGCCAGAACTTCAGTGGACTACGACTGAACTGCTGCAGTGCTATGAATCTACGGGTGTATTTCTGCACCATTCATCTCATTTCAGTGCTGGGCCCCTTGTGCTTTTCTCAGTTTTTATTAACACGTGTAGGTGAATTCACTGTCATCTAGCCAGTTGCCTGTTGGAATGTGCCCAAAGCATAGTAAGTATTAGTTGTTGTTGGCAACAGAAAAACTAATCAAACAAAACTCTTCCAGTCAAACTCAAAACTTTATTACTGCTCAAGATACAGAAAAGAAAAGGAGTTAGTTAGTAATTGGAAGGTAGAGCTCATAATTCAGAAAATACAGATGTCAAATACTCAATAATAAATTTAAAATCCTAGTTTTAGTGTATATTTATTAGCTGTCCTTCAATTCTGTGATAAAGCTTAGCCCCTTCCTCATGAAACGATCATTTACTAAATGTATTCCGAGTTATTTGGAAACTGTTGTATGGTACAGCTGGAAATGTTTTTCCCTTCAAACTGCTTGGGTACTGTATGTGACAGCCCCTCCACTTTTATACCACAGTAGATCAGATACATCAAATCACTTCCAAGATAAAAATAGTTTAAATGTATTCATGATCTTTTAAAAGGCACATTCCAGATGTTTGTTAACTCCTTGACCACCAGCAAAAGAATGATATAAATACTAATGTAGCACAGTACTTTTTAATGAAATAGAAATGGTCTTCAGTTATTAGCACAGAAAGTGTTAATCAAACATGTTTCTTTGCGCGTGGTCCAAGTTCCATTATTAACTTGGCAGAACTTCAGCTTTATAAAATAATGTCAATATGCTGCTCAACAAGCTTTATTTATAACCATCTCATCTAATATTGCTCTTTGCTTGTAATTAGTACAAATAGAAAATTATGTGGTGCTAGTCACTTTCAAATTGATTTAAAGAACGGTAAATAATTTTCAAAATTCTATAAACAGATCTTCTAATAAGCCACCCTTAGAAGAGACTTTTGCTGATGACACTTCAGGCTGTTGCCTCAACAATTCCATAATTAGTTATTAAAAAAAGAAAATTCCTTTTGATTTCTAAATAAATACAATGGCATAAATAAAGCCTGAAGATAGTAACGTTGGGTACAAAGTTTTCCTGCCTGGATTTCCTTCCTGCTGAAGACCCACATCAGCCTCAGATCCCAGATCCATACTAGTAAGGGAAGATTATTGATTTCAGTTGCTCTTAGTCAGGTTGGTCAGCATAGGATGGTTGAGTGCAGTAATTCAAGGTGGGATTTAAAACAGAACATTACCTACTCTGCTTTAACTGTCATGTGAACATACTTGATGCACACTAAAACTGGGTGATGCAGCCTGCTGGATTTTCTTAGTTGACTTGGGGAACTTCAGTTTGCCCCCATTATCCTAAAAATGCAGACAGGTTTCAGTTCCTGGAGGTCTATGGTGTTTGCTGCATTTTGGGAAAACCCTGATGGAATCCATATAAAGGATGATATACAGACATAGTACAAAACAGTAACAACTTGAGAGATTTCATGGAATTAGGCTTCATTTCACTCATTTGCGTGGAGTGATTCTCAAGACTGTCTGAAGAGCAGGCAGCCAACAGGTGACAGGCAAACAGCTAGGAATTGCATCAGCACCTTCTTAATGACCTCTCCATAAAAGTTCTAACTTCCAGAAACCTTTTTTTTTTTTTTTTTTTTTGGGAGCATCTTTTCAGAAACAAATAATGGAAAAGTTATCTCAAAAGAGAACAGCTGGACCTAAAAACAGCCTCTCCTAGGAAGAGGGAAAGGAGCTTAATAATTTTTC
This sequence comes from Anomalospiza imberbis, assembly GCF_031753505.1. Classification (NCBI taxonomy): domain Eukaryota; kingdom Metazoa; phylum Chordata; class Aves; order Passeriformes; family Viduidae; genus Anomalospiza; species Anomalospiza imberbis. Next base: position 107,352,327 of record NC_089683.1, read on the forward strand.
AGATATGCTGGATCACTAGTTAGCTTCATAATAAACATAATGAAACCACCCTGACCAGATGCCATAACAACTTCACAACGTATAAGCAGCTAATGGTGAAATCACTGTAGGGTGGGTAAAATTCAACTGAAGAGAAGGCACAAAAATCTACAGATCATTGCTTTGGTTCTTAATATCCATTCACTACAGCCCATTGTCCCCATGAACATCTTTCTATCATACCTTTGCAGGAGAACCATGTGTTAATATTGTAGTAGTATTACACCCAGTACATAAAACATTGGTACTTCTCTTTTTCACAGTTGTGTCATTCCCATAAAACTACTGAAAGAATCCCTGGGAATGGTTTTAAGGATCTAAGACAAACATCTCAATATTAAGGAAATGGCTTGAAAGTCCTTATCTCATTACACTGCCAGAATGACTGTTCTAACAGCTAATAAAGACACTTGTAAATTCTTCCTCATGGAAGTCTGTCTTGATTTCTTTCTCTTGCTTCTAAATGATAAAATAAGCTGAGAACAGCAAAATATTTAATTGGGCTACTAATTAAATGTCAGGCATGGGCTGCCTGTTAAAATCAAAGGTTAGCTGGCAGTTAAGAGCATTTATGACAGATCTCTAGATCCATTGTCTAGCGATGTGCAAAGTAATAAGACAATCTTCTCTGGAATATGTTGCTTTCCGGCCCTAAAATGCATTTGTAGAGTTCTTATCACTATTTCTTAGTTCATGGTACTGCCAAATGCAGGGAATCACATATTTCTTTTCTCAGTAAGTGTGCTTTTAAAAATCAGCATATTAAAAGATAGAGTAATTACCATGCTGAGATTGCAGCTAGTTCAGGAGATTATTTTTGTTCAGATTCTGCCGAGGAGAAGATTTTGTGTTTTAAAAAAGAGATGTTAAAATATAATACTGAATTAAAGCCCAAACCTTTCTTGCATTGAACTCAAGTGAGCTTATATGCAGTGGTACTTGGGAATTTGTGGTTCATGTGATTGAAGAACCTGACACATTCTAATATATTGCAGAGCTCCTTTTTGGCATAGATGAATCCTCATTTTATAGATGGGGAATAGAGTACAAAGACATCAAGGTATGTTGACACTCCCAGTGGGAGTTCAGTCCAGATAAAAGCTTTAGAGGGGCTATTTAGCCGTGGAAGTGCATGGAGGCTCTGCTTAAATTTCCCTATCCTGGTTTTCATCAAGGTAAATGAACCTTTATGCCAATGTAGCATGCACGTTTCTGAAGAAGTTTGAAAAATCTCACATTCTCTCATACAGAGGAAAAAAAGATCTTTTTCTTTCCAAAAAGAATGTTTAGAATGTCTTACTTGTATTGGTGCTGATAGAAATATTTGCAATTATAAACCACTTGAATACATATTGAATACACACTTATAGATATATTCTTTTATGTATACATGTGTGTGTGTGTGTGTGTATCTGAAACTGACTTTCCTAAAAAAGATGTTGAATGGCAGGTGAGTTTTTGATATTTTTTTTAATAACATTTTTAAGACGCTTTGAGCCACAGGATTCTGGAGAAGAATTTATAAACCTTCGCCTAATAAAAGCATATTGCAACATAATACTGGAATTTCACTTCACTGAATATATTTTTAAAGCCAGAACAAAACCACCTTACAACTCTTATCTTGTGCTGAATGCTTCATCACCATCATGATGACGGGCAACAAATCTTTGAAGTCCTTGTATTAGCTGGGTAGTATATTAGTATTAATTGGGTGAGACAGATCAAGTAATGCCAGAAAACATTCAAAGATTATAGTCTTGTAAGGTAAGTTTATTGTAGGCTGAGAGCTTTTTGGCTTTATTATGTTTGGCTTGTGACTAGTTTGTCAGTTCATCTATTGTTGATATAAAATGGAGATCAGATGGTCTGTTTGGCAAAGGCAGGTGACCTGCTTTGATCAGGATCCCCAGAGATTACAGTCAAGTCTGTTTTTGTACTTAAACAGAAAGTTAGCTGTCCTGAGGAGTTTCTCACTTTGAGAGCTGCTAGTCTACCTTTTCCCTCTTCCTTCAAAAACTCAACCTGGTGACTGAGAATAAAACTTTAATGTTTCATGCCAAACCATCTTTTCCCAGTCTTTTTACTTCTTTTGAAAACTCATTTTGAGCAGCTGAAAGCACGTTATATTTTTGTAATCGCAAACTTGCTGGCGGTCATATTCAGTCAAGAGATTTTTCTCCTTCTTTTGAGCTGTGAAATCGGCAAAGGAAAAAACTCCCCAGCCCCTTGCAAAGCAAAATACAGATCCATGAAGGCACTTTCAGTATTTTTGCATACTTTGAAATAGATGTGGTTTCGTAGTGAAGTGCTAGCTCACTGAAACTTGAACTGCTCAAATTGCTGCTGAGGAGCAAAGAGCACATTTAAGAGCTTTCTTAGGTTAGGGGCTGCTCCTTCATCATGTTCAATTTGCATCTCAGAACCTGTGTGAATAGCAAGAAGTTGCTCCAATGTGTACTCCAAATTGTGCCAAACTCTCAAACATTTTTGTTGTGGAAGGAGAGAAGATGGAAGAATGGCTCCTTATATGAGAAGATTAGTTCTAGCACATGTATTAGATATATGGTCATTGCATTGGTCTCCTTGGATGGATAAAATCAGCTGGCCCTGCACCAGAAGTATTTATTTGCAGCCCTTCTCCAAAAGGAGTAATTTTACCCAAATTCTTTCATGTCTTTGTCCCAAAAATAATGGAAAATGGGATAAATCTTAATTCAGTTGATGGAGACATTTTCTCAAATACAATCCTAGAATAGTTTGGGTTCAAAGGGATCTTAAAGCTCAGTTGGTTCCGACACTTCTGCCTCATGTGGGAATACCTTCCACTAAACCAGATTCCTCAAAGCCCCATCCAACCTGGCCTCGAACACTTCCAGGGATCAGGCATCCACAGCTTCACTGGGCAACCTGTGCCAGTGTCTCACCACTCTCATACTGAAGAATTTCTTCCTAATAATGATGAATTCTGGTTTTTATGTCCACCAAAAGAAATGCAGTGGCTTTCTGCACTTTGGATTGACAGAAGGAGTCATCCTGCTGAGGTTCCCATGGTGGGCTGAGCACCTGCAAGGGATGGGAAAACAAAAAGATCTACTGAAAACCACTTAACTAGCCAGCACAGATTGTAGTACCCAATTAAGTTGGCTCCAGGTCTCTAAGGCCATATTAATCTCTCTATAGCTCTGATGAACAAAGTAATTTAATCTAAAGATTTAATAAAAACCTTCAAAGTCTGAGAGTTTTTACATTACAGATCGCTCAGTGTCAGAGATTTATTCCTACTGTGTCATGCTGTACTTCACATGCAATCATTCAGCAGTCTGTCTGAATTTTAAATCTATCTGAGGTCCTACTAAAATATGAAGGAGAGGTGCATCTTAAAATCCAGCATGTCTGAGAACTAGAATTTTTATGTTGAAGTCTGGCTTTTTTTTCTCTATAGATAAATCTGTAAATTTTTTTCTATAGGTAAATCTCTCTGAAAGTTCATACTGAAGTTGAGCAAAGCTGTTGTGAATAACAGCTCTTGCTGTGAAAGAGTTCCAGTGTTTTCCTTGAAGGTTGCCCTAGAGCAAGTCAGTGTGTTTTTAAAGATTTCTTATGCCACCTATGTGTCCAGGCTTTACCACATTTATTCCAGTGCTCCTAGAAATGCAGATTGAGACTCTTGATGAAATTTCAGAGATGGGTTGCTTTAGAGTCTGTTTTTTGGTTTATAATGCTGTGGTGCATGGTGGCACCAAAGAACAGACCTTCTGCAAAGAAATTTCTGAGGCTGGGACTTTCAGGAGGAGTACTTTGACATGTTTTTGTCAAAATCTTCAGCAAGTCACCTGCAAAAGCAACTACTTTGTAACTGCTGCAGTCATAATTCAATGAAGATATTGCCAAAATTCTCATGCAAGTAATGTGTGTGTTACACAGACCAAAAAATTTAGTTTTTAATTTGAAACATTCTTCTGAGCTCTAGTTCTTCATAATTACTAACTCTTTCAAAAACTGACCTGTGGCAGCAGCACTCTGGCCACAGAGAGAAACACATCTTTTCCAGGCATCATGCTGGGAAAGGCTGTGAGAAGATCAGAGAAAAGAATGAGAAACAATTCTTAGCTTCTCTTGCTGCACCTGTTGTTGTGAACAAGTGGAATGTGTTATGGAGATTTGTTTACCAAAGGGTGGTTTCTTAATTGGCCAGTGGTTATGGTGTTTGGATTGGAGGACCAATCAAGTCCAGCTGTATCATAACTGTCTATAAAAGCAATGGGTTTCTTAATAATAATATAATAAAGAGATTGATCAGCCTTCTGTGAATCATGGAGTCAATGCTAATTATTACCCAGCCGGGGGCCTGCGACAAAACTGAGCAGACTGATTCTTCTAACGCTTCCTCCTATTGACTTGATTTTCTACTGTTATGTGAATGACTTGAAAATTGCACCAAAAAACCAACCAACCAAAAAAAACCAAACCAAAACAAAACAAAACCAAGCCCTCAAAAAATAAAAAAAAAAAAAAAAGCCAAAAACCACCCCAATGTAGACATTTTAATAAAAATATTACTATTAGTTTGTGTTGAAGTGGCTGGTACAGGAAAAGTACAGGCTGATTTTTGGTCCATTCAGGACTGTATGACTGCCAAATATTAAAGAGTGAGATACATGAATGAGTGGAAGTTATGGTCTCTGAATGACATGGATATATAGCACAGGTCTCAGTCTTTCATCTGTGTAAAAAAGATAGAAAGCTCAGTGTGATATTGTTGGCTAATAATGAAAAAGTTATCTGGTGCATGGTCTCTGTTTGGAACACAGATAAAAGACCAGCTGTTAGCTGTATAATGCACACATCATTGAATTGGTTAGTGAAGCAAAGTTTGCATTTAAAATCATTTGGATCTGTGATACCAAGTCTATTTTAAATCCAGAAAGGCACTGCATGAAATAATAGTGAATGCAGGTATTCTTCCAACATATTAACAGCCATTTCTCTGTGTTAAAGTGCTTTGTTTATTTATATTGCCCTGTTGTGATGTTATATATGTAGTAGATGGTGCCCTATACACCATAAAGAAATCAAGTGATGAAGAAAAGAGGAATTTGTCACCTGTTCATTAGAGAAACATCCCAGATCTGAGTTCAGAAGGAAATGTAAAGTGAACTTATCTTAGGATTAGTAAGGTCCAGATGTTGTTACTTGACAGTGGGCTCACATACCATAAGGGTAAAATATTAGAATTTGGAAAGGTTCTTTCTACCTGCTTGAAGGCATGACAAACAAGAATTACAGCATGCCACATATTTAATTGCATTTACCATGACATCTAGCAGATGCTGGAGAAAACAGGATCAAAAGTTTTGTGTCCCGAGGGAAGGTCAGCTCACACCAGATGTACCAGTTTTCTTCCCCTTCTTATATAGTAAAAAATGTGCAGTAAATTGATTTAAATCTTACTTGAATCTCCCTAGAGAAGTATATATGTAATAGCATTTCAGCTTTACTGACAATATAGGTACAATTAATTTACCCAAACTCATTCCACCATGCTAATGAGGTAATCTTATTCTGAAAGAACAAGCCATTAGGAGGAAAGTTTGTATATGGAAGCATAATAGTTCTTAATGGTGTGTACAGAGACTTTTGCTAGTAATCACTGGGGAGTCTAAAATAGGAAAGAATGCGTTTTTGTCAGTTATATTTTTATATCTTTATCAAAAATACAAAGCTTGAGTTAAGCTTGGATACAAGCTTAGAAACAAGAATGAAAATCACCTTTATAGGAGAATATGAATTGTGGCATGATGTGTTGCGTGAAATGTCATTACTGTAGCTCTGGAAAGAAAAATGTATACTTTAGGAGGAGAATCAAAGCTGATGGATGGTGTGTTATCAAAGATGAATTTTGACAGCTTTTTGTTTTGATCTCAAATAAAGCATCTACTCAATTCTGAGTTTGTTTAATTCTTACTTTATAGGCATGTTCTCTGCTAGATAGCTGAAGCTCTATCTTAAAAATGGCAATGGCTTAGGAAAGGAGATAATTAATCTGTGTCCACCTTCAAATTTCAGACTACTTAAAATGGGGCGAGTGACTATATCTCTGCTTAGGTGAAAGTTAAATCTGCTGGATGCTGTCAAATGTTTAAATTGATGAAAGAATGATTTTACAGATGGGTCCATCATTTATGAATACCACCTGAGAATTTACTGTTATGTAGAGGTCAACTGTATGCGTAGAAATGTGTATTCACTTGGTGCTTTGGAAGAGATTTCTTGGAGAAAATGTTTATTAACTCCATAGTGTGGTATGCAGCCTTGTACCGTTGAACACACAGAGCAAGTGGTTATCAAAGAGAGGGCATTGCAAGGTCATGAAATTCCTTTCCCTGCAGGGTAATCATACCCTTTGTGGATAACCAGTTGCTCTGTCCTCTCAGTCTTGCAGCAGGGTAAATTACAGAATCCCTACAGTGCACCTATTGATTTTGGCTTGTCATGTCTGCAGGCCAGTTATTTCCTTACAGCAAACACAGGGTGTGCAGTTAACTATTACTGGGTGCTTGTCCAATTTCACGTGGCATCACCAAAATGTAAGGATGACAAGATCCTCCTTTTGTTTCCTTTCTGAAAGAGTGACTGTACCTCAAGCATTTGGTCTTGTTTTCATTTATGGCAATTAACAATGTAAGTGATGATGGAAAATTATGTTTGGAAATGGCTGTTCCTTCATGACCATTGGCCTTTCATCTGAACTTACCTTTTGGTTTACCTGGTCTATGAAGATGATAAAAAGTCAGGTACGCTTGATGAAATAGTAGTAAATAATATTCCCTGAGACTTCTGATGATGTGAACAAGTAAGTTTAGTCATTGAAAGTCAGCTTGAGAGATGAGGATACTGAGGATCTTCAGCAATCCAGTGAGTTTTGCCTTAGGTGTGGGTAGAAAAGCTGATGATAATAATTGCTATTTCTAGCTTAATTAACTATCTAAATCTGAGTTTGCATAAGGTTCACAACAGTAATGAGAATCTGATATTTTCTTGTGAAATTTCAAAGTCTTTCTAGTTCCTCAAAGACAGATTAAGTCTTCACAGTCTTTACACATAGTGAATAGAGAGTTCTCATCCTTGCAAGAAAAAGTGGAAGACAGTTTCTTTAAACCATCTCTTTTTTGATTTCTACAACCTTAGTGCAGAGAATATAGGCAATGCAATAGGTAGGCAAGACATGAACTGCAAAAAGGGCAAAGCAGAGCTGAGGTGAAGTTGGAAAGGGGAGGTTGAAGGAAACAAACCACAGCCACTGTGCACGCTCAGTGAAAAGCAGTATCCAGCTCTGCATTTTTCTGCCAGGTAGCATCCTTAGAAGGTATAACCTAAATCCATTGTGTCCTTTATGAATTGTTTGCATTTTTGCCATGGAAATTGAAGATATAACATGTTAAAAAGAAAAGCAATCTTTGCCGACTGAATATTATGGAGTTTTAATAGTTTTGCAAAACAAGTTCTCAGTTTTGAGCCTACAGATGAAATTTTATTGACTGATATACTGTTTAACACCTCTTAGAATCAGAGCCTTTCCCCATGTAAAATGAGGAGACCATTTGGGAAGACAAGATTATTGGGGGCTTTCCAGAAAGGGTATGTTTCAAATGGAGAGGGGAGTGTTTGGACAAGTCCCAGTCTCTGCACAGGCCTCTGGCAGTAGACAATAACTTTATTGAGGCCCAAAACCCACTCAGGCTTTTCAGGTTCTTAATAATTTCTGATTAGGTCTATTACAACATGAATTATCTATTGAATAGACCAAGAAAAACAAACATAAGACTTTAAGAGATTACTTAGTACACAGGATAAACAAAAGAAAGACTGTTAGTAGTTAAACAATTCAGTGCACGAGTGAGGTACAGCTAGCTAAGAAATGGTATAGGTTAGGGTTAGGATTCCATGTATCCCACCATCCAGTTTCTGATGGGGCATACATATGGTCCTTTCTCTGTTTTCAGAAGAGTAACCACAGAGATGCGTCCAAACTTCATGGGAAAAGTCCTGTACATTTCCAGGGAGTGTGTAGGAGGCTTCTGTCTCTGTGAAAATTTGTGTAGCTTTTATAGTGTAAAGTAGTATATTTCAGTCAATGATATCTCATTTTTATCTTTCTGTACATCTGACAAAGATGTTTATTCTTATCTGGCACCAGAGATAACCCCCCTGTCAGGCATCTGTCTGCTGGGTTATCTCATCCATAGTCCCCAGGTGTCTGGGGGGTGAGGTGGGGAATGTCCTGCCATAGGTTATCCTTGCAGGATCTCAGATGCTTCCCAATGGCTTTGTTGCTCTTTTCAGCAGACCAGGGAGCAAGCTGTAAAGATGTTCACTTGATGTAATGAATAGTCATTAGTTAATATTGTCAATAACACATCAGATAAACACATCAGAGGGAATTCCTCAAGCAAATGTTTCTCACTGCAAAAACCTACCACAACTCTCCTCAATTCAGCACACAGAATATGCAGGGAAATAAATTAGTTCAGATAATCTACTTACCCAGCCAGAAATATATCTATAACCCCAAAGAACTCTGAAAATTAATGTTTTCTGTTATAAATGAGTGTTTCCCAGATATTTTTAAGTGGCATTTTTTGTTTGGTAGGAAAAGAGATATGTGAAACTCTTATATTGCTTTAGATTGTATATAATTTTTCCCCATGCAACAAAGATTGGATGGGTCTTATTATTTGAAAGTGTTTTCAGTCATTTAATGACAGTTTTCCCATACTTTTCAACTGTACATGATGAAGACTTTTCAGTGTAATAGATTTTTTTCTGAGAAAAGAATGAAATACGGCTAATCTGATCTGAGTACTTTGACTACCCAGATTAAATTTATAATCTGACACAAACCAATTAACCTGTTTTTACTCTGGGCTTATAAAATATGAATTATGCTGAAGTATTTTGAATAATTGAAAAATGGATGTGACTTCTAGCTATATGAAATGCAGGCATATTATTTGTGTTGGAGGGAAAAAAAGACCCAAGGCTGCCGGCACTGTTCTGGCTTTTTTGCTGTCCAGCCTAGTTTTTGGTTCACTGACAGTACAAATATTGATTAATGAGTTCAGTAAAGACGTGACAAAGCTGTTGCTGCTGCCTCATGTTTGTTTTCCCTTTTCATGATACATTGAGCAAGATATGGAATCCTGTCCAAAAGATCGTGAGTGATAATAACATTTCAGTCATGGGAGAAATGTACCGTAAATGTCATCTTTTAGCTGGGATTTCTGCCTTCCATCAGCAAGTAGTGATTGAATCTATTAAATGAGAGAAGGCTGTTGTGCCAGTTAGGGCATTATTGAAATGCATTTTGACATAGACTGTTGCCTAAACAATCAAATATATCAGCAGGAATAGGACACTGGGTATACAGTGTATATATCTAGTCTGTATAATGTTTAAGCAACTTGAGGATTTTTTCCTTGTGGCTCCTAACTATAAGCATTTTCCTGGTCAGTGTTTTTGATGTCTGCAATTGGTATGGCTTGACTTTGTTCCTTTGTTGAAAAACAAAAAATCATACAAGTCCCCAGAATACTGGAATAAGAACAGAAGTTAGTCTTATAGCCAAGTTAAGCTTTGTGAAAACAGAAATCATGTGGAAGTATATGAGTGAGAAAAAAGGGGAAACAGAAGGAGCTGTCGAGAGGAAAAGTATCTGAGATGGTAGTTAGAGTAACCAAGGTATTGTATACATGGAAGAAAAAAAGGGAAGTGCTGATTAAAGAGAAAGTGCTTCAATCCTTTCATCCCTGTGGTCACTTCACCTTAGGTATGGTGTCCTTGCTTACAACAGGGCTGCTCACATAGTAGGAAATTATTTGTTTTAAGCAGCTGCTTCAAAGCACAGCCTTAAAAAGGCACATGAGTTGCAAGGGGTTTATATATGCAAAGAAAATCCAGAGAGTGCTTTTTAAAAGAATCCCAGAGGGCAGAAGCCGAGGCAGGTACATGGAGTGCCACCTAGGCCGTGTAGCAGCGTTAGCCTTTCCCTGTCCTGAGTGCACTTACACTGGTCACATGGGATCTGAAGTACTGACCGCAAATCCCAGTGTACCACAGCTGCCCGAGATTGCTGGGCTAAAGTTAAACTCTTAAACCAAGGCTCATCTGGCTCCTGTCTTCTCCTAACCCCATCTCTGCTCATGCTGTTTTTGCCCTTTTTAATGTGTAACTCTAGGAATGAGCTGAATCCTTCAGTTGAATCAATCTCACACAAAGCTGAATGGAGTGGTCCATCAGGGAAGCTGACTGGTACGGATGAAAGCATGCTAAGCAGTGCTGCCATCTGCATTTCATATGATGCTTGATTCATGGGCTATTCTGGAAAACTGTTTTAGCTCCTTTTAGGCAAAGGGAATTAGGAATGCTGTAAAATACTTTCAGTCTTTTCATACTTTTTATGTGTTTGGTACAGTGGGAAAAAAAGGTGAATGACAGATTTGTTTTGCATTTCTATAAGCATTAATAGCATTTCAAAAAGAATGCAGCTGGAAATATTACGTGGCAAAATCCTGGTACAAAAATATTGCTTATGTCAGATAGATTCATGCTGAATTCTCTTAATTGCTACCAGAGCCATGGTAAAGTCTCCAAAATATCTGGAAATGTGGAGATATTATCAACAGGAAAATGCTTTTAAAAAATATAAACACAGCTTTTTATAAAAATGGTGATTTTTCTAGGATTAAGATCTCCTTCACATCAGCCAGTGAGAAGCTCATGAGGTATATAATTAGCAAGTTCCTGCTTCTTCCAGATCTTTTTTTGTGCCAATCTGTTTTTATCATGATCTTGATCTAATCAGATTCTACTGATTGGTGGCTTGTGCAGAGAAGGTCTCTTCTTTATTTTCTTTGTGTGAGTTCTATGCTCCTTTAGCAGCCTAGGGATGGAAATTTTTACCAGAGTGCTTTGGTTTCCCTTTCTTCCAACTCTGCTCCTGTTGGGTGGTTGTTGGAGTGGTGCCTCTGTGTTGAGCTATGTTTTTATAAGAGACATCAGGCTTTCAAAGGATTATGGATAGACTTGAATAAGACTTATACAGGAAAGATTTCATTAAGATGTTTCTTTGCAGACAAGCAGTACTATAAAAATACATTCATTTTAGTGGAACTCCTCATTCAAAATCCCTCAGCTAAGAGAATTCTGAAATGGTGGAATATGTAAGTGTTCTTCTTGCCCTATTCTTATGATCTCTCTGTTGCTCCCATGGAAGTCCAGGTTCAGCTGTCAGCACCCTGGAGAAAGCCACAGCTTAGGAAAGTTTCTAACCGACCTCCCAGTCCTGCAATTTCTCTTGTAAGCTCCTGCCAGGAAAGCATGAGATGACACATCAACACCTCCTCCTGTGGCAGGCTCTTATCAATCCCCTTGGTGACTCCATCCATCACTTATATCCCAAGAAAAATAGCAGAAGCTCCTACCCCAGCTACTTAACATGATATTATATGTTGTGAATGCAGGATCTGACAGTGTGTATAGCAATCTGGAGTAGTCTTTTTTTTTTAATAATAGTAATTAGCTATCTAATTGCACATCCAAGCCCTGTTGATGCATTTGCACTTGTACATAATCAGGGTTTATTGGAAATCATGGTGGTTTAATGGTTTGTCTCCACTTTCTACAAATGGAATTAGAGATAAATTTAATTTGAAGTAATAAAGTTCAAACAAACAAACAAACAAACAAAACCCAAGAAAACAAACACCAATCAAAAAACAAACAAACAAACAAACCCTTAAATTACACTGAACATATTGATCAGTCCCAGCTCATCCAGCACTGGCTTCTGCAAACTTTCATCATTGAGGATTTGCCCTGAATCCTGTTGAACTTGCCTGAGTAGTATTTACTCTCTCAAGTAATATCTGGAAGCACATTATGGACCCATTAAATGTGTTCCATATTTGTAATAAACCTGCAGAACTAAGTACCAATTACAGGTACATACCTGCCTAATAATTTGTTATACCCAAATTATATCCCACAGTATCTGCCTTTTTGTCTAAATGCCAACAATCTCATTTGTCTTGCTCCTAGCCTGGATGCTTAACAAAAATTAGACAGAATAACAAATGGTATCATTATATTCCTAAATGAATATAATGGAGAGAAAATAAAATTAAGAGTGAGGCAGGAAATTGTTAATATGTTTATGGAATTATTTTTATTACATTAGTGAAAATAGGTTTTCATCTACTTCTGACTTTTCTTTCAATTGCAGCAGACATTTGATTAAAGCAGCATCAAGATATTATTGGCTTTTAAAGTTGTTTCTATGGACTTGCAGGCAGGTAAAAATGATATTGATAAGCAAGAAGTCAAAGATAGGTATATTATCATAAAGGAAGAGTACTCTCAAAATTAAGTTGTGATTTGCCATTTCAGATGCTCTGGTTAAAGATCCATCTGTAGAAGTTACTGAGAAAGTATAGAATCATAGAGTCGTTAAGGCTGGAAAAATGAATGGTAATATGTATTATTTGGTTGTGTTTATATTCTTCCTTTGTTCCTTTTCTCTGGGGAAAAAGTTCAAAAATTCACTGATGATAACTGAAAATTCACTGATCATAACTTTCCTTCAGATGCCTCTGTATGCCATAGCCTCATAATTTTATTAGTGTGCTGGGAAAAAAGGGAATATCTTGAAGTGCCAGGGCTGCTCTATTCTGGTTTGGGAGTCCAGAGAACAAAGACTGAGATCAGGAGATGATGAGCAATTCCTCCCCTAAGGTGGTGTAGTGGTCAGTGTTCCATGGCTGGTTTGGGTTAACTCTGCTCTCAGGAGAATCTTTTTCACAAAAAGGGGAGCAATTCTACAAAGCAGTTACTTTCAGAGAAGCATTGAATTGGCATAAAATTATTTTTATTACTTGAGGATGAGTGCCACCTGAAATAGAAATGGTCTCTGAATGCATTGATGATCAAGGTCAAAGCCTGAAGTGCCATTAGATCATCTCACAGGTTAAGATACAATTTCTGTGAGGCCATGGACATGTGTGCCCATTATAGCTGTGTCAGTAGGGGGAATTTTTGCCAAGTGTCTGGAAAAACCCTCTGCATCTCTAGCAAGATGCCATAACTGTTCTGCTACTGTTTCTCCTCTGCTTCCACCAGCTACTTAATTTGTAGTGTGGAAATATTCCCATTTATTTTTATATGACATTGTACAGATGGTTAGACCTTATGGGATGCTTAAAATGTGTGTTTTGAAAAGATTACCTTTTGGCTTTGTAACTTTTTTTTTTTAAACTGTGGGCAACATTAGCCTAGAACTAGATTGTTTTTGAAATAATATTGCCCACTGGCAGTGAAGGAAGAGGCAGATAGTGTTTTATGTCATGGTGACAGCTTTGAAAGCAGCTCATTCCAACAATTTAGTCCAGGAGGAAAAAGCTTTAGTGTGTGCCTGAAGGAATTTTGTGCTGCAAAACCTACATATAAGTTCATATTAGAAAAGATTACATACATTGAACAAAAAGATTGATGATCTTAAAGCGATTCAATTTCAATATTTTTTTAATTCAAATTTCCTCTGAGAGCAGGTACAAAGATTGAGATGTTGCATGCGCCTCACTGTAATTATGGCGTTCAGAAGATCCCTAGTAAAGAACATAAAAATGGCACTAAGTGTTTAAAGAAGCAATTTTTTTCTGGTTAGAAAACAGTCAGAAACTAAGACATGGTAATTTTGAAAGTGTTTTTCCAATAATAAGTCCTGTTGCCGTGTGTGGCTGGTGTTCTGGGTTGCCACGACATCTGCCTATGGAGGAGGGAAGTTTTATGAGCCATTTATTTCTTAACTTCTTAGCAGTGACAGCCTTCCTGGTGTTCTTTTGTGTAGGTCTTGAATTGCAGCTGCCTATGATTTTGAAGGAAGAAATTGTGATGAGGCATCTGCTTGATGTCTTTTGTTACTCATCAGGGCCCTCTGTCCTTGGCTGAGAGAGGAGCTGGTGGCAGAAGCTGCTGTCCCTGAGAGGCACCGCGGAGCCTCTCGGGGATGTTTTCTGGAAGACAGCATAGCAAGATGCCACGATGGCTTCTCCTCCAGGCACCCTGTAGGAGAAACTGTTTAGTCCCCTAACCTGGTCATTTTTGGTGTCCCCGAATGATTCCTGTCCCATTGTTTTTCCTGATGCCTAAGGAAGCAAAGTCTTTGCTAATGAGGCTGCCAGCTCTCCTCATGATCTTCATACCCAGCTGGAATCCTAGTCTTGTTCTCCAGCCTCATATTTTTCATCCAGTTTTAATGATACCAGTCTGTCTAAGCAAGTTTTCTCCTTTCCCAGTTTACATTTACCCATGGAGGGCTTACCCTTTTAAGCAGAGCCAGCCCCTTCTCCCAGCTGCTGTCCTGACAGATCTGCCTCCCTCCTCCTCTTTTGTGGACCCGTTTTCCACATTGTATTTTAGTTTCTCATCAGCAATATTTTTTTATCAATCTTTTAAATAAGAGGCAAGTAGTTATTTTAGAATGATTTACATGGCGGTGACTCTGACAATGGATAATCCTTCAATAAACAACATTTGGAAGTAACATTCTTGGCAGAGATTTGATAGGAGAAGTGTGAAGCCTGGTGGTGTTTCAGTGGTTCTGTGCATTCTCACTGCAGTCCACCCTGTTTGATCTAGATTTATAAATATCAGAGCAGTTAACACTACTGAGGAGGTTATTGGCTATGTCCAAATGTAAAGCTGTAAAGTAAATATGAACAGAGATGTAATGTGCAATATGAACAATTTGCTTAGAGCTAAGTGATCATTCTGCTGTGTGTGTTAGATTAATTGGCAACATCTTGGTGTATCCAAACTTGGATTTCAACAAATGGAGAGGAAAAAAAAAAGCAGTTTTTGAAAATAAGTGCTTTATGCATTTATAGTTGCATGTGGTCTGTGATTGCTGAGGTTAACAGCTGCTCATTTTATTTTTGCTGATTTTTCAATCATAAAATAATATCCTGTTCCAAGCAGAGGATTTTAGGAAAATACAGGAACAGATGAATAATTTTAGCATGTTACTAACTAAATATAATAGGAGAGGTTTGCATTTCAATGTATTTAATTTTTGGGATTATGGATTTGGCATAGCATTAAAATGGGTCCTTACTATTATGCTATCAGACACTGAAAATGATTGCATGTCATATTATCATTTATTTGCATTCTAATTTGGCTTCAGAAAAACTCTATTACCCAAATATTCACTAACTATAAAAATTGGACAGTCGGTGTAAGCCTGCTGCTCACTAGGACTGAATGAATTCTATGTGTTTACTGGTGATATAAAAGATATGCAGGCAGATATAAAAAATAAGTAGGCCAAGGGAGTAAGGGATTCTCTTCAGAGACCTTAACGTTCTCCAGCTCCTTTGAGCAGTATGCATAGGGTAATAATGATATCTTAATTAGCAAAAATTACAGCTCCATCTCACTGCTTGAAGGGACCACTTAATAATGTAAAAAAGCAAGGCTGTATGTTTTAAAACCATTACTTTTAAAAGCTGGCTTGAACAAAGAATTTCTTTCATTGGTCTTTACAGCTGTACGTTATGGCTGGGGAGGCTTTCATTCCACAAATCCCCTTTATTGGGAACCTGCCCTAACGAAGAGCTCAGGATCTGAAAATGTATAAATTTGGTGTACCTCTGTGAGCACCCATTTTTCTTTTCTCTTTTTGCAACTGAAATAAGCAACATGATGTAATTAAAAAATGAATATTTTCTTTACCAATATAAAAACTAAGAGCATGCCATCTCAGGTATTTGTATTTGTATGTCTTGCAGCATCATCACAAAGTTTAAAAAATATTTATATTTAGTGTTTGATGTCGCACCTGGAAAGCCCATACCCTAAATAAGTTCACAGAAAATCTGGAAATATTTTTTATAAGGAGCTTCACATTCAATACTATGCTCCATATTTCAAGGCATATTCATTTTTGGTATAGTTTTCATATGATTTTTAGAGACAGCTAGAAAAAGTTTTTTTCAGCCAAAAAGAGGAGGTGCACTGTAATCTCTTGCATTCAATGATAGTGGCTGAGATTTCAGTACAAAGTGGGGAAATGGACAAACCTGTGTTTATTCCCAGCTCTGTAGTAATTAGCTAATGAGCTAATGAGATACAATTGTTGTCTTTACCTGTTTCTGACAGAAATATTAACTTAAAAATATTAAAATTGATATCGCACCCTCCTAAAATAATGACCATTCTGTGGAGAATAAGCAGAGAGGGCAGAGGAGATTCCAGTCTGGGGAGAGCATGACCAAAAATGACAGATAGCTTACAAGTAGCATGATGTGACAGAAATATCAGACATCCAGAAAGTATGGCTTTGTTTTGAAAATCGTGCAACTAATGGCAGCTTAGCAGTCTTTTTTTTTTTTCCTTAGAGTTTTAGGTGAATATGATGAAAAGGGTACACTTCATTTATCTGTTGCTAATTTAGTAGGCAAGGATAATTCATAACTTACAAATCTTACACACTATTTATATTTTTTGAAGGCTGATACAATCCCATTTCCCAGATGTAATGCAAGCAGGGCATCAGTTCAGAAGCTGCTGCCATATCCACCTAATTAATAATATTCACCTAGTTTAAAATCTGGGTGAGAATAATGAATTAGAGGAACACAGATGTAGTCAAGGGAGATGTCAAACACATATCTAGCATCAAAACTGAAAAGGCAGAAAAAAAATCAACTTCAGCTCTATTTCAAGTGTTTTCTTGGATTTTTAAGTTTTTATTTCCCGAAGCAATGCTTGGGGAAAAACCACTCCAGCATTTTCCAGAGCAGCAGTAGCTGTACACTTAGCACACAGCAGAGTCTGCATCATTTCACAGCTGTTTCAAGGGAAAGCATTTTATATCTTTTTCTGTGCTGCCTCAGCGCTGTAGCAGTGCTTCCCATGTAGGTCAAGAGACCATGAATGTGCTGGTCACTTTATGCCACCATCAGAAGTGTATAAGTGTTAGCTTAGAGTCTCAGTGGGGCTTGCTTTCTGATTTTTAATTTGTATTATTTGGGTGGAGAGAGGCTGAATAAAAGGTCTTGTTACATATAAGCATACAAAGCAAAAAAGGATATATATTATAAAATATACAGGAGCAGTGCTCTGTGTGATAGCTGTTTTAAGCATCAGTGGATGCAGCTTTTTTCACAGCTGATCTTTTTGCTGCTTTTTTTCCCCTTTCTCCCTATGATTACACTTTACTCCCCTTCCAGTCTCTTCCACACCTCTTAGCCTTTCCTGACCCGTGTGATATTGAAAGTACATTGAGCATGTGGAATGCCCTCCTCCCAAGTTCACTCACCCTAATGCAGAGCACTGCCTTCAGCTTCAATGGCAGCAGAGATCATGCTCAGGCTCTTCCATGGAATCACTTCCCCGCCGTCAAAACACACTTCCTAAGTAAGAGCAGCAGCCCAACCCAGAGTGAAAATAGAAACACGCAGGATAGCCAAGGTAGGGGTAGTGACAAGATGGCCTCAAACTGGAAGAGAGTAGTTTTGGTTTGGGTATTAGAAAGAAATCCCTTATTGGGAAGGTGGTGAGGCATTGGCACGGGTTGCTCAGAGAAGTCATGGGTTCCCCCATTGTTGCCCTGATTTTTAAAAGTGTTAAGTTTTCTTTTATAGTTCTTTTGAAAGTTTTAAAGTTCTTATAAAACTTCTTTAGCCTTCTGATAATGCTTACATATTTCTACTGGAGTTCTCACACACTGTTTATGTAAATAATGATTGTTTTGCATTCTTTTTTGTGGGAGGAGAGAATTGATGGACTGTTAGTTTACCCAGTGTGGTTGGAGAGGTGGTAATTCCATCCTCCAATCCACAGTCACCTCTGGAATTCTATAAATACCAGATGTTCAAATAAAACTTTCTCCTTTTTCTCTTTTGAACTTAACAAGCTTCTGTGTACTCATTTCACATCCAATAGCGACACCCCATCCCCAGAAATGTTCAAGGACAGGTTGGACACTTCAGGAACAACCTGGTCTAGTGGAATGTGTCCTTGCCCATGGCAAGGGGATTGGAATGGGATGGTCTTGAAGATCCATTTCAACCCAAATTGTTTGTTGCTTCTTTGACAGGACAGCAGCTCTACCTGCTCCTTCTGTGTCCCACTCGATCTCACCTAAAGCTTCTTCATGTCAACATCTAAAATAATTCTCTATGTTCCTGTGTAAACCAGTGGCCTTGAAATTAACTCAGTCATTGGTGGTGGAAGTTCAGTCAATAAGACCAGGAGTCATGTCAATAAGAGTTGGAGGAGTTGGGGTTTCTTCCCATAAAGGTGCATGGGTTGCAGGTTTTAGTCTTTCAGTGACACTGGTCTAGTACATCCATTTCCTTTACCTAAGCCATGGGCAAGGCTTATTTTTTAAGGAAGAATACTGTGATATTTTGTGAAATGTCAAGTGATTATCTCAGCAGAAATTGAATACCAGTGGCTTAGCTGAATGAAAAAATAAGAGAGAATCTCATCTTTTATATAAATGAGAGAAAAGCCTAAATAACTCTGTGGGCCCTGATCTCCAGTTCGTTGTAGGAGCACATCACAAAGCTTCCCAGAGAGGAGGATGGCTTCAAACAGCGACCTTGAAGTCACCGCTGCATCACTCAAGCCTGACTAGTGATGTCCAATAAAGAAAATTGTTCTATGCATAAGATAATAGGAAAATCAAGATCATGTTTACATATACTGCAGCACAATTGGAAAATTGGGATTTGCTGGTTAATTCCACCTGTGGAGCACAGACACATAACACAAACTATGAAGAAGTGAGCCTTAAAATGAGACTAGGTTTGAATACAGCATATTCATGTCAGATTATTTCTTTTTTTTAAGTAATTTCAGGATTTCTGCCTATGCCATGACTTCAGATGGGGTTTAGGATTACTTATTTTTTTTTCCTTTCTAGAACAAAAGCAACCTCTTTTGCCTGAGGTAGGCAAGACAAAAATATTGGCTATTCTAAAATAAGAACTAAAATAAGAAATGTTCATATCTCAAAAGATATGCCTAAGCCATTAAAATTACTGCCTAGATAGAGAATTTGGCCTGAAGGAAAACAAAATGCTGGAGCTGGTCCTCCAGTAAGACTTCCAGATATCTCAGATTGATGATTGTCAGGTCATGATTTCTTTCTCTGCCACCCAGCAAAGCAGTAGTCTGACACTTATTCCTGCCTCCTGCCCCACCCTCACAGAATCCTTAAGGATAGAAAAGGCCTCTAAGATCACTGAGTGCAGTCACTAACCTAGCACCACAGTGTTCACCACTAAACCACATCCCCAAATTCCACATCCACATGCCTCTTGATCACTTCCAGGGATGGTGATTCCATCCTTACTCCAGCCCTGGGGAAATGGTGAATGGCGATGATGAAAAGGAAAATTAGTCCTGACCCCAAATCAATTTTACCATGAGGTTGTGCCAGGGTGAAAGTGACTTAAGAGTAGGGAAGCAGTTAGGGTGGGTCTGAGAGGACAGGCTCTCTTATTTTAGCTGTGCAACTCTCATATCCACGAACCCATGTTATTAAAAAATTGTCATCAGTCTCCTCTATAATTAGGGGATTAATAATGTGAAGTTAGCTATTGCAATTTAAGCATTTAATGTAATTTGGGATGAACATGCCTGCATGTCCCCATCTACACTTGTTTGTACACATTGGGTTTGTTTTTTTTTTTAATTAGAATACACCAAAATATTAATTTTCAGATTATAAAATGATGAAAGTAGTGGTATTGAGTTCATTTTAAAAGAGCCCTCCTGAAATAAGAAAAATGCCTGTTATCTTATGCCTCTGAACATGCATGTTATCAAAACAATGAATATACACTTAAAAATAAATACATGCAAGTATTTATTTGTATTTTTATATTTAAAATTGTGTTCATATTGTTTATGTGTCCATGTAGGCATTTGCTGTAAATACTGGATCAGATGCAGGGAGGTCAGTTACACTGAAATTGCTTGCAAATGACACTAATTTATTTGTGCTGTGTGAGGAAAGCACAGTCCTTTCCTTGCTTACTGTGGTTCTATTATTGACTCAAATCTCATGTCCTGAAACACACAGATGATAGACACCAATGAGCAAATAAAATACTCTGTAAAATACTCTGCAGGAGACTTGTTGCTCAATGCAATGACTTTCTGAGCAGTGTCAAAACTCTTTCAGGGCTAGTGCTTGACATACCCATCTTTGTCTGTTGACAGTGTAAATTTTAATTTAGTGGATTTAATTTGTATTTTAAGTGGCAAGAATGTGTGTTATTGGAGTAATTACTGTAAAGCTCTTTAATTATTGATTTCCCCAACATAGCAGGCTTGACAGTTTATCAGATATAATGAAGGAAAAGATACACATTAGCAGGATGGATATGGAACAAACAAGCCTTTTCAATAGAGACTTAATTTATTTTAATAGATATACAGTAATTACCTAGGAGGAAAGACTATTTTCTTCACTGTGACATTAAGGATTCAGATGAATCAACAGGGAGGTGATGTATGGGTATATTGTAACTATGTTTAAAAGACCATTGTTGGCTTTAAAGATGCATAAAACCTTCAGATTTACTCATCTCTTTATTACTAGAGTTTGGTAATAACAGATATGTATTCCCCCCATCCCTCTCCATCTTCATTTGAGTTACCCAGGAGAAGAGGAATCAGAATTTCTCCTAGTTAGAGCATGCAGGGCCAAAGGAATGAGATGAGACCCCATGCCCTAAAGCACACCCTCTGCAATTTGCTTTTCCTGGAGAGCTGAAGGCATGAGGCAGCCCTGCTGGGTTCAAATGTGTGATTTTGGGCATCCCCAGGCATTTTAAACCTGCTTTGTGACCTGACAAGTCCTGTATCTCTGTATGTGACCATCCTGGGACTGTTAATTGAGGCCACCATTATGAAGAACTTGAATTGGAGCAGATGCCACCTTTTTCCTCATTTGTTAAAAATGCTTTTGTTACTTTGCATTTCTTGATGTCCAGTTGTAGCAGAGCTAACTTCCCTAGAAGAACAGCCTTGGTCAACTCCAGTCCCTGGGAAGGAGCTCAGCTGCCATGCCCACCATCCCATCACCACCAGCCTGTTCCCAAATCCACATAATCCACTTTTAAAAGCAGCGTGAATGTGTTGTTATGGAGAGGTGGTGGACCTGCTTTGAGGCAGATTTCAGCTGCGTTACAGACCATAGGTTAGAGCACAGAAGGGCTCAGGTTTATCTAGGATCTGAGAGTTTTTCTGCTATTAGTGTGTATTCATGTCCAGGGAGAGTAAAGATGCCTGTAAATGCTGTGACTTCCTCTACAGCTGATACTAGCATACAGAAGGCAAACCCAGGTACCAGCAAGAAACACCCAAAGAGCAATAACAAGGCAACACCAGTTTTGATTATTCCCTGGTTCTAAAATACAAGTTCCTCCAAGCAAGAAGGGTTGTAGGACTTTCCCATGAATGAACAGCACCTACAAAACACGGTGTGTTTTACAGTCATTGCAAGACTGTGCTTTGAAAGAGTTAGGGGTTTGTGTTGGGAAGCTGTGGGTAGCCTGTCTCATTTATCCAAAGCAGGAGCTGGAGGAGCATTATTGAATCAATATCATGACAGACAGTAACAACTCCTTAAATGGATTGTTTGACAATCACCTGAAGTTTCAATTCCTTGCTTGAATTTAAGAGCTGTGAAAAGGAAATGAGTGCACAGAGGCAAAGGAGACAACAAACTGGGGCTATTTCTGACCCCCTGCCTGCTGTGTGTGTGGCCGGTGTCAGAGCTCCGTGTGGGAGCTGGCTGTGCTGTGGGCAGTAGGATGGGGAGCAGGCAGTGGGGTGCAGCATCCTTTCAAATACACGGGTACAGTTTCTGGTGGTGCTCATAAGTTAATGTCAGGAAAAGTGTAAAAAGCTTCAGTAGCTTTGCTGGCTGCTGCAGTTCCCGTGGAAGTGAAATGGAAGATTTGCTGGTGTCTGCAAAGGTTTAAGCTCTGACTGAGGGCAGCTGATCATGAAAACTGCTATTGTTGTACAGTGCATGTCATAAAGAAAGAAAAAGCCAGATTGTAGCTCGGCAAGTTTTCTTTATCCCTTCAAAGCCAGCTGCCCAGATTGTACATATTACCAAGCAAAAGAGCCGTCCGAGTGTAGATGCCTTGCTGCTTGCAGCTGGGGTTGGTGCCAGCACTCTTCAGGGAATATCTCACAGAAGGTCTGCTTTTGATGAAAGCTCACCTTTACAGCCAAAGGGAAAACCCATTTGGCCAGCACAGCCTCTAGTGACAAACTCTTTGCATGCCTGACAGCTGAGAGAGCAGTTTTTGGCCATGTCTGTGTCGTGATGGATCAGTTCCTCACTGCCATTCACTGTGCTCTGAGCTGGCTGTGGAGAGTGCTGTGAGGCAGGGCTGGGAGGCAAATGGGGAGACTTGAGGGAACACTGCTACCAACAGTGAACAGACCAACAATAATAAACAACTCCTGGAAGACACAAAGTTGAATAGTTGGGAGGCTCATGACAGGCTGATGCTCATGGCATGGCTGTTTCACAGGCATCAAAGCAGAAACACGGAAACAAGGAGAACAGGGACTCAGTGTCTCATCTTGTCAACAGCAAAGGGATGAACAGACCTGGCTGTCACATGCACATAGAAAAGCTTTATTCACATTAATAGTTTCAAATAATTACATTGAAGAGTTCACATAATACTTTTACTAATAATGTGATAATGTTATCCTGGGTGTGGTAGTGACAGTGCTAGAATAGGTGACTACAGTCTTTAAACTCAATTAGATGGTGATTTGTTTTCCAACGTAAAAGTGATCATGTAGTAAAAACTGAAGAAACAATGTAAATATTAATTTGTAAGCAAGAAATCATTAGCTCCTAAAGCTGCCTGCAGCTGTATCCATACAGGCCTGTTGAGAACAAGGGCTAAGGGCTAAGGAAGATATTATAGACTACTGGATTCATACTCAGTATGTGGCTCTATGTCATCTTACAGGACTGGAGATAACACTTGATTTCCTCTAACTTCTGTGCAACTTAAAAATCTGTAAGATCACAAAAAAAAATGCATATTCATGAAGAAGATAAATGTGCAGAAACCTTTTTGGTGTAATTTTTGTTTGTACAACAGAAGAAACACTAAACTTTTTCATTGCAAAGGACTTGACAGGTAACATAACAATACTACTGCCTGTTGTATATATCCTTGGGAAATATTAGGAGAAGCTGAATCCAAGTTTGTAGTACTCTTTGTGAATCCAAGTTTGTAGTACTTCAGATGGCTGAAAAACTAGGAGTCTAAAAGCAAATGTCTTATTTCTCACCATCTGTGTGAATGCCGTTTTTTGAGAAATTGTACCCTTTAATGACTAGGGAAGCTATTTCAGCACCTTGGCTGAATTTCAGAGGAGTACTCGAGATAGTACAATTCTGTGGAAAAGTAATTCTGCATTTTTAGAAGGAAAACATAAACATATTGCAAAAGATTCTTCTCCTTTGAAACTTGCCAGTAATTTGAGAGCTATTTTTTGCATGTAAAATGAAGGACCCTTGCTGGCCTCATTGGTATTGGTAAATCATTAACAAGAAGTCCATGAAAGAAAACAGATATACACCATCTTCTGTAAATTAATATCCTCATACTGCTTTCACTTTTCTTTGACTTGTCTATGTGTCAGGCATGAAGAACTGGCTATGTAATTCATTAGTGTCATTATTTTTATAGGCAAAATTCTTAATTTTTTTTTAAACTAGGGTAGAGACTTCTTACAGGTTTAATGCACTTATGGCATAATCAGTATGTATGAAGAAGGAGAGAAAGACATATACATACTCATAAAAAAGTGGAGATCTAGGCCTAATTCTTGTGCACTAAATTTATGGCTTCTCTGATGTACAAAAATTGTCAACAAGAAACATTTGAGCTTTCAAGGTTGAGGCTGGGGCTCCTGCAATTGTGCAATGTGTTCTTATAACAGAATCTCATCCAGTTGCTTAGTCTTAAAAATATCAGACTTTCTTCCCTCCGTCCTTCCTTCCTTCCTTCCTTCCAACAAGGAAACATGTTTGAAATGATAAACAGTATTCTTTGAGGAATTTTTTTTTTCTCAGATGAGACTTGTGATGTTCTTTAAGCCCTACAATTTTCAAATTGCTTTCACAATTTATTCATTAGAAGTTCTGCTAGTTTTTTTTAACTTTTGGTCACCAGACTGCACCAATTGTCTATTAAATAATTGAAATATTATTTTTCAACAGGAAACAAAGAGAGTTGAATGGCTTGGGTAGAAAATCACACAAAGATGCAGTGTAATGTGCTTAAGAAACTATGATAATTGCTTTAATGAGCAATCAAATGTGCATTCTTAAAGTCTCAAGTAGTTAAAAAAATAATCTGCCATTTTGAGACTGACACATCTTCTTTCTGTTTTGACATTCAGCTGCATTAGCGTACACTTGTTACGCTTGTGGCTTTAAATCCTGCTAGTCAGATATTCTGAAATCTACTTACACTTTCACCCAGGGCTCAAGTTCCTTCACCTTCAAACCACTTCACACATTTCAAGTGCCTAAGTGCCAGCAAAGTCTTCTCTCCATCACAGAATGTGCTGCTATTATCACTTCCCAAAAATACGTTTAGGCATGCAATGGGTAATTAATAAACTTGAATGCTAATAAGGAAGAAATAATGCTGCTAAAAGCAAAGTAGGGCTGAAAAGGAGTCTTTCATTAGAGTTCACTTAAAACACTTAAAATGCACTTTGCTTGCAGAAGTTGCCTGAGACAAAATACCCTGACCATAAAGAATAATGTTTGCAAATGAACTTTGCCATCCTAAACCCTTTTTCCTCTTTTTTTTGGTTTCTGTCTGAGCTTTTCATCCTTCTGTAGGTTTAAAGAAATAATATATAAACTACATATACAAAAATAAATATAACCTCGAGATTATTCATTTTTCATTCTTCATGGGATAGAAAAGGGATATACCATATTCCAAAGTGCTGAATTTGTTTTAAAGGAAGAACAGCTGATCTTCAGCCTTAGCACAGGTCTACCTCTCTTCCTTATTGCTGAAGACATGGATTCTAGCTTGTATGTGCACATCCAGACTTTTCAGTTACCTCAACACCAAGCGTTAGCAACTCTCAATATAATGGCAGCTGATGTTGTTTATCTACTGCTAGATTAAGCTGTTTGGACTCAATTCCGAACACAGTTAATTCTGTAATTAAGCATTTGCCTATGGTCCACTGGCTTTAAAGACCCTCAGTGCTTAGCTCAGGGGTTTGCTAAAGTGCTGCCCTGAACAGGAGCCAGAATTTGTACCCAAAACCCTTTGCTCCTCTCGCCCCCAGGTTGTATATAGAAATGTTCTCTGATTGACAGCACTTCACTAATATAATTGCATTGCTGAGCAGATTGTTTTAATGCACATAGCTGTCAAAAGGTTATGTACACCTTCAGGATGCCATCTCCTTTCCTCCAGGACTAATAGTGCTGCCTGAAAAATGTAAAGGAACTGGTATTGATTGGAATGAATTGTGGAATGAGTGGCATTAGACTTTCACAATACTTGAATAGTGATGGGCAGATGAGTTAAACCCTCTTAGGAGCCTACCAGTGTTGATGACTAGGAGGGATACATGCAACAGGATAATGAAAGATTGTTCAAAATATTTGCTTACCACATGAATTCAGTAACCTTAAGATGTGCCTGCTAAATAGGTGTTTATTTTGCTTTTAGATGGAGATTTTATTCTCTGTTTGCTTTTGTGTTTGGGATGTATCTTATTTTATTACAGCTAGAAACCCTGTCTGTGAAAAACACAGGTTGGACACAGTGTGGAGGGACAAGATGTACAACCCTTTCCCTTATCCATAAATGCAGCATACATGGGACCTAAACAGACACTCCACTTAAGAAATGAGAGATTTATATGTATGATCCAATTCATTAATTATTCAGATTGATGAATATATTTATCACAGAGGAACTAACCCAAAATTTAATGTTTTGTCTTATTTTATTTCATTTTATTATGTTTATTATGTTTTTTGTGTCTCCTTTGGAACATAAACTGTTGTCAATAAATTAATAACTCTCATTGAGACACCCCAGAGTATGAACCCAGTCTTCTACCAGTACACCCAAATTAATTTAATTGATATTAAAAGGTGATATGAAACAGAAATGAAGACATAGTCATTTTGATGATTAAAAATTCCTTTTTGGAAATCTGTCCTTGTGCCTCTAAAACACACACAAGACTGTAAAAATTGCCATAAAAACAGTTTGGAAAATATATTTTGTAAAGACTGCTTATGCATTTAACTTCCAACACCACCGTTTCTCAGAATTATTAATTATTCTATACATTTTTCCCATAATAGTAACTGCCATATAAGCAACATATTGTTCATTGTGTGTATTCCTAAGGTCCCAGGGTAAACCATAAATTAGTGGGGAAATTATGAGTTTAAACTAATTCTTAATCTTAGCTGAAGTAAGAGTGCTCTTTTATTTACAGTTGTTAGAGACCAAGATATTTTAGGTATCCACCACACCAAATGGGAAAAGAATTGAGCATCAGTGGTGCTTTTAGCCTCTCTTTTCAAGTCAACAATGTTCCAGAGATATTATTTAGCCATAGTGGTGCTGGCCCATCTGTAAGATTATGAGTTTATTTTTTAAAATTGTTTACTTCAACTTTATGGACTTTTTGGGGCTTTTTGGAATAGTGAAGTTCTGTTCAGCAAAAATACCAAAATTGTGTGTATAGTAATGATTTGCTAGTTCACTTCTAAAGGTTTAATCCAAACTCCATTCTGATAGTGAAAATTTTTTCAAGTTATTTACCTGGTGGATAGCTAGATGTTCTGTGCATATGAACTGCAGTGGTTGCTTTTGATTGCAGTGAGAGCTTGGCATCATCATTTAGTCTCTGATAGAAATATGCTTTAAAAGTTCAGAGTTGAGAAAAATGTAGTTGATGCAGCATAACCTGCTGTTTTCATTCACAGAAGCCATTCAGATGTTATTTTAAAGCAATTGTTTCATTTCTGAGCTATGCTTTCATGCAGCACCTGTCCACAGTGGGTGTATAGGCTGCTAAAAGTGGCCTGAGGAGCACATGCAGGGATTCTTTGGGTTCTTTTCCAAGCAAAGGCTTCAGCCTGATCTTGACCCAACCTTTTTGTCTTGTCTGTTCAACCTCAGAACTGTGGGGTTGAATTTGGAGCAGAATCTGGTGCTCCCCTTTGAATCAAAAATTTTAAAAAACTAAACCAAAACAAAACCACACAAGAACCCCAAACAAACAAACAAAAACACAAACAAACACAACCCCCCCCAAAAAAAACAACACAAAAACCAAAAAATCCCACTAGTTTGGGTTTGGGAACAGCAATGTTCTTTTTAAGTCTTTCTGAAACTGAGAAAAGACCAAAAAAAAAAAAAAAGTCAAGTGGAAGTGGAAGCTCTTCTGGTTAGATGGTGTTAATATATCATATATGGTCTATTGATCCCTGGATTGGCCCTTCTGACAGCAAGCCATGAGAGGAAACTTAAGGATGAGATGGAACCAGCTGTGTGCAGCCAGCAGCCTTCCAGAGCCACTGCATCCCAAGGCTCTTGCTGATTCTGTTTACAGCATCACTTTTGGTAGGAACGAGAATGAAGTTTATCTTTCCTCCTGCTTCAAATTGCTGTTAAATTTTGGGTTCTCAGTGTTTTTGCCTGGCAACACAATGCTGAATTGAAGTTATGTTTTCAGGTGGCAGTCACAGACGTGTATTTACTGTTTAAAAATATACTTAGCTCCTTTGCTGTTCAGTGCAGTGACACAGCAGTGATGGGGAGAAGTGATTGTCTGTTCTTCTTACAGCCTGTTGTACAGAATGAAAGCTGTCTGCTGTGAGCAAGTTGAACAAATGCTGCATGAATTTAATTCATTCTGAAAAGCATATATGGTGAAACACATTTGTTTACTTCATCCTGAGGAATGGGGCCTTTAAGTCTGTTTCTAATTTATTCCAAGTTAGAAATATGAGGTAAATGCAGAAATCATGCATTAATAAAGTCTCTTTATATTCCCAGCTAGCATGAGAAATAACAGTTGTGGTTCACTGAAAATTACTCTGGGCCACCAATTTTGATGTGATCTTAGGTTTTATTTTCAGCCATGCAGGAATTTTCCTGCAATGCTTTCTTCTTTTTTGTGTTTTATGAGCAGTTAGTCTTTTTGTTCATCCCTGAAGAAGGAGTAAAGATTTTTTTTTTTTTGTCAGAAGAGAGCGTTTGCAAAGCCAGTGTTTATCCAGTGTTTATCACCAGTGGAAGAGCTAGTAAAAATAAATACCTAAAAAGAAAGGACACATTTGCAAGTAGTTATTTATGGAGCAGACAGTGTTGGCAAATTATTTGGGTCTGCCTAACAGCAAAATTTAGCAGCCAAAAAAATAGCTTTTTTTTTCTGAGATACTTTCTCCTGTGCTTACCATCAACCTTGTTTCTGATCTCATTCCCCTTCATTTCGTCTCTCTATAGAACATGCATCCCTCCACTTCTTGTTTCCCTCCATCTTTTTCTCACTGTGCTATTCCCTGTTTTCTAGTGTTGTCTAGCGTCTTTATTTCTCCACTTTACATATTTTTCCTCTTCTGAATCCTATCTGCTCCATGAATTCCAGAAGTCCTGTGACTACCATATTTGCAAATTGGCATTGCCAGAAAGAAACTTCTGCTTTAAGCTGTAACTTGACAGTGCTCATGTATTTCTATTTTCAATAGAAGCTGTTATGCCTTGTCAATTTGTACCATATTTCGTGAATGTACTTGTTCCTATTGTGGAATATGGAAGAGAAGAGGGACATGATTAGTATGCAAATTGACCTCTGAAATATGAAAATGTACACGACTAGAACCTCATTTTCAATAATTTTTTGTATTTTCACTGGAAATAGAGAACATCAGCTAGGAAAAGAGAGTTCCATACTAAAGAGAAAATATTATCTAGTAATTAAAATGTTCAATGATTTTTTACTTCAACGTGACCTACAGAGTGAGGGTTTTTTTACATATAGCAGAGCAAGATAGTTGTTAGAAAGTCTATTTTGCTTTATCTCATTGCTCCTTTCCTGTGGTCACTTTCTTCTATTCTTTCTGTTCTTTCTTCTGTTCTGTTAGAATGTGGACATAGGCACCTACTGCACCCCCCCCACAAAATCTCCTTAAAGGTACAAGATTAAGTCCATTGTTTTAAACAGGTTTGACATGGTTCTTTCCCCTCTCCTGAAGGAGGAAATTTTCCTGATTGGCATCTTCATTACCATCCTTATAATGGCTGAGCCTAAACCTGCATGGCTAATGATAGGGTTGTCCTTTCTGAAGCAATTCTCAAACACTCCAGTACTCATCTGTGAA
Organism: Anomalospiza imberbis; assembly: GCF_031753505.1. Lineage (NCBI taxonomy): Eukaryota > Metazoa > Chordata > Aves > Passeriformes > Viduidae > Anomalospiza > Anomalospiza imberbis. The sequence goes on from NC_089683.1 coordinate 107,381,869, forward strand.
GTATGCCAGAGTCAAGGGTTTTTTTGTCCCTCAGCATTTCATTCTGCAGCTGCAGCCATCAATGCCATGGGCACTTATTTGTCTTGCTGTCAACTTAATCATTGTTATTTGAAATCATTGTCTGACTTGAGCTGTGTGACCTGTAGTATTCTCCTAAAGGTCTGCATGCAATTCTTTTTCACTATTTAACTTGAAAATGCAATCTGAGCATCAAAATATAATTTCTTATGGGGCAATTGGTGAAGCATGCTTTTGTTGTTCTTCAATATGTCAAAACAGACAACAGAATTATGAAAATAGTTCAAAACTTGTCTACCGTTGCTGTCAGGGAAGTCAGGATTGAAACTCCCTTTTGTTTTTCCAGCACTTCCAGAAATGTCATACATCTGAGCCAATACTGTTAATGAATGCCACCAAGTTCCACCCAGAATCATTATTTCTTGTGCTATTTTATTGCTGAATGCAGTAAGGGATACTTTTTCCCCCATTAAGGAAATTTCAATATATATAAAGTGAAAACTTTTAGGAAAATAATTTCCTGGAGACAAAAAAATTCCAAAACTTCTCAAATAAATATGCCCAGCATTTAGTTATCATTCAGCAAAATGACATGGTATTTCTTTTTCTTTTTTTTTATTGGATTATGCTTGCCTACCTAACAATATTTTTAAAATATGGCTTGAATTCTGCAAACATTCATTCCTGTTCAATAAGACTGGAATGTTTCTTATGCATTGATTGAACTTCTCTCTAGCTTTACTCTAGGTTTCTCACACAACCTTGGCAAGTGGCTTCAGCTTTCTCATCATAAATTCCCCACATGTAAAATGAATAGAATCATTCTTACTCCAGGGGGATCCTTGTGGCTTAGTTCAACAATGGGAGTAAAGGACTAAATAGAGAAAGGCACTGTGGAAGTTTGGAATACCACTACAGCTGTGAGTCTACAGGCATTCAGTTGTCACAGACCAGAGGATGAGAGAATTCAAATCAAAGCCACAGTGCAAATTTCTATAAATGCAATCTACATCTGGAGTGAGAAGCAATTCCTACATTATGTTCTCCAAAGAAATATTTACTCAGCTGCAGAATATGTATTGTTTTAGCAAACATCAAAAATTATGGAAGTTTACAACACTCTACTGCAGTAACCTAATTAACTCACTGTTGATGAAATATTTCAGATGCCAGAACCAAAATAATTATATCTGTAGTCTCAGCTAAGGACAGTATGCTGGGAAATAACACAGGGTCAGTTCTTAGGCTAGGGTTAAATTGCACAGATTTGTTGATTTTGGTGGAGCCACACTGATTAACTGCAGCTGAGGGACTGGTCTGCCCTGTTTCAGCTGGAAGCTAAGAGAGAGTTGGGCTTTCAAAAAACAACCTCAAGTCTTTAAAGTCAGAAAGGTTATAGTTTTCACTAGCACTGAGTTTTGCAGAATATGCTGCACTAGAGGAGAAATTCTGGTTCTGGAGTGTGGGTGAAATTCTGTGTCTGTTGCTTTGTGCCTTGGGTTGATTAAACTTGGAATATAACTAGCAGAGTATGCTGGTAATTATTCTGTTTATTCATCTTCAATGTATATTGTGGGGTCTACTGCCTTAGTTGGTTGTTTTTCTTTTAACAAATTTAGCATAACAAACTAACGAGTGCATTAGGGTTATCTTGCAATATACACTTAATCTAATGCTAAACTATGCCAGAGCATACGTTTTGATTGAGAGGAAAAAAACTCAAAATCTAGCCAGGACATCTCAGATTCTGATGGAGATCCCTGATGTCTCAGGCTCCTTGGGAGTGAACTTGACCAAACAAAACAGAAAATGACAAAAATCTGGATACAGGTCAGGAATTTCTAACAGTTAAATGTGTTTTTTTTTTTTTTTTAAATTGCTCCAAATGACTTTATGTTATGAAATGTTGGCTAGGGAGCAATTGCCATGCATGATTTAGGAAGAAAGTCTGAGAGTGCTCAACACAGATAAAACACTGTACAACCTGAGTCATTACTTTATCACCTCTTTGCTTGCTTACCGTTTGGTGTGAAAGCCTAAAAAGTCAATTCCCAGCTTTTAGACCTTCTGGGCCATTGTTTGTCAGAACATAAGAACTTCAGAAATACCAATAGAACATTTTATTTCGTTGTGTTGGACTGCCATCTCTCATCTCCCCAATTCAGTCCTTGGCTGTTCTGACAAGGACTGAGATCATTTATTTGTTTGTACAACTGTGATATTTTATAGGATTACTTCACACTATTAGGGAGCTTTATATCTCTCGAATATTAAGTGATTTACTTCAAACTCAATCAAATTGCTGTTATGAGAGTTTGCAGGAAAATAGAGATGCACGCTTAAGTACTGTTTTCCCCAGGAACGATTTAGGGGTGGAGTCCAGGACTCTCCTGGCTACCATGCTTCATTGCCCTTCATCAATTCAAATGCCTCTCATTCAGCAATTTTTTTTTTTTTGGTGTTTTTGGGTTGTGGTTTTTTGGAGGGTTTTGTTTGTTGGTTTTTGTGGTTTTGTTTGTTTGTTTCTTTTTTGGGTTTTAATTTTGCATTTCATTATGTATTTGCTGACTAAAATCTCTCAGCATTGTCTTATTTTCGGTTATTTTATGATGTTAGAATATTTGCCACACCTCTTCCAGTGGTGGCTTTTCAGGTGACACCTCCTTATGGCTCTTTTTCTTTCAATGGAAGAAAGGACTAGGGACTTTCTAACAGCTACAGAATTAGCCCTTAGACAAAGGTGTTAATAGTGCCTTTTTTCCTTGTAAAGTATATCTAGGAATGTGGACCAACTAGTAAAATAAACACCCCCTGTGTTCTTTGGCTTAGGATGTGATAACATCAAAGGCTCATTTATGGTTCTGTTTGCCAGGCGTCACTTTGTTCACGGGGCTAATTGAAGTTGTCTGGGGATAAATACGGGTTAAAAAGAGGAAAGATCAATGAATTTATTTACTGTAAACCGCTGTCACAAATTTTACCTTTTGCTGCAGTTAGCAGGCAGACTTTGTGTGTAGTGGGGTATGAATGGGCATAGGGATTTACACAGGCCAGTCATGCTGCTAATTCTTTTAGTATTTTAGAAGATATTGAGCTTTTGATGGGATCTTTGCATATTTTTTGGCTAACAGGTTTCAGATATAGCATAGAAACTGGTAATATGTGGAATGTGGTGTCTTATGCTCCTCTGGTATCATTCTCATTGGCTCTATAGGCTTGGAGAAGAGACCTTTTCTGGCGCTTTCATACTTTGGAGTGCCTCAGTTTTTACAGGTGTGGCAATAATCATGGGGAAAGGTGTTTCCTTGCTTTTAAGCCTCCCACTCTTCCCCTGTGGCCACAGTGTGTTCAGCCCTGATGCAAAGGCTGTGACATTCTCCCAATACCTCTGTGTGGGATGGGCATTCAGGAATGGAATTCCTGCCCCATCCACCCAGTTCTGTTGTGTAGAGACCTGCAGAGATGGGTATGATGCTCCAGCGAGAAGAATGTAGGACTGAGCTCCCAGTGTCCACCATTGGCCCTAGAGTTGTCTGGCAGCACCTCGGTGATTGTAGAGGGAATATGGGACTGGTTTCAGGAACACTGCTGGTCACAGAAATGGGTACAGGTACTGGTTTGGTACGGCCTGGTTTTAGGTAACAGGAGGGCCACAGGGGTGGCTCCTGTGAGAAGCTGCTGGAAGTTTCCCACCATGTCTGGCAGAGCCAATCCCTGATGGCTCTGAAGATGGACATGCTGCTGGCCAAAACTGGGCCAATGACAGAGGCTGATAATGCCTGTGATGACATATTTAAGAAGAAGACCAAAACAGAGTCATGGGGTGTTTTGCTTCTAGCCAGAGAAGAGGAGGAGGTAGAATATGTGAGGGAAAGAACATGGAGACACCAAGGTCAGTGGAGAAGGAGGGCCAGGAGGTGCTCCAGGTGCTGGAGTTGAGATTCCTCTTCAGGCTGTGGTGAGACCATGGTGAAGCATGGTGAAGGCCATGGTGAGGCAGCTGTGCCCCTGCAACCCATGGGGATCCATGGAATGTGGTGATCCACCCACAGCCCATGGAGGAGGTGCCCATGCCAGAGCAGGTGGGTGCCTGGAGGAGGTTGTGATCCAGTGGGAGACCCAGTGGAGGGAGAGGGCCCTGCTTCCAGGCTGGAGCAGCCTATCCTTGGAGGACTGCACCCCATGGGAAGAGACCCATGTCGCAGCAGTTTTGGGAGGACTGTGTGCCCTTGGGAGGGACTCACATTTGCAGCAGGTGAGGTTTGGCTGCTGCTCATGAGAGGACCCATGCTGGGGAAGTTCACAGAGAACTGTCTCCTGTGGGATGGAGCCCACAGTCTTACAGGGGAAGGACTCCTTTCCCAGAGCAGTAGAAGAAAATCTCAGTGATGACCAAAATCCCCATGCCCTGTCTCCCTGCTCTGTCAGTGGGAAGGCAAGAGGGGCTGGGGGGAGGAGAGAAAGTGTTTTAGGGGCTCATTTTACTTCTCATTATCCTCCTCTGATTCTGTTAGTAATAAATTTCACTTTGGAACTAAAGTTGAGCCTGTAATGTCCTTGAAATATTTTTCCCAGTCCTTATCCCACTCATGAAGCCTTCGCTAATTTTTTTTTTTCCTTTCACTCCTTTGCCCAGCTGTGGCAGGGAAGAGTGAGTGAGAGACTCTGGTGGGTGCCTGGTGTTGGGCCAGTGTCAAAGCACAGCAGTACACCATGGCTTTCACTACACAATCCCAAGACTTGGCTGTTCACAGCTGAGTCTTCCTATGCTGAGCTTGCTTTAGCTTCTCATTTAATATTTAACGTGTCAGCATACACAGGCTGGCTGTGAGTATACTAGAAACCAGGGGTGTGAACATGCCAGGCTTTTCCTAATTTTGGGAATGTTTAGATGTGCATAAATTACATATTTCTTTTAATTGTTGCATCCTTTAATACATCTTTTCACTATTTGCTCTGTATTTATCTGTTTTAAAATGCATTTCCAACCAACGTATCTTCTGCCATTGATCTCCAGTGGCTACTCTATGTATGCAATTATCACATTTTTCAAAATGCAGAAATTATTGAAATATATTTCTCTCAATGCTTGCTTTTTCCTTCAGCTGCACCATCAGTAGAATTTGCTATTAGGCAAAACATATTGACCTTCTTGTCACTGTGTTTTTGCATCTCCCTCCCTGATTGCACCTAAGCGCTACAGCTGGATATCCATATTCATATTGCTGTACCACATGAAAAATAGTCCATCTGCATAGATTTAGCAGTACATTCGCACCTAAACGAGAACTTTATCCCATCCATCAAACCTGGGAATACACTTTCCATAGTAGGAGTGATACATGGTGTTGTTCTGGGTTTGTCATTTCAACATTCCATGTAGAATGAAAACTCAGAGAGTGGAATCTGGGAGAATTAAAGAAAACGGCCTGTAATTCCAAAGAAATGAGAATTCAAAGAGATTAGGCTACACAATGAGCAGAAAGAAAAGTCTGAAATGTTACACTACACCAACAGAATTTAATGAATGGTTCAAGGAATTGATCATCCTGGTAAGCTGTTCAGAGTGAAAAATAAATAATGAAGTATCAGTAATTAAATACAGTGTTCAAAATTAGTTGCCTTGCATTTCTGATGCATTTTTTTTACCCTCACAGTAAGATATAGTCTGCCTCTGAAATGTGTCTGGTGACAGCTCTTTGTGCCAGGAGAGGAGCTGGAAAACAAAAAAAACAGACCGCCCAGGGAAAGTTCCCTTGAACATTTGGGAAGGGGGAGTGTGTATGCTTTAGCTGGCCAGATAATCACAAACTGGGGACTTGTCCATTCTTCCTCCAGCAGACTCCTATTTCCCACATTTTTCCTGATGCAGTGGGATGAAGCTATGGAGCTGTAGCAACTGATACTCTGCTGGCTGTGAAAAATTGGTGTGGGACACAGGTGGAACAAAAAGTTCTTTCTGCTCCCTCAAAACAAGTCCCATGGAGCTCTCAGGGCAAAGCCAGACTGCCTCTCTTGGTTTACTTCTAAAGATTCAAGTGTATTGGCAAAGTTTTTGAACATCCCTGGGTGATTCAGTGTATTAACCTGCTGAAAGCCAGCGGAGCCAAAGGACAAAGGTTGTTTGGGCACTTCTGAAAATGTTATGCTGTAACATTATTCTGAGAGATCAAAACCACAAATTGGTTACACCAGCTTAAATGAAATTACCACTGCATGCCAATCTTCTCTTAAATCACTTTTGCTCCAGGGCATCATCTGTTGTGGTCAGAAGAAATCTTTCTTATTTCTCATGCTGGAAATTGTACAGTAAGGGTCAAAATCTGGTCGAGCTCACCAGTGTCATGGTTTCGGCTGAGTTGATTAGTACGTGAATTAATCTTGCTAGCAGCAAAAATGAATCTAACTTATTTTGAAGCATCTGGCAGTGACGAGGATGCTGGACCCTCAGTCTGTTTTGATGTAGCAAGAAACAGCTCCTGTGTTTCAGAGCTGAAATTCACATACTTTGGATGTGAGCCCACAGTCAGTGGCTATCTATTAGTGAGATTGCTGCTCAAGGCAAAGCTGCCTTAGTTCAAAAACTGGTTTGAACTAAACTCAGGGAAAATAATTCAGAGTTTGGGATTTCTTCGAATCACAGGATGTTTTGGGTTGAAGGTGACCTTAAAGATCACTTTGTTCCAACCCCTGCTGCCATGGACAGGGACACTTTCCCCTAGACCAGGTTGCTCAGAGCCTAGAGAAGAGAAGCAGAAGGGAAGGAAATCCTTCCCAGATGCCCTTGCACAGAAGGCACAGGCCAGACCGGATCTTCAGCCCATCTCCAGCCACCACATCTGTACATTAAGTCCCTGTACATCCTTCTCCTCCAGCCAAAGCTCCACTGGAGATTATTCAGCACAGAACCATCATCTTCATTTCCTCGAGCATATGCAGTTAGGGAGAGAGAAAAAGGGAGAGAGAAATTTTATACATATAAAAAATATAAGTACTTCTATATTATATAAAATATAAATAGTATAAAATACAATACACTTTTATAATATATTACATATAGATTCATAATAATTTACACTTAAAATAAATATATTCGTGTATATATACTTATACATGGGGAATAGTAGCTGTCTTTGCAACTCTTGCAGTAATTTTGGTTTAACCACAGGGGATCTCTATTATGAATTATACTGCTTATGGAAAGAGGGGTTTGACTCTTTTTTTCATTACATTGGCTTTTTTTCATTACACTGCACAGCTATTTCTCAGGTATGGATGTGTGCTCTTACCAAATTAGTGGTTTGCACCCAAATTAATTAAGGATGACTTTCCTTACTGTTTCCATAGGAATTTAATAAAAAATATTTTCTCCTTTTTGCAAGAGTTTTACACCTGAAGGTGCTGAATCAGAATCTGCTATGGTCAGAATAGTTTATAGCAGCAAGGCAGAAATATCCTATATAAATATAGTTGTAACAACTGCCTCATATATCTGCAGAGCTTTAGAAGGGTTCAGCTGATGTTTTATTTACTAATGACATGATGAAAAAGCTTATAGAACATTAATAATGCTGAACACTTGAGCCCTGTGAAATGTCTCAGGCTGATTGTCTTGAAAAGTGGATTTTTCAAACCATTTTTGAGAAGAAAAAGCTCATTTTTTAATGAAGTTGAAGGAAATACTTAAGGACAGTAAAACATAAGGTACCTGTTGGTATATAAACCTATGGTTTAATATATGTGGGGTGCTGAGCATGGAGAGTTGGGTGCAGGGGCAGGTTTGCCATCATTCATCATTGCTCCATGACAAGCAAAGGGGTTTTTTGGTTCATGCCCAACACCTGACCAAAGGTGTCTGCACCTTTGCATTTCTGTACATGCAGAATCCCCTCCAGAATAAGCTGCACAGACCTTCCATGGTGTTTTATTCACAGTATTACAGAGCAGTTAAACGCTGCCTTTCATAAATATGTATTAGATGTGTTTGTGTTTTCCAGTTTATTATGTTAGGTAGGGAATATCAGTGCTGCATTTTAAAAGGAGCTATTTCCTTCTCTGTGCATTTGTCTTTATATCCTCAAAGAGGAAAAAAAAATTGTTTTAACTACCTTGCTTCCCACACGGTGCCAGGGATGTGTTTTAGTGACATTGTTTGGTATTTAATTAAAATAAACAAAGAGAGGAGAGATTTTCCTAAGGAAAGAAGTTGACTAATTGAGACTTTTTCACAGTATTCAGTGTATTAAAGCATTAATGCTTTTATAAAACTGTCTTTTTGACCTGCCTAGGTTCAGGTATGATTAGAAGCTCCTGTCACTGCTTCTGACTTGTCCATATAGAAAAAAATGTGGGTGTTTCCATAATGCTCCAATTTAAGCATGCTGTGTAATAAGGGGGCCTGAATAAAACTTATGGGATTCTTGTGTTGCCAGTTACTGTTTCATTTACAAATGCCAGGTGCTGGGAGGGAAGAGTTACTGTGCTCAGGTGAGGAGCTAGAAGGTGTTAACTTGCCTTAACTTGATCACCTTTCTTAGCTCTAACCTAAATTTTAAAACGTAAAATCCCAGCCTCAGCAAAAAGCATTGTGCTTTATGACTGAAAGGAGCTCACAAGTAAATCACCTCTCACCTGCAGAGGATGCCTTCAGCAGGAAATGGTGAGGCCCTCCAAGGTCTCCAGATTCTCAGAGTACAACTTTCTGCTCCACTCCAGCCCCTGCCAGCTTTTCCCATGGTGGCTGTGAACCTTGAGCTGTCACTGCTCCTGCTAACTGAGGGGAGAGAGCATCAATGTTCTTAGGGCTGGCATTTGGAATTCTTCCCTTGGCTATCCCTTCTGACCCTGGCAGGATCCATGATGCAAAAAGCAGGCTAGAGCTAGTCTGCATGTATGCCTAAAGGGTCTTTATCCAGTCTTTGTAGCTGTAGCTTTAACAGCCTCTCAGGTGTGGGCTACAGACAATGTTCCTTGATCCATTTTGGTCAGGATTTTTGTTGCACCATGTCTTTAAGAACTTCCATTTCTTTTGGTTCTCTTGTTTTTTAAATACCCATTTCATTTATTTATTTCATTTATTTAATACCCAGACTAATAGATACTCATTTAAGTATTTTTTATGTACTAAATATATCCCCAAATGGGAAACTATTTCCCTTATGAAAAATCACTTTGAAATATAAGTAATGGTAATATTTCTGCAGAGATATTTTTTTAAAAATTAAGGAAAAAGTGTTATGTCCATGGAATAGAAAATATAAGATGGTTCAAAACTGTATAAAAAGCTTGTGATTCTGTGATAAATTCTTCATGTTTTCAGACTATTTTTCTATTCAACTGAATTAGTTTCAGCTAAAGGCATCTAAAGGCTTCGTCTTTATAGGAACTGATGAGATTATTTAAGCGGTAATTTCTATGTTGTAATTATACATAATTAATTTTTCATGCAGAATGCTTAACTTTTTTTCCTAAAATGCATCTGATAATTTTTATCAGAATTCAACATTTCTGGAAAAGACCAATACAAGCAAGTGATAATGAAGTATGTGGTTTCTGTGGATATTTACTAGATCTGTGCAGTCATTGTCCTAGAAAACAACCACATTTAATAGTGAATATGGCACTTTTCTGAATGCTGCTTTTGTAAGAGGATACTGCATCACACAGTATCTGTGGGTCAGGTGCTTCCTGCTCTTGGCACATCAGTGCTCCTCATCAATACAGTGTCTGAGAATCATCCTAATGGATTTTGAATGTATTTGCACTTTTAAAAGTTAAGTTAACTTTTGAAAGTTAACAATTTGGACTTTCTCCTGTAGTAGCTAGGAAACAGTGATTCCCATTTTCTCTCTAATAATGATCCACAAATACAGATGCTGCTGAGTTTCTGTTTCAGTTTTCTAATATATCCCGTTTACAGTAATTAGAATCCTTCTGGATGTTTTAGATGGCTCTTGTCTTCTGTTTTGTATTTCAAGAAATTGATGATAAATGGCTTTTAGATTCTTTGGCATTGATTAATTCCAGTTCTAATGAGATGTTAAAAGAATAATAAGTGCAGTAAACTGTTCGTCACCACTAACAAGGAGAGAAGGCTGATTCCTGAGAGAAGTTAAACTAATTGACTTAAAAATAGTAGAATGGCCCCTGTGGGTGGCAGGCTACCAGCAATCTTTTTTTTCCTTACTGAAGTCTGAACTTCTAATATGTTTGTACTACTGCATGTGCATAATCTGCCCTTTTCATTAATTATTGGTTCTGTAGTGGCTTTAGATGAGGGTACTGAAAGTAATGGCAATCTTCCAGTTAGCACCTCTGAGAAATGGCTTGATTTGAAGATTAAAGTAACTCCATGCCAGTGGAATTTCTAATAACTATTAGCCTATCCAAATATTGTTGTTTTTGTATGGAAGATGACAGGATTCCAACCTTCATCCATATGACTTTAATGGAACTGTGCCAATTTAGATCCATTTAAAATCTGTAGCATTGTTTTTGTTTTTCTTTGTCATTTTGCACTGTGGAAGCAATGCTAACTTGCATATTTTCTGCTCTAGTAACTTGACATGCCATATACATTCTTATACCCCTGCGATTGTAGCCGGGGACAAAAAATAAGGCAATCTGATTTTTATTTGACTGTTAATCTTACCTGGTTCTCTGCTTACATTTCTGTAAGTCAGCTGTCCTGACTGTGTGTTTGTTTATATATTAATAAGATACGTGCCTGTTCAGGTTGATGTGACAATTGAAAATGCTCTCTGACATCTTAAAACAGAAGTTTCCTGTGTGGTTTAAACCTCAGGGACCTGTTCTCAAAATGAGAAAACTGCACTGCAAATTTCAGAATTGTGCCAAGCAACTGTACCACAAGGATTACACAAGCCTTATCAGTTAAGTGATAAAATAAACTTTATTTGTGCACTTTGTTACATGGAGTCAGAACTGGCTAGGATTTAGCCTGTTTTCTCAGCCTGGAGTACAAAACTACAGGTAGCTCATGTAAACACATGTTGGGTAAAAATAGTGCATTTTACAGATGAACTAGAGTAAATATCAATAAATATCATTACAGAATTTTTCTGATTTTCTACATTTAAATACTCAATTTCTGAATGTTAATTTACATCATTGGGATGCATTTAGTAGCTCACAGCCTGGATGCTGATTTCTTCTTGGAAAAGTCAGAGGCAGGTTGCCTGTGGTGGCATAGGAATCTGGCCACCAAAGCAAGGCTAGGAAGACTGAGGATGCTGTTTGAGTTTCATTATCAGGAATTAATTTTGGAATGATCCTAAATCAAAAATTCATTTTAATTGTCAACTGATTTTTCTGTTGGATGGGGTTCTCATCAACCTAGTCTAGTGGAAGGTGTCCCTGCCTATGGCAGTGGAGCTGGAATGGGATGTTCTTAACATCCCTTCCAACCCAAACCATTTGATTCTGTGTAAATGGTAGGCAGGCTCTTTTGGCCTATGTGTTTAGAAGTGTAAAATCATAATACTTACTTCTGAGCTAGACTTACAAAGTTTCCTAAACCACTACATTTGGCCCACATGGTTCCAATCATAGCAGTTCTAGCAGTTCCCTTTCCTTTGCCTTGGATCAGACCAGGGGGTCGGGGAATATGCTTTAGAGGCAGTGTGCAGTAGGACCATACCCAAGCCTGTTTGCCTTTTAGCAAATTTAAGCGCATACCTCCCAACTACCTCTTTGAAATATTACTCTCAATTTAGCTCTTTGCCGCAGGTGTCAAGCAACAAATTTCAGATCCCACTTGTGCTGACATTTGCTCTTGGGGAGAAGGAAATTAGATTTCTACTAGTCTGAAACCAGAAACAAATGTTAGAACTGAGGGCAGTTTGTTTGAGCCGCAATTTGGAAGGATGCAAAAATAGCGAGGTTGGTAGCTGAAGCTGCTTTTTCCCCTTCTGTGCAGGAAAGCAGAAATTATTCCTTCTTTATCCTCAGATTTTCTTCTTTTTCTCTAATGTGTGAGGTAAAAGGAGGGAATTTTCTGATTGTAAATCCACCCTCCAGGATTACCTGATCTTTTCACTTTTGCATCTGTCTGACACTGGTGCAGATTTTCCTTCCTTTCTGTGCAGCTTAGCAATAGAGGCTGAGGAAGAGATTTTCCCCAGTGTACATGGTAAAAGTTCCTTACAAGTTGGGGCCGTTTTGGTCCTGGAAGAGAAGCACAGAAACCACGGTTATGCAAAGAAGCTGCCCAATGAAATAGGGAAATAAGGGCACATCAGCAAGTCGCTGGCTCCCAGCTCTTTCAGGGACCACATGCAGCCCAGTCCTTCATGAACACATGCCTGTGTGGAAAGAGAGATGTTCAAAGTGCCCCAGGACTCCCAGTCTCATGACAGTTTTTTCTTGCCTATGCAGGGAGCACCTTAACTGATCAAAGGAAAAGGAAGCCATGAGCAAGCCAAGCTCCTCTCTGGAGCAAGCAAGAATATCTCATGGGTGTGCTCGGCATATGCAAGAGCTGCACTATGTGTGCTAGCAAAGAGTGGGACCACACTTCCCTCTGTAAAGAACAGCTCTTTTCTGTGTTTATTGATGTTCTTAGTTTATTTATCGAGCCATCTGCCAGGTCTGATATGAAGATTTTGACATCAATATGTTATGAATTACAAGTTCTCTCCATCATATCGAAGAGAGCGGTATAGCTGCCCAAAACTAGGAGAACAGGAGGAATGCATCCTGCTTTTGTTTAAAGGAAAAATGGAATGAAAAAGAACTAGAGAAAATGTTTAAAAAGCCTGTCCATCCTCACACGGGTCCTTTAAAGCAGTGTGAAACTTCATAGTTACTTTTTATTCTCTGAGAATAATTGCTCCATCCAGCTTGTACTTAGGGAATCAGAAAATAGTGTGGGTTGGAAGGGACCTTAAAGCTCATCTAGTTCCAACCAATCTGCCCTGGGCAGGGACACTTTCCACTAGATCAGATTGCTCAGAGCACTGTTCAGCCTGGCCTTGAACAGCACTTGTCAGAGTGGAACTAGTCTACAATTCTTTGAATATTAAAAGGCAAGATTGGTCCCGAGACTGAGGAGTTTGGGGTCAGTTATTTGACCCACAGAGGTATGAATGTCAGAAATCTCGATAGCACATAGGTACCAATATTTTCTTCCCATCCTAGGGGCTTATTTTTATAAAATCCACATTTTTTCCAGGAAATTTAAATACTCCATTTTTCTTTGCCCGTTGAAATTCATTATACTATATTTTCTGTAAAATACTCAGCATAATGTATGTTTTGGGTTATTTAGTAGTTACTGTAATTAGTCCCCAGCCACAGGCTCAGAGCAGGCGATTAGGGAGAATGCAAGCAATGGATCTTTAAACATTCTTTAACTGCTGGGAAAGGGCAGACATACATTTCTGTGGTACCAAAAGATGGCAGAATTTTCTGGACTTAGCCAGTGATCAAATGTGACATGTTTCTTCAATGACACTGCCCTGGATATTGCTTCTGCCATTTCTGTTTCAGTATCATTTTTTGAAACTGTCAAAAATCAGTGGTTTGACTCTTGAACTTAAATATACTTTTGGAGGGAACTGATCAATACTGGAAATTTGCTCTTTTATTTTTTGGTTAACAAAAGCTAGAACTTAAATTTAAAAGAAAAAAAAAAACCAAAAAAAGAACAACAACAACAAAAAAACCAAAACCAACCCCCCACCAACATCCTTTAAGCAGTTTGGATTTGGTATTATGGCTTCTTATCAGCACTGGAGATGGATGTCTACATCCTCACATGGTGATAATCTTATTCTTTATGATCTATATAAGGGTGACCAGAATTTCCTGGAATATATTGGACAAACAGAAAATGCAATACCAAGAATTCGTGAGAACTCTTCTCTGCCTAATTTGCTTTTATGGACTGAAATTGGTTGTGGAAACTGGTTCATGACTGCCATCCAAATCCCCAGCAGCTTAGGAAAAACAATCAAAAGCACCAAAGGAAGCAGCTTGTTAGAGGTAGAATTTCTGAAAACACATCAGAAAAGTCCTTCAAAATAATTCAGAATCTTTTGAATATCAGGTGAAATTGCCATAGTCCTCAGAGGAGCTGCAGAAAGAGGAGACAGCAGAATTTATTTTTATATATTGTTATGCTCTAGGAGGGTGATGTATAAATATTAGTTCCATATTAGTATAAATATTAGTTTCTTTGACCTTGTGGTGACTTTTAGCAGAGTATCACCCATAAATAAGGAATTGATCTTCATTTAATTTAATAACTTGTTTTCAGGGGGTATGTTTTCTGGTCCCTTGCAAATGGATATTAAAATATTTTGGCCTCTCAGCCTAGTGCATCCATGTTAACAGCATTGCAAGAGTATAGACACAAAAATATGTAGGGTTATTTTTGATGTATTTTCAGTACCTTATAATTATGGGTGACTTCACATCAAATGTCACAGACTTATTTTAAGTGAAATAGAGCAATCTAAGAAACCTCAGAAGAGTGATGCAGGATGCTTTTTAACAGAGACAATAATGTGGTGACTAAAGAGATAATGAGCCCAGTAATGAGCTGCAGACAAGGTGAGTGAGATACATACATCCAAAGCTGCAGGAGCACAACTAATCCATAGGCTGAGCATCAAAATAACCCCTCAAGTGACTTCACAGCCCTGGAACTGCTGCAAGGAGTGTACCCATGTCCTGCAGGTTAAACCCCAAGGTTTAATCTTCTTCTGTGTGTTCCTCCAGACTAATTTTTTTCTTGTCCCTTTGTTTTTTTTGGTTTTTTTTTTGTTTTGTTTTTTTTTTTTTCTTTTTTTTTTTTCTTTTTTTTTTCCTATATGCCCACTGTGGACACCACCACCTGGCTTTCCTGGTAGGGATGTGGAGCCACATGTGCCTGTGGTCCAGATCATACCAGGCACTAACAAAGCTTAGCAAGCAGAACATCCGAAATGGGGCATTAAGGTCATCTTGAAACTCTTCCATTGTGCCTCCTTGAGAAGAATGGTGGTGGAACACGTTGTTTAGGCATCTCTCTGGTGCAGGGAGCTAAAGCACTAGAAAGACAGATGACTAACTTCAGGAGACTGGAGAACTTCAGGAGTCCTTAGTGAGAAGTTGGATAATAAACCTGTTTATAAGGCATGTTTGGAGGAAAATTACAGATGGAAGGTTAAGCATTTTGAGGTTAATTGATATATTAAGAGTACTTCAGATGATGAAAATAACCAACACACTGAGGTCTGACTGCTTTAAAAGTCGGGGGATTCACAAGGCGGTGGCAGGATTACAGCTTGGACAAATGGGGGTAGAACAAGGCTTCGGGGGATGGAGTAGTGCTGTGAGCAGCTTCCTTGAAAGAGAAAGGACTACTCGTAGCACACAGTCAAGGATTGAGGGACAGTGTTTCTTCTTCCACGGAGTCTTGTGGGGCTAGAAAAAGTAAGGGGTAGGTAAAAGGTAAAGTTGAATGAGGAAGACCTTGTGCACAGGGCAGCCCCATCAAACACATGACTGTGCTGTGCTGGAAGGACCACATGCCATTTGTGTTGCACATGCAAGGAGCTGTTAATCTAGACATCTGTAGATCATATCAAGTGTGCATAGCAAGGAGCAGAACATTGCTACTTATAATTAATGCTACTTAACATGTAAATTTATTCACAGAGCCAAAAATGTTGTGAATATATTTTGATACTTCAAACACAGGCAGAATGAAGTAAGGAAGAGGTGATGTCATCATATTTATAAGGGCTCATAATAGAAACATGTATTTTCATAAAGCATACATCAAAGGCCCAGGGAGAAGGCAGTACCTTAAAAAGATAAACATACCTCCAGCATGGTGTTTGACCCTTGCTTTTACTTCTTTCTCCTGAGCTACTTAAAGCCCACTAGAAACTGTCCTCATAAGAGTATCACTTGACAGCACATCAAGTGGTTTGCTTACAACAATGGGATTTTAAAAGGAAGCTAAAGTGTAAATCTTTAAACTAAATGAATAACAAAGGTGTTAAGATTATTTTATGAATACTTCTCAGTGAAAGGAGAACACAGCTAGGAGATGGAAATCTTAACATATAAATGTTAGTGTCTGGAAACTGTACAGAATAATTTAGCCTATTAGCTTGCTAACCAGGTGCTCATTGCACTTAACCTTATTTTCTAAACTCAGGCCATGCCTAATATTTACCTGCAGGTAATGCTATTAGATGTGGAGGACACCTGCTTATTTTTTGGACTTCTTCTATTTTCAAGCTTTGGCATTCTAACAGCTTGTCAGAGAGAGACACCTGGAATGTGACTGTTATTGGAGGTGGCTGAAATTGTCCGTTACAGCATTTTTTTGTGCAGAAGATGGGGGATTTGTTCAAAATTTATGAAGATATCTTATTTTCTTAGTTAAAAGCAGAATTCTTTGGAAGATACAGCCTCCATTTCTCCTCGGTTCTTTTATGCCCCTGGTTTGAGGTCAGAGACTAGTTTTTGATCTGAGAAATTTTACCTTGACATTTATAGTGATTTATAGGGTGAGCCTTTCTAAAAAGAGACAACACTTTATAATTAGACACTGGTTAAATATCTGTCTGCCCACAACGTACATTTACCTTCATTACCGTATGTAAGCATCAAGGAAACCTTCACATTTTTCAAGACTTGTAGCCTGGACTTCTTTCACTTTATTTCACCATTTGTAAAATACATCTTATTCTCATTTGTTCATCTTTTCCAATCTGTAATTGTGGTCATTTTAGTCAGGGCTGAAAGAAGTCTCAGTACAAAATCATAGCTGTTCTTTTCATCAGTTCAGCCCTTCTTCTGGCACACTGTGCTGCCTTTCCAAAAATATAGCTCTCTTCTGCTCCCCTAATGTGTCTGGAATAGTCTTTTCCTTTGTATGCAGCCTGAGCCCTGTAAACATGGGCACGGTAGGAGTTCTTTAATAAATTAGCTGTTAGCACATTCAAAACTTCTAAATGAAGGGGTGTTTGCTGCAGCAAGGGAGGAATTTTTATCAGATCAGAAGTTGTTATCACACAGGGAGTTACAGCTCAGGAAACTGCCACCAGTGTTATTAGCAGCATATCCCTTGCATGCCAGGGGAACCCAGAGATCAATGCTTAACCCTTCCACTGCCCTTGGTACTTAATTGGTCATCCAAATGAGAGTGAGAGAAATCTATCCATAGGCACTGTGCAGAGAATCAGAGAGTTTTCTCTAATAACCGAGGTCTCCATCTTCGAAATGCAAGCAATCAAAAGCTTTATTTAAGTGCAATAACCTTTGGTACTGAGTCAGATCCAGCAGCAGGAGGTCAGCATGGATACCCCATATCTAGTTTTATTTCCTTCCCAATTTCATAGGCTTTGCACAGCAGCTCTAAACAATATGCCAGTTGCATTGGAGATGATGTAGTTGTTGGAAATAGATTCCTGCAGGATTATAGGTGTGATCATAGTGCCTGACTCTTGAGACCTCTCTCAATAACAAGTATCCTTATTGATTTGCCTTTGTGTTGAGAAGTGAGGCCATCAGAGGAGATGGATATAGATAAGCACATTTCCACTTTGATGAGGACTGGTTAGAGTCTGCTGAAAGTCCCATTGCTTTGGAAGAGAAAAATCCCCTGTTGCTTTCCAAGCTATTAATCCGTTTGTGATTACTTTATTAAAAATACCTCTGTTCTTATAGCATTTTAATTTATAGGTTTAACCACATAATCATCTCCTGATATTTGCTAGCTATTTTTGTTCGCTCTTATTTATTTAAATATTTTGCCATCAAAGACTTATATGTTGCATTCAGATAATGGCCACAGGTAGTTGCTTTAACAAGAGAGTCACCAGAAAAATTGCTGGTTTAAAACCAGCCTAGGATGACCATTCCCTGTCAGACTGTAAGAAAAGCAGTGTCATATTAGGATAAACCTCACCACTTTCAGGGGAAATCATGTAAATACCAAGCAGACAGGAGTTCAGCAGCAGAAGACAGGAAAAAACCACAACTATTTCTTTGTAGACTATCCAGCTGTGTGTTAGGTATAATATTCCTAGGAGCGGTTGCCTCTGTAAATGGAAACAGACAGGGGAAACACTGTATGCCTGCCTAACCTCTGCTCATGCTAATGAGAAAATCCTTGGCCTAGGTTCAGTCAGTGTTGCTGTTTTTCTTGGAAGGCTTGCTGGGCATCTTACATGGTATGTAATGCACAGTGTCTGCCTAAATATGCTTTATGAAGTGTTTTGTGTGTATCTGTTCTTACAAATTTGGCGTTGTCTGTTGGGCTTTTATAGAATAGGCCTTGAAAAACAGCCATCCTCCAAAAAAAAACTACCAGAAAGCAGAGACCCAAACAGCCTCCCAACACACCACCTTTGGTAATTCAATACCACCACCCATTCCTTTGCAGTTAAATTGATGCCTTTTGGCCCCTAAAACCATGAGCCAGACAAAAGAAGTAGAAAGGACCGCACAGCTTGAAAACTTAAGCTATTTTGGCCTCTAACAAAAGCCCTTGCTTTGAAAAGAAAAGATATTTGTTAAACTACTTAAGGAGTTAATTTTCAGGCTCTGAAGGCAGCTGAGATAAAAAAAAATAAACAAACAAAACCAAAACAAAACAAAACAAAACAAACAAAAAAAAAAATTAAAAAACTGTGTTAAAACAAGCATTGCAAGACATTTGGGGTTTTTTTTGTTTTTTTTTTGTTTTTTTTTTTTTTCTGTCAAGAAATTAAAGCAGTAGCTCGTGGGTTCTGATTCTGATGCAGATTCAGCCAGCACTGAAGAAGAATGTGGCCCAAGGGCCATATCCTCCACCCTGCACATCAGCAATGATCTCCCAGTTTCATGCGTGGTTCTGTCCTTTCTTGTTTCCAGGCTTATGTGAAGAGAATTGGGCCCGGGGCCGGGGGGTGGGGAGGAGGAGGAATGTGGGGTTTGTGTTCTGCTACCTTTTATTATTGATTTCCCAAAATTAGAAGTCTCTTTCTAATAGAGAGGAGGCTGAAAAGCAATCAATAGTGTTTATCTTACAAGGCAGTTCAAACTGCATGGGAAAGTGCTGTAATTCACCCTTGTTACTGATTAGTGCAGTGCTGCACAACAGCTCTGGGTTTTAATGCTGTAAATCCTTTAATTATGCACTCCCCAAATATGTTAAAAATAATATAAAACTTTTAGTCAGGCATTTCTGGCTTTACCTCCCTTCTCCACTACTCATATTCTGTTTGCAACTCACTACAACTTAACTATGTGATTTGTATTGTAAAGATTTTTTGGGGGGTTCATTTCACTTTATTATAATTCAGCAGAGCTGTGACATCCACTTAGATATCCTTACCTCAATTGTTTCATGATGAGATCAGATTGCTGCTGTAAATACATCACAATAACAAATAAGAGAAAATTCAGGCCATCTTGCGCCATTTTGATGAGCTGCTGTAGCCTGGCTTCACAGGAGAGGAAAAAGAAAATAAAAAGAAGGAAAAAGAGAAAATAAAAGGAAAAAGAAAAAAAAAAAGGAAAAATAAAGTAAAAGGAAAAGCAGGAAAGGAAAGGAAATGGAAAGGAAAGGATTCAATCAAAATAGCACTGAATTAAGGCAGATTGAACTTTTTAAACAAACACAATTTGAACATAAAGGAAGTACATTGTTCTGCAGGTTATGATGGGGTAAAAAACCCATTAAAACTCCTAAAATCTGTGATTTGTATATTTGTCATATTACAACAGAAATAATGTTTTGGTTCTTCTGATTGAAAATATTTTAATGGCTACTTTCTGTAGCTTTCAGGCTTCAAAACCTGTCCATGGCTGTACAGTTTATTTAAAAAAACATCTTCTTTTCAAGTTGCACTGATCACTGAAGGAATCCTGTCTGCAACACCTCCCCACTCACCAGCTCACATTGTGGACCCTCAGATCAATCAATTCACACTCACAGGAGTTGGCAACAGGCAATATGATTGAAGTAATTACCTTTGCAGATAAACGCTGATAACAGGTCAGGTTGAAACCTTATATATAGGAAGCCCCACAAAGGCTTCCAAGGCTACAGGCAAGATCCTCTCAAGATTATTTTTGAGTTTTCTTGAGCCTTTTTTGTTAGTGAAGGAAGTTAGGATAGTCATAGCTTTGTGACTGGGAGCTCCAGCTGACTATGGCTCCTTGGCTTGCTCCGTGCCTGGCAGCATTGCAGCAGCAGGTTCTTCATTTCACTGGGATTATTCCCCACTGCAGCATTCCAGGCCCCTGTGAAAGAGGTCTGCAGATAATTGAAGCCTAGAAACACAGATCTAAGTGTGGATCATCCTGCAGCACATGGGAAGAAAAGTGCAGCAGAAAAAAAAAGCTTGATTCCAGAGCTCTTCTTTCTGCTGCTGCTTCAAATCATCAGAGCTGCTTCTTTGATGTTCCAGGAGAAAATGACCCATTCTGCAAAAAAAAAAAAAAAAAAGATGGCACCTCCCTTTTCAGTGCAGTAAAGAGAAAATATCCATTTAAAGACATTTATATACAGGTAATGGCAGGAGGGAAGTGACCTATCTTCCATGGAGGCAGAAGTGGTCCCCTCATAATTGAAGAAGCCCAACTGAGTTCAGTGTGAACAGGTCACAAACAGAGCAACCTTACAAATCATATCAGGGAGTTTCAACCAGGTCCCCTGCCTCTCCTTTGATGTTTTTCTGGTGTTCCTCAACTTCTGAAGAAAGGAAAATGCAGTCTTATTGCTGCCAGCTCTTGTGATATTGGATGCTTCTCTGAAAGCTTGAGCTTTGAAGGCTTACAAGACAAAGATATTTTTTAAGCTATTTCATATGTGCTTTTAATATGTTCTAGTCTTTTGTAGTTGGAAAACACAGGTGAGAGCATGACCTGAGTTCCTAAAAGCTCAGAAATGACAAGGCAGAAGAGATGCCCACATTTATTAGTTTGTGAAATGCTGTGATTTTTTTAAGCTGTCATCATGATTAAGGCTGTAAATACGGTGTTTACAGCTACAGTATGTTTTTAGTTCTGCAGGCAGTATGAGGTAGTATGAGCAGAATGCTGTGTTAGTGCCACAGAAGTTCAGTCACTCCAACAGAATTTCTTAGTAGGCAGAGTTGCCTTCTAAGGAGGAGGATGCCATCTTCATCCTCCACAGTAACTGAAAAATAGTAGAAGTCTTCCTCCCCCAGTATAGCATCATGCCATTGGTCAAGAAGCAGATAAAACCAACAGATGACATCCCTTGAAAACTGACATTTTTAGAGATGGCAGACTTGAAATGTTACAATGACTTCCATTATCTGTATTATAAATCCACATTTTAGAGAGTTGTAATTTGACAATATACAGTCATTGTGCTTTGACACTTGGCATAAAAATCACAGCCCTGGAGCAGATATTTTTATAAGAGAAGATATTTGAGAAAACTGATTTGACTTTTCGGAGATTTAGATATGTTTAACTTCTCTCTCAGCATATTAGTCTTACAGAAGTGAAATTTGAGTGAGTTACCAGACACAGGAATGTGGAGCTTTGGGTGGGTATGACATGATCCACAGCGAGTAATCATTCAGTTTTGATGGTGATGAATAATGTAAATGCAGGTACATGCTGTGTGGGTTTTAACATGGAACTACTGAACATTGGAGTCAGAAGCTAAATCAGGTGGAGTTGTCTCCAGGATCAGCTTTGTGGATGCTCCACACATCCACATGCATGCTCCTGCATACTTGCAGGTGAAATCAGAAGTAATGAATCTGGAAGGAGCTGCTTGACTCCATGGGTGTTACAGTCATGTCCTTGCTGTGTGATGTGGAAGAGGGCCACAAATTACCCTTTCTGTGAGATCAAGAACTCCTTGTTCTCGCCGCACTCAAGGTTGCAGAGAGCCAAGGTTGCAGGTTGGAGTTATTAAAAAGAGGTGCCAGATAGACTCACATCACTTCTGGGAGTCGATTGTTGGAATTGAAATGGTTTATCTACTGTATTTGCATGAGATACACTTTTATACTTTCTTTTGTTCCCCCTCCACCTACAGCTGATACACAGCTAGTGCAGAGTTTTACTTGAGTCTGTAACTTATTATTATTGAATAATGTATGTATCTGGAATCCTGATAGGACCATATGGATTTTTTAACACCTAGTATTACTGAACCTTTGGAGCAACTGCATGAAAGCGAGGTGCCAGGCAAGAGGCTTTGCTGTGGAAAATTGCTGAAGCCCTCCAGGAGCCACTCTGACCTGCACCAGCCCAGCCCAGCCCACTGTGTCAAAGCAGCTGACTCTCCTCTGCCTCCCTGCTCTTTCCCTATTCTAGCTAAAATGAGATAAAGATGTTGCTTTCTGAGTGGGAAAGACTGAGAGCTCACCACAGAGCCAGGCAGAATTAGAGCAGGAGCTGAGCAATGTTTTGACAGGCTTGGAGCACCCTTCATTTTGAGCATGGGGCCCCCCAAAGCTCAACTTGGCCATGCAAGTCCTGCACTGCCACATGATGCTGGGAGTTGGTGTGGGATCTCGCTGTATTTACCTTATGGATAAGATATGCAGTGTAGCTGCCCCCCAGAAGGGTTTGTAAGCTGACACAGTAGACCCTGTAAAAGGTTTCATCTGTTCAAAGCCAGTCAGTTCAAATATTCTTTCTTTCTTTTCTTTATGTTAAATTAATTAATTAATTAATTCTCTGAATTAATTTCTCTGAATTAATTTCTCTGTTTCAAGTGGAGTAAATTGGTCCAAACTTTACAGAGCAATGTTGACCACATCAGATATTTCTCACTTTTGTTCTTCTTTCTCCATTAATTGGAGAATAAAAACTGATGCTGAATAAACACACCTACCTGTTATCAAGGGTGTAGTAGGGGAGTTGTTAATAGAGATGGGTGCAGTGTTTTACAGACAAGGTTCTTGAAAACTCTTTAAATCTGAGCATCCAGAAAGACTTTTACCAGAGAAATTCTTGGCTAGGTTAATCCCACACAGACTAATTTATATTATGGATAGACATGTGTTTAAACAAATACAAGGCATGCATAAAATATCTCCTAATTTGAGAGCTTTAACAAGGATAGAGTGTATTACCACCAGGTCAGCCAGGAAGCTGGAAACATGGAGCTGACTTGTTCACAGGTGGTACTTAGGCCAGCTGTAAGTCATCATTGTTCCTCTTAACTAATCAGGAGAATGATGTGGTTTTACTGGTTTCTGGTTATTTTAGACTTTCCCCTGTGAATGTGGTCATGGAGAAGCAATTTTGTGCAAGGCAGGGGTAGTCAGTCTTATTTTTTCAAGACAGATGCAACAGATGTGCTTGCAGGTACAACACATGACCCTTGTGAAAGCTCTCTGAGCTCTCATTTGAGAAGGAAAACTCATGGTCATGGCATCTCCTTAGTCACAGAAGATAGAGGCGGGGAAAAATAAAGTCCATTCAGAGGGGGATTAGAGGGAAGCATGTCACAGCAATGATAGGGATAGATAATGATGATACCATCAGGTTCTTACATAATCACCTTTTCACACAATCTCCTTTCCACCAGGAGATCAGAAAACAATCTAAGATCTAAAGCTCTCACAAAGACAAAAGGGAGTCCCAATCTTGTGTTGCATCCATTACACCTGTTGCATCTTGTACAGGTCAAAGAGAATGAGTTAAATCACGGTTAACACTAGTGAGCCACTCTTCTCAAATATTCTGTGCAAATGAGGAGAATGCAATAAGGTGTTTACAGTCTCTCTATACAGTGTTAATTACAGAGTTTTGAAGGAACTGTATACCTGGCATATATTGTGAAGTACTCAGTAATGAATGTGTTACAGAAAATTTCCAGCTGGAGTCCAAATAGGGCCATTTAAAGATGTTTTACTGAACAGAAGTGCCAAATCTCTAGGTTAGGGTTTGGCAGTGAACCCAAAATACTTTCCACAAGAAGTGATTATTATGTATGATTCATACAGTGTGTCCACATGAGTGAAAATAATACTGTTTAGCTCTCAGTGCTCAAAGTGCTTTTACATTTTCAAAGTGCTGTGCACACATTACTTAATTAATGGAATAAAGTAAGTTACATTTTTATGCATTTAGCATTGACATTTTGACAATAAATGGTTTTGGAGACTTTATATGCATCAGTGCATTTGAGCAGCTTGTATAAATTGTTCTGATGTTCTCAATTTTATTTGAGCAGCATCTTAGTAATTTAGATGCATTTTACCTTATGATGAGGAGATAGATAGAACAAAGGTTATCTGTTGACAGCAAGGTACCATAAAAAAAGGCAACTTCTTGTCCTTTCTAGTAAATCATAAATCTGCTTACTTGCTCGTGCTCTGCAATCCACAGCAGAACTAAACACACTGGTGGAAGTCAAAACCCACTAAGAGCCATCATTAGTATTCTTACTGCAGAAACAGAGCTCCATCCAGAAGATAGATTTTGTGGAATTGGTATACACAGTGTTTGGCATAGGGACTTGGTAAAGTGCTGGAACATCTGCTGGCTGTTTTCAGAGGACTGTCAGCCTATTACCATCTATTAAAATTAATTTAAAAGTGATCCCTTAGAGATGAATCTCATTTTTCCCCTATTGATCCTTATGAAAAGTGTTGGCACACTGTCGACATTTATATCCCATTGGTTTGGGGCTTTTTCCTAAACAACATATATTAGACTTGCAATATCCTCTGTGGAAGGCATCTGTCAATTGCATCAAGCTGCCTTAATGACCTTTTACATGAGGGCATTTTGGCTGGATTGCTGTCCCAGCTCACACTGCCAAATCTGTAATCTTATCTGCTCTCAAGCACAGATCTTCCTTACTGGTCCCAGCCTCTCACAGCTGCAGACATTCCAAAAGCAGGCTCTCAGGTGCAGCCATTCCATGAGCTGACCCAGTCACCAGCTCAAGTTCTTGAGTGTTTGGGAATAAGTATTTTACATCCAATTTGCCTGTCTTGCTGCTCATTGTTCCTCCTGACCTCACTTCTGATCAGCAAGAAACATGCAGAGGTTGCATTTAGGTCATACAGACTCCTGGCATGGATTCTTTCAGGATGCTGGGAATCAAGCATTGCAAAATCTTACAAACATAGCTCATCATTCTACAGTCACTATTTAACTAAAATGGCATTATTTTGTTGAACCTACCTGAGCATTTCAGGCACAAATAGGGTGTACCTCTAGACATGCAGGAAGCAAATGATCCTGAGTTGATCTCATTTTTGGAAGAGACACTGGAGTGAGCATCCTGGGAATGGAAGTGTTTTTTGTAGCAGTACTGTAAATTTAACATCAAATTTAAATTTTCTCTGGTTCTGTCTTTTTCTGGTGGCAAAAAGATTATCTCTGGTATTAGAATGAGACACATACAGTATTTAAGAAAATCAGCCTTTGTCCTTGGAAAATGGTCTTTAATAGCTTGCATTAGTGAGATTAATTTGATCTCTAAATGACAAATAATTTAATCATAAAACATTTTCTTCAAGGGGAGAGATTAGGTAATATTTACATAAATGATTCAGTACAGGTTTTAGTAAGAGCAATGGTTTCAGAGCTGTTTCAAGTTATGCCATATGGCCTTTATTCTTGGGAATGCAGGTCTGTTAACCCTTTACTTTGTTTCCACAACAGGAGTTTTAATCACCTCATTGGGTAGGAATCAATAACTTTCTATACTAGTGTTAAATCTACCCAGGGTCTTCTCAAACAGAGGCTATATTGAGGTGCTGTGAGGAGAACTTGCAGTACATTGCTGTGGGTTAGGTGAGCCCTTTTCATCTCCTAAAAGTGCAGTTTTTATGACATCTGTTGAGTTTTTGGAAACATAGATGTAGTGAGACAAAATTGGTGACCATGTGCTGCTGTCATCTTCCCAGCAGGGTGGGAAGCATTTGGTTGCACTGCCCCAAAACCCCTGTGAAATCATCAGCCTTTGGATAAAGAGTGACAAATGTGAACATTAATGCAGGATGAAGGAGAGAGATGAGATGTAAATGAGAATGATAAAAGGAGCGATAGAAAACAAGGGAAATATTCAGTGGGAGTTTTCTTCTGGACTGCTCTCATTTACAATAGGTTTGAGAGACTTCATCAAATCATCTATTTTGAAAAGCTTCCTGAGGTGAAACTTTCTGGGTTTAGATGCTTATATAATTTTCTGTGTAGGAGAAGTCTGTCCTTTTTTGATGAAAATCTTTTAAAAAGTTGTATTTTAAACCAGCTTTGTAAGATCCAGCCAGATTTCCTTTTCAATAATTTAGAAAATAACGTGAAAACAGCTGGACAGCATCCCAACCCCTGAGGTGGGGAGAAACCTTTTCTCAACCTCAGTGAGAAAATTGCTGCTGAGCTTAGCATGGCTGCCATTTTATCCTGCCTGTAGCAGTTTCAATTACTCATAATTTAGCCACTGGAATAATTTCCCCAGAGAAATTGTGGATGTCCCATTCCTGGAAGTATTCAAGGAAAACCTGAATTGGGCCCTCAGCAATCTGATCTAGTGGGAGATATCCCTGTCTGAAGCAGGGGGATTGCAACTAGATGATCTTTAAGGTCTCTTCCAACCCAAACCTGTGATTTTTTGATTCTCAAACCTTTCTGAGGTGTAGGAGGTACCATTACTTGGTCTATCTGCGTGGTTTTAAGTCCTGGGGCTGTTTTCTATTCAAAATCTTGCAGCAGCCTCTAGGATAATGGCAAGGAGGTGATCACGTTTATGTGTTCAAACATATTTTGGTTTTTGAGTGGTGGAGACTGAACAAGTAGCCCTAATTCTCCTGCTGGCCTTGAGAAGGAGTGAGAATTTTAGATATTATGTGGTACTGCAACAAAACTTGCAAAAAACATCAAAGCCATGAGAATTTTGCAAAGTGACACCTCAATCCAGCAAAGAGCTGTAGCACAACAGTCTTGGGAATTAGTCTACCACAGATCCAGTGCCCAGACAGGTTTAGGATGCTCATAATCATAGGGAACTTTGGGATATTTAAGTCCAACTTTTACTAAAAAGATGGTGAAAAACTGATGTTGTAAGGTAAAATGTGATGCAAAACTTGGCTTATGGGATCACAACACCCTGCTTGATTGTGTGCCACAATTCCATCTTATTCAGCGAAGCTCCACAATGAGGATATAATGATAACTCTAAGTAAGCTGATGATTTATCTCCTCCATAAGGCATGGTTGTTGTAAAACTGCCTATCAGATATTTTCAGAGTACTATCCTTCACAAGCCCTTATTTAATGCAGTTATATTTGCATGCACACCCTCTCTTCCCATTTGCCATTTGTCACTGAGATAGCAAATTACATTCATCAGAATCCATTCATTCCCCCGGTTTAGCTGAATACAGGAATATCTTGGCTGTGTCAGCTGCCCTATGACTGGGAACTGTGAAAAATGGAGGTTGCCTTCAGATATTCCAAACGTGTATCTTCAAAGGACAGTAGGTATTAAGCTGGAAAGGATTAATGGGCTTTATGTCATCGTGTTTGTGTGGCATAGAAGTGAATTGTGCAGATTGATGGATATCTTGGTAAAAACAAATGCATTCTTAAACTACTCTCCTGGCCCTTCCCTGACAAGTTTTAGTGACCATCAAAAGAAATATACTGAGACATTCCCTTAAATCCTAGACTAGTTTTACAGTTTTTTTCACCTTTAGGAAAATGAAAAACTTTTTCTAGTTGAGAACAAAACCACATGTGGACTATTAAGGACTGGTTATTTTATAGACTATCTGTGTTTATATTACCACTACAGGACTGTCACATCTT
This sequence comes from Anomalospiza imberbis, assembly GCF_031753505.1. Lineage (NCBI taxonomy): Eukaryota > Metazoa > Chordata > Aves > Passeriformes > Viduidae > Anomalospiza > Anomalospiza imberbis. The sequence goes on from NC_089683.1 coordinate 107,409,652, forward strand.
ATTTGTCTTATAATTGTGCAGTAAGTAACTGGGACAAACTCAAATGGCTGACAGCAAAATTGTGAGTTCCTGTGAAAATGCTGTTATAATTTCTTGTTTGAGATGCTTGGTTCTTTAGGACAACCATTCTGCTTGTCAGGCAGATGCTTTGTTCACACACAAAAAAGGACCAGGTCAGCACAAAGAAGGCCAAAAGGGAATTCTCTACCTGCCCTTGAATAATACACTGTATTAAAAAAGTATTGAAGGTATTCACAGAGTGAATTCTCTCACAAGTACAAGCACAAGTAACTCTTAAAAAACAATCAATGTATAAGGGAAAAAGAGTTATCAGTATTGATTCACACAATATATGGATGCATTGAAAATATATTTCCACCAGAGGAAAAGCAGTGGTGTGCAGGGGAGCTTGTAAACTTTGCATGTGACCATTCATGGAATTTTATTTATTTATTTTTTTTGATCTGTAGCATCTTTGGTCAAAAGAGAACAGGAGAAAAAAACCCAGGGTCCTACTCTACTTATGCTGTTCTTGTTTCTCTGTGACCTTGGGCACGTCAAATCTTCACCTGACAGCAGGGATTTATCAGAACTGTCACAAAACTGTAATGCTGACCTGTGCTTGAGGACTGTGGGCAAAAGTGGTTCTCCACTGGAAAGTTTTGTGTGTTTTAATATGCTTCAGTTATGGGGAGATAGGCTTGGGCCATAGTGATAACTGCACTGGTGTGTCTGGTACCTGTGTGATACTGGGAGTATCAACAGCCCTCAGCTGTTGAATATGAGCAGACCTGTAGGACCAGGCACAAAGGACAGGGAGAGACGTTCTGGCCATATTTTGAATTTTTATTGAGTTTCAGTGTTGAATGAAACATTTTGGTTTAAAGGCAGAGATTGCTGCAAAGCCATATGCACTAGGATGTCGTTGTATTAATATTTTAAGCTGGTAATAAATTTCTGGTGGGGTTTTAGTTGATTTTGGTTTGGTTTTCTAAAATGCCCTTGGACTTTTAATTATCTTTCACTCCAAGCTAAGTATGTATTCCATCATGAAGCAGGATATTAAAGTACTAATAATAACTTTCTAATTCTGTTTTTTATGTACAGTAGGACCAGCATAGAAACCATTCCACTCTGTGATAAGCATAAATAATTTTATAATTCATATGGTTTCTATTTTTTTTCTTTAATGGCTAACTAAGTAATATGATAGTTTAAGTAAGAGTTGCTTCTTCGCAGCGAGTCCTCGAGAGGTATTTGCTCTTGACACCGTATCATAACTCTCCATTAATACCATTACTTGCAAGAGGCTTGCAGTAATGTAATTTTTTATTTAGGCTTTTGCTTTGGATTCCAAAGAATTTCAAAATTCAAATCCATGAAAACCAGAGAGCAGTATCTTGAAAGAGTACACTTCTCCCTGGATTAAAGAGTAATCCAGAAATGTCTTGTTTGCTTGAAGCTGGGCTCATTTGTATGATTGCAAGGTCAAGTAAACACAGGGTGTTTTGGCTCAGGTCTACAGCAGATTTGAAGCTGTGCCAGGAGAAAAGCTCTTAAGGGTAGGTGAATAGCTTTGTGAACATCATCACACAGTTCGTTGATTGTCAAATTCACCGTATCACCAGTCTGACACCTCTGCCCTGCTTAAATCTTGTTCCGAGGATGAAGGCAGCACCAAAGGTTTCTATTTGCCATAAATATTTAACTGAAGTTCTTTTTAGGAGTAATTCTGTGATTATAGACCATGATGTCATGCCAAAAGGAGCAGACAGTCAGCTAGGCTTTATGCTCTAATGGTTTCTGTGAAATTAGTAATAAAACCAGGAGGCTGATTTTTAATTTACAGTGCTATGAAATCAGTATTTATAGGCCTGAAGCATTCAACTTCAGAAAGCATGTGAAAACTTCTGCCATCAACCCTGCTGGTCTCCAAGGGGAGATGCAGTCCTCTCTTCTCTGTTTGGCCAGACAGACTGCTATCTGGACAGCTGGCCAGATGTTCATGGTGCTCAAGAAAGGCAGCATCTCTGGCAAAGTGGATCACAGCTGCTGGGAGGTATATGGCAGATGGCTGTGTTATTCTACAAAGCTGGTATTTCCATCTGTTGGCTGCAATAGGATTACCAGAGGATCAAATCAGGCAGAGGGTAGGCTGAAGGGGAGACTCTCAGCATCAAGAGAGAATATCATCTACCAGTTCTTTAGCAGAGCAGAACAAGGTGTTGGTCTCTGTACTTCAGTTCAGTGCATCAGCTCAGTTACAGGCAGAGAGGAGCTCTGTCAGAAAAACAGAAAAGAAAGAGATGGCAAATAAAGTCCCTGAAGATAAGCAAGGAAGAGATACGGACTTCAGAACAGAAAACTGAGCCCTTGTCACAGAAGTAGAAGAGATTTTACGTCAAGTGCAAGGACCAGCTAGAGCACTCGTAGCCTGGTCCTAGAGTGCATTAAAAACCTCTTGCTCCTTATTCTGAGCTGCTCACATCTGAGATTTTGATTTTGAGAGCATGCCTTGAAAACCTGACTTGGGTTGCTTTGTTCTCACTGGTCTCTACAAGGGAAGTTTTGCCAGGCAATGAAAGCTAACAGGGCTGCCCATGAAATCATGGTCCAAACAAAGGAAAATGTTGAATCATAAGAAGGTTCAGGCTGGGAGGGGCCTTACAGACCATCTCATTCCAAACCCCCTGCCTCGGGAGTCTTTTATTAGACCAGGTTGCTGAAAACCCCATACAACTTTGAACGTTCAGAGCTCCTTTCTTACAGGCAATGTAGTCAAGGCATATTGAGGGGTTCAGGCAGCCCTGAATTGTCACTGTTAAGGATATCTTTGAGAATATATGTGACATTTAGGGTAATTAAATGTCTCTATCAGAAGAACTTGAATTCTTGAGGAGGCAAATTTTCTGTCTGGTGCTACAAAGTATAGGTGCTGATCCAAGCATGCTGAAGTCAATGGAAAAAAAAATTCTGGTTTGCTTCACTGAGTTTTGAATTAAATCCATGTAATTTTGATAAACTAAAAATGTTTCTGCAAGCTTCTGGTGTTCTCTGTTGCCTTATGACAATAGGTCCTAATGGAATCAGGTAGGAGTGTTTCATGGCATGGATTTCCTACACCTACAAAGAGCAAAAAGCTACTTCCTTCTCTTTGTGCTATATTATCATTCATTTGATTTAGGATTGGGAAACACGTTTTGCAAGTTCTCATTGTTTTTCTATAGTGTATTTTCTGGTAAGATTGAAGTGATGATGAAACTTTTTTGATGCATATAAAAAGCAGTCACTTCCTGCTAGGTAAATATCTTGTTGCTGGAAACATGCATTAAATACTTGCGAGTGCTGAAATGTACTTGGGTTTGTTTTCATTGCAAGCTGTTATTTTGTTAGGACACAAGGTGGCAATGACATGGAAAAACTCATTATATGAAATAGTCTAGAAAGCCTTTTGATCAGTGTTTTGCTTCAGATCCGTTTGATATATCCAGCGTGTTACTTGGCTATACATACAGCTATACCTATGAAAGCATTTGGCATGTCCTGTGGATTGTGCTTGGCAGTTACTCTTTAAAGCAATGTATAGGTGCACAGCCAGGTGTTCCTGACCCCAGATAGAGAAATGAAGCAAGAGGAATCACACAACCTGCCTGAGACCACAGCAAGAGCTGAGATAAAAACATAGATATATATGATGCTAAAATATATAGAGAATCACAGATAGGCTTGCGTTGGAAGGGACCTTAAAGTTCATCTCATTTCAGCCCCCTGCCAGGGCCAGGAGCACCTGCCACTAGACCAGGTTGCTCAGAGCTCCATCCAGCCTAGCCTTAAACACTTCCAGGGATGGGGCAGCCACAGCTTCTCTGGGCAACCTGTGCCAGGGCCTCACTACCCTCATTGTAAGGAATTTCTTCCTAACGACTAATCTTAATCTCTTCTCTTTTAGTTTAAAACCATTCCCCCTTATCCTATCTCTGTATGTCCATGTAAGAAATCACTGTCTTTTTTATACAGATATAGCTGTAAATTCCTACTATAGCAGCAGCTGCATGCAGAGGTGTGCATGTAAACATGCAGTGTCCTCCCACACACTCCAGTAGAGGGCAGGGCCCTTTAGGACAAGTTTAAGGGACCCTCAGCAGCTTTCCATCATTCCTGTACATATCCTTGAGCACCTACCTGCCCAGCCTTCCATGGAGCTCTCAAAGACCATCAGTGGTCTGTGAGTGAAGTTTGAGTGAACTCACCAATAAATTGAAAACTCACAACATGTGAAGTGCTCTCAAAGCCACCAACTAACAAAACCCCAAATATCAAAAATCAGGAAGAAGTATCTTTACCAATTTCTTTGCACTAAGATCAGTGCTGCTATTAGACCAACTTTGCTTTTATACCCATATCACATTAATTGAAAACACCAGTGGAGATGTTTTCATTTCAGGAGATATGACTGTGTCCTTCTAAAACTCTGGTGTTAGGGTCCATTCTACTGCAAAAAATGTGTCCAAGGCCAGTCTGAGTGGGGCTTGGAGGAATCAGATCTAGTGGAAGGTGTTCTTGCCCATGATGGGGGAATTTGAACTGGATTATCTTTGAGGTCACTTCCAACCCAAACCATTCTGTGATTCTGAAAAAATAGCCTGAGTCCTGTAAGCCCCGCAGAAGTTTACTAATTTTTATCGGGTGCTACTAACAAAACCACATGGAAGCTATTCCCATCAAAATTAAATAAAGCAAGGAAAGCAGGACCCAAGGTAAAAAACAAAGAAAACAAAACAAAACAATCAAATGTACTCACAGCCTTGAGCTGTGAGGGTGCCTAAGTGAACAGCTCATGCATTTTAACTCCCTTCTTCCTGTGCTGCAGTGCTCCTGATTTTGGGGTTCTTTGATCCACCTATTCATAGCTGCAAAGTGAGCAGAATTTAATCAGGCTCTGACAGGTCGTGGTTGATTTTAACACCCGCCTTCAAAAAAGAGCTGTCAGTCAGGGATGAGCTTTAATACCTTCAACCTGGAACTCCTTTACAGTTCTGCTGCAGTTGAGTGGTGCTTGGTCAGCAGTGGAGGAGCTGGGCATCTGCAAAAGGCACTGGGGGTCTCATCTGGGCACTATCAGGAGAGTCCACAGGCGCTATTCCTCAGCCTCTCTAAAGGGGTGGTGTGACACTCTAACGAAGCTGGCATTTCCAGGCCACATGAGAGGAGAGATTTCCTTGTTGAGTAAGAAGTGGCTTTCCTAACTGCATGTCCCAAAAATCCTGCTGAGCTTTTGTGGGCCAGCAGGAAAAGTAGGTTGATGCTCACTTGGATTAAACCTTTCCTTATTGTAGCTGGAATGGGCATAGTGAGGACAAGGGTTACCTTCCCTACGTAATCTCAAGTTATTTTAGCTGGGGATGTTAGATGAAATAGCCAGTGACTGGCAGAATAATAGAAGAGGGGTTAATTTCAGATTTACTATCTGCCAACACATGCCATGCAATCAGATAAACACAGGATTTCAGCTGTCATCACAATATCTTATGCATACTTAAAATAGAGCAGTTTTTCTCACATCAAGAAGAAATGGAACAGGTTTATATATAGGATGTGTACAATCAGCAGGCTAGAAATTTTGAAATAGTCTGCCAATTCTAGAGAGATTCCCTATTTTTAAAAGAAGAAATTATATTAGAAGTAGTAGAAATTCTCATGGAGAATTTTTATTATTGCAAGCTACACTGAATAAAAAGTAAAGGGAACATCTTGAGAAGTTGGACTATACAGAATGAGGCAAATTTCTGTAGGATTTTCAGCAGAGAATATGGGACTATACAGAGACTCAGAAACTGCTCTGTATGGGAATATCCTTCCTCCTCTGCTTTATACATTTCTGTCCTTGCTCTTTTGTCTGTTCTGGTTCATTGGGCCTATCACTTTTAATGATTGAAAGTCTGGAAGGCAGAGAGGGAAGATGACAATCTAGCAACACCCCAGCAATATCCTAATCCAATTTTCACAAGAAAGCACTTGCTGATTAAAGCCTCCCTCTTGAAAACACCCACCATAGGCAGAACCATAGAGTTATAGAATAGTTTGGGTTGGTAGGGACCTTAAAGATCATGTCAAATCTCATGTAGGTGAAATGTAACTCTTCTTGGCAATGATGCTTTACATTATGAATTTGTGAGTAGGGAGATGAGTATGGCTTTTTGGCTTGAGCCCATAACTAGTATTTGAGCTTTTCATTATATCCCTTTATAAGAGTAGCTGATGCTATGGTCGAGAATATTTTCAAGATCCAGCCTGGTTTGTTTACGAGGGATGCACAGAACAGCTTGCCTCTGTAAGCATTATATGAGCAGACAGCAGCAGGCAGTTTTCTTGCTGAAAAATCTACCGATAGGCTTCCCTGCTCTGCTGCTTTCTCTCCTGCTCACAAGCCTCCTTCTTCCTTAACACCAATATATCTTGTACCTTCAGTCTTCTAGAGTGTCATAGAATCCATAAGGTTGGAGATCTCCAAGGTCTTCATGTTCAACCTTTGAGGGAATTCCACTTTTCCCACTACCCAACCCATGTTGTGAAGTGCCACATATACTCATTTTTTTAATCATTTCTAGGGATGGGAACTCCATCAGATCCCTGGGGAACCTGTTCTGGTGCTTAAACACTCTTTCAATGAAGAAATTTTTCCAAATATCAAACCTGAACATCCCCTGCAACTTGTGGCCCTTACCCCTTGTACTATTGCTAGTTGTGATAAAACATACCCAGTCTAATCATTCAGATGGCATCATCCCAGCCAAGGTTTTGTCATCACCTTTTGTTCTAAGATGTCCTTGTTAGTAGCTGCTGGTATTTTCCAGGATAACCAGTGCTTGCCTGCTCTCATCCCCTTCTGGATTCTACCAGGCTGTGCCGAAGTGAGCTCAAAAATGACGTCCCGAGCTGTTCAGCATAACAGTGTCTTTGAAGCCAAGGCTTGGACTTCACTTCTAAGACCAGCTGTAGCAAAAGGACAGCATTTTCCACTGAAGATAAGGGAAAGAATTTACATCTTGAGAGCATTCCTCTCACTGTTTCCCTGCAGGGGGGAGGCTTATGAATTTTCTAGCACAGGCAAAGGCACTCCTGAGGAGTTCTGCTGTGACAGATTGTCCTATTGCCCGTGGAGACACTATGGCAGCATAAGATGCCAAGTTTCCTATTGCTTGGGCTTCATCCCGTTGTGGTTAACCTCTTATGCGCTTCAGAGAAAGAAATGATTACTGGGTTGCAGGTCCCTCAGCTCAGCTCTAAGAGGGTCTTTTTGTTTTCCACAGTACCCCTCCAAGCTGGTTTTCAGCTACAGAGGCAATTTATGCTGGGAAATGCAAATAAATAACACAAAGGTATTGCAAGGCTAAAGTCCAGTGTGGGTGTATTTCAGCCTTAAAGGCTTTAGATTTCTTGGTTTTGTTTTACTTAGCTTTTTAATTATTTTTGTCTGTTTCAGAAAAGCTTTTCACATACAGTGGTCTCCCAAAAGAATTTATTTGAACTCATTGGTGGGTGGTGCATACATTATGGGTTGTGGTTTCATTGATATGCTCAGCCTCGCTAAGTAGATGGCATATTAAATGTTTTATTTACCCTGTGTGCTACCTGTCATCTAATCAGCTTTTGTGTTTCTGCTGCATTCTATTTGTATTACAGTGAGAATAAGTGGTTTCCTGTAAATTAAAACCACATGAAACCTTTTAAAGCCATTTTAAAATACTAAATGGGTTTGCAAATAGGTTTGTCAGACAAAGATTGGAAAAAGAGCTCCTTGCTTACCCATTTACTCTTCTGTATGCTTATTAGAAGTCCCCACATGATTTTTTCATCAAACATTGCATCCCAGTTCTCATCTGGAATGCCAAAGTCATTTATACTGTGCTCGAGAGCAGTTTGCATAAACAAGAGGCAGTTAACAAAGAATACAGTTGTGAGCTGTAATTGCAAAGGTTATATTATAAATTACAACACAGATGTACAATAAAGTCAAGACATGCAGCCCTGTTTTCTTGTTTGCCTGAAGCACAAAAGCACATTGGCTTAAAAGTTTCTTTACCTTTATTGACTATTATTGCCAATATGGATGATTGTGATGCTTTCACTGTGAATTATTTTGTTTCTTACAGGTGGATCGTATCATCTTCTGCGTCTTTTTGGAGGTTGACTACAAAATTTTCAAGAAGAAAATGGGCGAGTTTTTCCCTCTAGGTAGGTATAGTAATCAAACACCATTTGACTTTAAAAAAGCATGCAGAAAAAATGCAACAGTTGGCATCTTCTTTTCTTTCCAAAGCCAAATACTGAAATGTGAACTTTCTTTAAAGATCAGCTGCACATAGAGGCTCTGATCCTGGACAAATGCAGACATTTAAAATGTGTGAACCATTTAAGCTACATCTAATACTACTTTTGTATTCTCAGTACAGCTAATCTCTTCATTCCATGCTGTATGTTTATCTTTTCCCAAAACTTGGTGCATGGCTCTGGCTCTCTTGACTCTTGAGAAGGAAATTATTTGCACTAACGTATATAGCTCCTAGTGTATATTGCTTTTCCATACACTTTGTACACACTTTGGTCTTTCATTAACAATGCTGGCAAGGTTTCTCTGGGTCTGAAAAGATACTGCAGGGGTTAGAGCCCAACTGTGTCTGAATGAGGACTTTAAACTAGAGCTGTCCAAGTGTAAGAATGAATGGAAGAAAGATGGCTCTCACTGGAGCACTTGGGAAATGTTAGCCATTCATCTTGGATTTCACACAGGAGGTTGCTTTCTAGATTTAAGGAATCCTGGTGGATAGTAAATTTGTTAATCCCCCTCCTCCTATAAAGCTGGGATTTATTTTTATCGTACATCATTAGAAATCTGCTCTCCGCAATTTTATCAACCCTAAAATTCCTCCCATTTTATTTTGCTTTGTGCTTACATCAGTCCAACTATGTGTGAAAAGATCCAGAGTTTAGTGTTTTATCTCCCAATACTCCCCGTGCTGTCTGTCTAGTGAAAATGGCCCTGGAGTAATAGGAAGCAGAGCTTTGGTGTGTTCAGAGTTCCATTAATTTCACAGCACTGTGTTGTCACTGTAGCCTTAGTGGTTTTTTTCCTTTTGCTTTGTCTGGTAGCATGGAAATTGTGATATTTTTGTCTCATCTCACTAGAACAAGGCTTTTTTGTAGATGACTTTGTAATCGCAGTTTGCAGTGATTGGCAGCTGAAACTTAAAGACCTATTGAATTATTCAGGTAGCATCAAATGATGTCTAACCACTTAATAATATTCTTGTCTGGAGCACACTGAACATGCATTTCAAGAAGCTGCTTTCATATCTAATCCATTCAATGAGTGATTTTATTTTTTTGTCAGGGTACCCAACCCAAAGGATAAAGTGACAGTACCCTGCCTACTGTTACTGGCTGTGTTACTGCCCTTCAGATTAAGTGAGAGAAGAATATAGCATCAATTTGTCAACAAATCAAGATCATTAATGCTCACTTTCATCTCTTAAGGCCTTGGAAATCATGGTGTAAAGCCTGGTATTATTTCTATAAATGTAAAACTCACCTGGGTTTGAAAGTTTGAGAGACAAGAAGATGCTTCAGAGCTGTATCATGACAAGCCTAAAGGCAGAAAGGCAGCAAAGTGGAAGATTTATTTAATTTGGAATTTTTTTAACCTGACATCATTGAACTCCTGTCTACAAAGAACCTGTGCAGCTGGCTGTTTTGTTATAGAAAAACATATAATTTCATTTTACCACATTATGTTCATGATCTGCCATACCATAGTTTTAAAAGTATGTTTATTCTCATGTATGTAAAGGTTTTATGGGTTTTTTTCTCAAACGAAAATTTGGATTCTGATATGTGACCATAGACAGGTGATCATGGTAGGGACCCTCTAAATCCTGTGTTCTGTATATGTGGCTATAAAAAAGGTTCATCCAAAATTTACAGCTGTCCAGAGAAAGTTTAGTTCTCAGTATCTGAAATTTAGATAGATTGTTGTAGGATTAGATTAATAAAATGCCTTAGAACCCATTTTCATAGACTCCTGGTTGCAATTTTCTCATAACTAATGATTCTGATTTTGATATGCCTTAATGTTACTGGGTATCTGCTGTCTGATTAGCCAGCCTTAAAAGGAACCTGTTTAGCTCTAGAACTTTATTCCTGATTAAGTGAAGGATTTCCTGTGGGTGGATCAGTAGCCAGGGATTCAGGAAGGCTTTTAGTGTCTTATTTTTAGTGTCTTTAGATCTTCAGCTTGTGAGGAGACAGGGAGAGGTAGGACTTTCTTCCCAAATCACTCTCCTGTAGTGTCACTGAAGAAATGGTCAGTATCTGGGTCTCTCTTGTGGAGTGCCCTAACCATTCACGTACAGTCTCAGGCTTTCTTTGCCAACTTGAAATGACACCTTTCCACAGGGTACCACCACTTCAACAGATGTCAGCTGAAGTCAGCCCCATGCTAAACTGCCTCCTGGTGAGAACATTAGCTGAAGGTCTGGATGGAGATCACCAGATGACCATCATGTCTTCCATTTGTTCCTTTTTTCAGGTGTCTTGGGAATTGCCATCTACATTTAACATAGCAGACCTGGACAAGTTATCAACAGTCTCTCTCACTGTAGAGATATCCCATCTCTCTGCAGGACTGGTTTCCTGCACAGAAGACTTAGCTAACATGGTTCTGTGTCAAGGAGTTAGCAACTGCCTCTACCTTTGGCAGTAAATTCCTGATATTTCTACTGTGAAAGAAATTAATGAAACTGGTGGGTTTGTTTTGGTTTAAAGGAAATCTATTAATTTTGTGAAATTAAGTCTTAAGTCTTAAAGGACAGACTTGCCCTAAACTTTAATTGATAGGACACTATCTAACACTCACAGGAGAGAATAACACTGAGGTATTGCTTTAAGCTTAGAGAAAAAATCATCAAGGCATTTTAAAAGTGCATCTTGCATTCAGAAACATTGTGAAATATATCTACTTTAATAGATGTGGACAAAAATGCTTAGAAAGAAGAATATATTCATAGAGTTATATACATAAATAATTATTACTTTAAAACCACTGCATTAATAAATCCAAAAAGACATGCAAGTGCTTGAGCTAGGTAATGAAAGTGGTAATGAAATGAAGCTAGAATTACACCTCAGTGCATTAGAGTAAGTGGAATATAGATATAGGAAAATTGTTCCATTAGTTGAACATATCATTATGCCTATTTTGCAAGTGGAATGCCGAAGAAATTAGTCAAGTAATAATATTGATATCAAGACAACTGCCAAGAGTCTTGTCATTTTCAAACTTTAAATATATAAAGGGAAGAGACAGACTTCGAAGTAATGTCAGGTGCAGGAAAGCTGTGCAGTAACTGAGCAATTGTAACTGTCTCAGCATTCCTAATTCAATCCCAGTGATTACAGAACCGAATCCAGAGCCAGCATGCTCCAAGCGGAAGCAGAGCACCATTTATCTTTGATTCGGACATAGGTTCTCATTTCAATGTTGTCCAGAAAAGTCCTGGTTTGGTTAAGTCAAGGCAGAATTTTTTATTGATCCTCTGTGGTTTTACTGAGAAGATTTTGTATATTCTAGTAAGAAAAGAGCAGTAGAAAGAGCAACTTCATTTGCTTAAGATGGATCACTGTTTTAATATATTAAACATTGCCACAGTGATGGGTTTTTTCTTTTTATGATTTGAGTCCTATCTCTTTGTGCAATGACATAGCCCAGCTATTCTCCCTTCACCTATGCTGGAACATTCCTTAAACTGAGAGAATGTCTTTCAGGAAAATAGAATATCTTTGCCTGCAGTTCTGGCTCATATGTGTAGTTTTTGCATTTCTGGATTCATTGCTATTAGTAGTACAAATGAGTTTTCTGGGAAAGGAACTGCTACTTAGATAATTTTTTCTTTTGGAATGCATTGTTTTTCGTAATAGAACTCTATGGAGTCCAGACATCAGGCATTACTTTTCTTGCTAACTAAACATATTTATAAGACTTACCAGAAAACTGAATCCCCCTTGAAAAGCGAGATTGCCAACATTTACCTTGGAGTGATACATACTTCTAAGATTCTATACATAGGAGGAAATTAAGAGCATTTGTAAACAGTTGCCAGCTGGAGCAAAGGTACCTTTTTTCTTTTCTTCCTGTATTCTGTGTACATAAAGCTACTTAATATGTCAGACAGATAATCTTGTAAGGACCTTTGGCAAGTGCTTATTTTTCATGGTGGCTGTCATATATTATAAACGGTTTATCTTCAATTGTAATGCTTAAAGTATTTCTAAATCTACCACCTGTTACCAGTGGATTGGAGAGGAGAAACATTTTTTTCTGAAAATGTTTTTTAGATAGAAATAGTGCTATAAAAGGGATATCCTGTGAAGCTGCAGCATCCAAGGTTATATTACTTCTTGCTACTTTAAACAGAGTAACAAAATTACTTCACTAAAACATTGCGAAAATTTTTGGAGAAATTATGTTTGCACTTTCATTAAGCCAGTTTATAAATGGAAGGCGCATGCTTTTAGACTTGTGTCCTATTAGAGCTAACGAAATGATGTTGAGCCCAGGAGTTTGTTGTTGGGGTTTTTTTTTTTTTTTTTTTTTTTTTTCTTTTTTGAGCCTTTATCAGTTGATGTTAGGAAAAAGAGAGAGACATTGCTTCATCTTGAGAAAACATTTTCTTCCCTCTGTTACAAGCTATGATATTGAATGCATTTTCTGCTTTCATCCTGATTGATGAAAACACTGTTTCCCCTACCCAAACCATATGGATGAGAGCTACTGCCTTATAATAATTCTCCTATTACTTCAGGAGGGTGCACAGCATCTCGCTTGTGCATAAAATGTGCAAATATATTACAATTGCAGAGGAAATTCATTGTTAAGAGATCTCCCAGGCTTGGAATCAAATTGGAAACTGTCTAAATGGCTGAATGAAGGCCTTTGTATTAAAAAGGCCAATCTCTGCACTAATACGTGAGCGAACTCCTAAGCAGGGGCTGTAATTTCTGTACTGGTTTTGAGAGGCATCTCTCGCTCTGCTTACTATGGCAGACTGCACTGGGGCTGGAGCAGTCCTCTGCATGAGCAAAGGAGCTGTAAGTTAGCCCTTAGCAAGTAATCCAGTATCAAATGGATAATACCTCTGATAAATTTAGCCTCTCTATTTGCATTTGCAGCATTCATGAGCCAATTCGTTTCCATAATTCATCACCTGAATATATTCCACAAAATATTTTTCATGGGCTTTATTTTACTCTGTGGAGAGGTGCCAAGCAGTTAACTGGAAGTACCCAATATCCTTTATGGGAGGTTTCACCTGGGCAGTGATTTGCCTCATAAGTCACAAGGCTTTGGTTTTCTGACTGGCTCAGGCTGGAGTACAAAGGCCACCGGGGCCCCACAGAAATGTCCCTTAGGGAGTAAGATTTGGGGGAGTTTGATATCTCTTTGGCTTTCTTCTCCTGATCAATAAGGGCCATCCTGAAGGTTTTGGTTGCAGCTGCTTTTCCTGTCTCCGTGCAAGTTTTCCAAGTTGTTGTCTTCACAGCTGATGAACGCCTGTGATCTCACAAGGTGAAACTGGAAGCAGTCAGACCATCATATTACTTTCTTCACTGCTTTCTCTTACAAAGCTTGCAAGATGCTGCTTGGTGTCTTGCTTCCCCAACCCCATAGTTCTGATGGAGCTGTTGCATTGGGTTGCTTAGGGGACTTTGATTTCTCTGCATCATGAAACTTCTGTCTTGTCCCTTGGAGATCCTGCTTGGCTTTTCAGATAGTGAGCTGTGCCATGACCACACATCCCTCTCCTTTCCAAAGCTGTGTATCAAGCCATGGAAAGTGTAGCAGGATACCCCTCAGTACTTATGCAGTCATAGCCATCCAGCCTGCTCTGGATTCCATGCCAGCATTTAACATTATCCTCAGATTTCGAGTCTTGTGGAAGTCTTGTGTTGAGGCAGGGATGAGTGAGGATTTTTTGGTGGGTGGAAGACAGCAGTCAGTTTGGAGAAGTTATGGCACACTGATGTTTTCAGGTGAGTGCGGAATGCTCTCTGTATCCCTTTGAACTGCTATTATATTGGAAGATGTCATACTCAGATGGCTCTTGCAAGGCCCCTTGTTGAAGGATTGATTCCAAACAGCTGGAGAGAAGCACAGCCCCACTGTTTCCCCTGAGGGTTCCTGGGCCCTCAGCAGTAAAGGCTTCCAAGGAAGCACTGCCCATCTCGGGGAGCTGAAGGAGCCTGTGCACTAAAATAGGATATTGGCTTTGCTCTAGCTCTCTCCCACAGCACCTTTGTTCCCTGATCAAATACCCTACAGTGTAAATAGGTTGCTGTAAAAATTGTTCTCAATCCAGAAGTTTAAAATAGACACAATGTTTAAAGTACTTGTCCATTTTGAAACATGTCTGAAAACAACTTACCTCAGAAAATCTCAAGGTCACTTAAAGCTAAATGTGTTCATAAAACTGTAAACCAATATTTTTCTATGACTTTCTGTCTTTATTTGCCATGGTAAAGACTTTGCCAGTCCTACCACTCATTGGGGTTTTCAATTTTGCCCATTTTGCCAACATCTCAATGTAGTGCAGGAGAGTGATCAAGCTCAGGAGTGATGCTTAAGGCACAGAGTATATAGTTGATGGTTCAGATACTGTTTTCAGCATCTTAGGACATAAGCAGATCAAGAAAGGGTTCCCAGCACCTTCCAACCTGGCAGTGGGTTTACAGAACCTAAAAAAACAATTATGGGTAGTTTCCTGCTTCCTTTTGAATCATAATAAAACTTCCTGTTATGATCTCATCAGAATTATTTTTCTGGCCAACTGCTGACAGAGAATTGCTCTAGACTTTGTGTGTTGCAAGTACTGGTCACCTAAAAACATGACTTGAGAGAGGCTTGTCATACTGTGTGCACTATGGTCTGGAAAACCGTTTACCTCCTCATTCCTGCTGGCAGCAGGAACAGGGCATGGATCCGCAATAGGACCATAACCTATTTAAGTGCTGTTGTCAGGAGCTTTTGCTCTGCTAAATGGAGGCTCATCTTCTTTGCTTCTTTGCATCTTGAAGGGATTTTTCTTGTCACCTTCTGTGAGACTGACAACAGAGTCTACAATCCATCCAGAAGTCTGGGAAAATGATTGTTTCTATGTATTTCTCCACTCACTCCAAATCCATGAGCTTTCCAGTTCCTGGGAGACACCTGGATAGGAGCTGCATTGAAACAGCAAAGTGGCAGGTGGATGAGGATGCCCTTGAAGGCACAGGGGTCATTTAGATGCAAGGATCAGGGTGCTGTGCATGACAACAGCATGGGAGAGCACAGGAAGATGATGAGCCTGGTAATTAGAAAGGTGAATATGGAGTAGATATTTACCATCTCTTGTAACAAAAGGAGTGCAACGTGTCCCAGGAAATTATGAATCTTGATGAAAAGAAGCAAAAGGAAGTAGTTTTTTCACCCAACATACAGGTTAGGATCTAAGAGTACTTGATACAAGGTGCTGCAGAGCCTGCAGGTATTAAATACAGTTTAAGAAAGGATTAGCTCAACCAACAGAAGACTGGTGCAACAACAGCTATTAATCTTCATGGCCTATGTATAACCTTAGGCTCAGGGAGTGACTGAGAGAAGTGTGTTGCTGTTCTCTTCTGTACTCAGCCCTTCACACATGGATGCCTGCACCAGAAAATGAGCAAGCAGCTTTTTCTGTATAATACATTATGTGAATATATCTTTGATCATGGATCTTTTCTTCCTACTCTGTTGGGTATTGTGGCATCTCATTAAAGCATTGCAAATGCATTTTATGCCATCATCAAAAATATCCTGTCCTCTCTGGCCACGTACTCCAAATGACTTCATGTGCTCAACTGCTTCTTATTTCCAAGGAAGCAGTTAAATTTGGGGTTGTCTCATTTGGCTGCCTCTGCCATATGTTACTGATAAGATGTTGTTAGAAGCTTGTATTTGCAAATGTATGACCATATGAAAAACGTGCCATTTTGTGTGTGACTACTAGATTAACATCAAATTTAGCACTTGTGTGAATGAAACTTTGTTATTTTCAGTATTTTAGGCCAGAGAGGAAATACTGAATATGTTTGGGTTTTTTGTTTTTTTTTTTTTTTTTTTGAAACCTGATACCTGTTTCCCCAGGGAGCACCTTGTTCCTTTTATGTAAGGTAGAAGCATCTGGAAAACAGAAGTCCAAATCTGATCCTGGTGTGAGTACCATTTCCTTCACTGGACTGAGGTTGTCCAGTTTCCTCAGTGTGGGAATAGCAGTTACTGCATAGTGTCTGTATGCAGCTGAGGTTCATATGGTTTGTATGGTACGTGCTTTATAGCAGATCAGGTGATACAGTTCATAAAAGAGGTCATCAATATGATGACAAAAAAGCTGCAATCCCTAACTTTTTTGGAGATTGGTAGTAAGAATTTCTATTTGATATGGCTTCAAACATATTCTACATTCTGTGAGGCTGCAGTGTTGTGAGACTAGTGTAACTAAGCAACACAGGAAAGAAAGCGGCACTACTGCTTGCAGTATGGCCAGGATGTACAGAGTGTATCAGTGGAAGTTTCTTTACAATTAGACCAAAAAAATTTAATGAAAATTGCTCAGTATCAGGTGGAGGTTTATGTAGTGTGCTCTGTATGCAGGATTGCATGATGAAAGGAGAGAAATAGGACCAGAAGAAATCCTATTTTTACTTCCAAAGCAGAAGAATGCACTTTTTTTTTTTTTGTTAAAGATATATTTGTTTTATCTTTTTCTTTTTTTTTCCTTCATCTTAGGAGCACTGAGGATGAAGAAAGGTTTTATAGAAAATATAACTTTTTACTAGGAGAGGAGAAAAGAGTCAGGCCTGTTTTAGTTGATCTCATCTGCCAGAGATTTCCAAACCTGCTTTTCCTCAAAGAAAATACTGTCCTTTTTTGTGCTATTTTTTGTCACATTTCCCAGTGGAGAACTGAGTTGGAGGAATAGAAATAACCAAAAGCGCTTGGGATATCATAGGTTATTGCAGGCCTCATATGTATGTTTGGCCTCAAGAAACCTTCCTGTGTCTCACTGTGCTATAGCAACTCTTATGCTGAGGTGGACAGAAAGCCTGTACACTGTCGTGAAGCTCCTTTTGGTTATCGGCAGTGGTTGCAAGCCACCAAAAGAAGTGATTTTTCAGCTACTAGGAATTGTAAATAGATTAAACTAAATATTATTATAAATCTCCCTAAGGCCATGAAGGTGATCATGCAGTCAGGTAGGAAGCTTTTGGGATAAAATTTTGTAAAGAAATGTGTGGGAGAGAGAAATATGGACAGTGAGAACCAGCTTGGTCTTTTCAGCTGCTGGAAACCTGATATTATCATGGTTTAGAGGGTTTGTCTCAGGTGGGTACCCTTGCCCACACTGCTGGCTGCTTTGAGACTGGACACAAAAAGTTTTTCAAGACTGACCTGAAATGGGATCCATTCTCCTCCAAGGTGTGAGACTGCTGCACTGCTCCTCCTCTGTAATCCCAATGGAAATAGTGCAGGCAGGTCATGGAATACTGGCTAGGGAAATGCTTGACAGTAGAAACATTTCGAACCAGACCCCTATTTTTGCATTGCAAATAAGCTCAAGAGGATAGCTGAAGCTTTCAGTGCTGTAATTTTGGGGGGTTTCCTTTGGTTTGCGCTTCTATTTTAAGACATCAGCACTATGATCACCAACTTGTCATTTCAGCCTCCTGTACAGCTCTGCCCATCTCATTGCTCTCTTTGGCAGAGGGGAATGTTCATACAAGTTGCAGAGGGGATTTTTATCCATTCCCACAGTGCCCTTCCAGTTCTCCCCTGGTTGTGGTCAGGACACGGAGCCACAGTTGCAAGGAGGAGCAGACTGAGACATGTAGGTGGACTAGAAATAGGGAAACATCTGGAAATCAGGAAACTGCAGAAAATGCTCGGTAAAAATAAAAAATCCTGAAGGATGCAATTAAGCAACTGAGGAAAGATTAGAGAGAGGCAGGGAGGAGCCAGCAGCATGCAATGCTGTTGGGGAGTGACAGTAGGATGCAGGACCTGAAGGCAGATAAAGCAGCAGCCTCCTGCAGCACAGATTTGGTTCTCATGTAAAGGTTTCTCAGTGTGCAGTGTTTGTGCAGTGCTGGCTTTCTGCATGCTAACATGAAGGAGAATGCAAAAGGAAGCGTGAGCAAAAAGGAGGAGATGGTTTAATGGCTTTGGGGATTACTGGTGGTATTGAGAGCCTTTCATCTCCCTGTTCCTAACATAAATCTTAACACAGATTGATGATTTTAGCCATCCTGCTTGTGTTTGCTTGTATGCCACGACTAGGGAGACAGGGAAACAATCTGACCAGCAAGGCAAAAGGCAAAACAAAAGGATCTGACAGAAAGCATCCCCTTCTCCCATGTCAGTAAGAACAGATAGGGCGTAATTATTCCATTTCCCAAAGCTCGGCAGATAGCAAGGGAGAGGGCAATGAAAGAGCCACAGGTATCACTTAGTGCATGACCCCAGCAGGGCGCCTGTGGCTTACACAAAAGTTTATGCTTTGAGCACCTTGCTCCCAAATGTAAAGCTCTCTGATCTTTAGAGATATAGTTACCTTGATAGCCTGGGAGTTAAAGGGAGACTTTCAACTGTAAATTATTTGTACTTGAGTGGAAACTTCTCACACACATCACCCATTTAATACCTTGATTTTATGTAGTATACCCGAATTTATAAACTGGAAAATTTTGCACACATTTTGGATTAGAAGGTTTTTTTGTCTCCTAAGCCTTCTAAATACTGATGTGACTTTTCCTGGGGATGAGCTGACTCTTTCTGGTAGTCACTGTCAGTTTTCCTCTCACTCCAGACCGCAATGTCAGTCATTCCTTTTCTAGCAAAGTCATCTTGGTAGAACTTCCTAAAATCCAGGGCTTTAATGGGGGAGCGATGTGAAAGGTCATTGTTCTGCTTCTCCACCCAGAGGAGTAACCAAGTGTGGGTAGATATGTACACACACTAGAGCATGTTTTGCTGGTCAATTATTTTTCAACAGCTCTCAAGTGAGGGTGAGAGGTACAGACGATCTCACCTCTGGTCTTTCCAGTGGGAGAGTTTGGACAAGAAATATTGACAATATATATTTAAGGAAATGTTTGCTGCTGTCAAAGATTCACTCTAGGGTTGTCCTGTGGTTTTATCCAATTTTTCTTTGGGATTGACTGTCTGTGCTGCATATTTCAAACCAAAACAAAGCTTTCAAAGGCTTCCCCTGGATGGGGTAAGAAATTGTATAGGAAAACATAAAAAAAAAATTAAAAATTAGAAAAACTAAACAAACAAAAGAAAAACTAACTAGGTATAACAAATCTAATTTATAGTAGTATTGGCACTGATTTTGCTTTATATTAGGCACATAGAGCTTCAGTAAAAAATAGTTTTACTTATTCAGAACCAGTAACCAAGAAACTGCCCTTAATATCATTCTTTTCAGGGGGTAAGTGAATGCATTTTGGATATAGACTTCTAAACCACTGGTTTTTTTCTCCAATAATTGCTATTGGCATAGAGCTCTGTAAGCTAAACATGGTGTTTATCACTTCAGCCGGCCACACCAAGGCCAGTGAAGGAGAATGTTTTATATTTAACAGGGAAATGCTTCTACCAGATGGACTTAGAGTGTGAGAGTAATAATTATGGACACATGAAGTGGCTGGGGATGGCTGTGTGCCAAAGTGAAACTCAGATTCATACCTAGATTGGGGTAAATTTTTCAAAGGCACCACAATGACTCAGAGATTGTATCACCAAGTTATTGGGACCCCAACTTCCATTTTCAGAAATGATGCAGGGACTTCATTACTGTTCAGCAAGCCTTTGGTATTTTTTCCCCAAAAAAAAAAAAAACCAGCCTTTAATTCAAAATTGGTTCACAAAAGCAGTCTTTGCTTCTTCATAATTATATTGCATAATGACTTCCTTACTTTTTAATAACATCAGATTTCTTGTCTGTGTCCATTATCACTAACTTAGAAACTATTCTGTTGCTTTGGGAATTTCGTATTCCAAGTCACTTACAGAACTATAATTAAGAACTTTCACAGAAGACCAGGTGATATATGTATGTTAAGATTCTGCTGATTTAGTCTCATATCTTAGATTAATTTGAAATCTTATCATGCTGGTTTCATTATAAATGCTTCCATGGAAAGAACATGTTATTGGAAACTGAATAATTTATAATCTCTATGTTGCCAAATGTTTTCTGAGCAGTTTGTTGAAGAATAACAGGACTCCAGTTGAAAATCCTAGCTCTATTGAAGCCAATGACAGAATTCCCATGGGCTTTAACAATATTTTTCATTTTCTTATCTTAAAAATTACTTGTCAAAGCTCCTTAAGGTTGTATGTTGGGGGTTAGGATTTTTTCCTTTTGTTTTCTTTTGCTTAGGAAATTTTCTCCCCTTTGTTGGTAAGAAACAATCACAACTGGTATTTAAGAGAGAAAAAGGATGTAGCCACAGAGGAGGGGTGCAGCTGGCTGCTACTCCCTTACCTGAGGGGTTCTCTCTTGGGAAGGCCAGAGTTACCAAGAGATTTTGGGCTGGGGGAAGAGATTGGGCACAGCCTCTAGCTCTCACTGTCAAGGTGGAGAGAGGCTGCGGTCGCTGTGGGGAGAATTTGCCGCCACTGAGGGGTTTTGGCTCCTGGTTTTGCCTTTTATATTTTTCAGATTCTATTCTGCTTTAGTGTGTAAGACTAGGCTTCATATTAGGGAATAGGAAGCTCTCTTCACAGAGTAGGTAGACAAAACAATTCCTTCTCTGGCTGGGGACGCAAGGACAGCAAATCCAAATCTCAGGCCCAAGAACATAAACAATGGTAGACTGAAGAGAGAAAACAAAAAGGATGGGACTTCATGGGCTAAAGCTGTAATTGGACAGTTATTTCCAATATGCTAATGGACGAAAACTTATAAAAATGTGAGACCCCGTGACTGGTCATCCATTTTTGTCTCCATTTTAAGATGTGCTGCCCAAGGTGGATCTCCTGAGACCTCTTAACAATTACCTACTTTTCTCTAGCTCCGTCTAGTGTCTGTTCTAGGTCAGCCTTCACAAGGCATCACTGCTGCCTTCTCCTCCCAGGAGTTGAGCTCTGCTTGTAAAAGCAGCCGATGCACTGGGACGATCCACTGGGGCCTTATTAACGCCTGACCTCACTAAACGAATGACCCTCACCAAACATTCCAGTGCCTCAGGGGAGAACCGGGCACCCTGAACCCCTCCCCCATGTGAGGGAGCCTCTGCCTGCCACGTTCAGGAGCTGGGCTGCTGCTGCACCGCTTCTCTGCCATTGCTCTGGGTTTTTCGCTACGCTATAGCCCAAACCCGCCCCGTCCTCTGCTGGGACAGCCTGAGGTTCCAGCTGCAGAGTTTCTGATACATTTTGTTTACTATGCCAGGATCCACTTGTCCCAGCTTACTGCTTCCAAGGTTCCTGCTCCAGGTCATTTCACTATCAGGCGGGGCACCCAGCTGCCCTGGGAGTTTGTAAAGGAAATCCCTTTTCCATCTCTTTCACCGGCCCGCCCGTCATTGCCGCGTGAGGGAGACGCGGCCAAGATCGCACCACCCTGCCCGGCCGGGAGCCAGCAGCGCCCCTGCCGGCTGTGCCCGGAACTGCACCGCAGGGGAAAGTGCCTGCAGCCCAGAGAGGCTGGGACTGCATTTGTGCTGCTGCTCGGTGCTGCTGGCATTGTTTGTCTGCCTTGTTATCCACACACATACTACTAAAGATCTGTCATTCCTTTTCCTATATCTTTGCATGAAAGCCCCGTAATTTCAAAGTTATATTAATTCAGAGGGAAGGGTGTCATATTCTCCATTCCAAGGGAGGTTCCTGCCTTCCTTGGGAGACACCTGTCTTTCAAATCACGACAGTGTACAAATTCATATTTGTACAGTAGAAGCCTATGTGTCCTTTTCACCTCCAAAACAATTGTTTGAAGACTAAGAAACAAGGAAGTAAAAAATGCAGTGACTTTTCTCAGTCCTTTGGGCCAGAATAAAGTGTGCTCAAGAGAAATGTAATCTGCTGTTGTTTAGTGCTTTCTGAAAGTTCTGCTCTTCAGATCATGTCTGAATGAGAGGAAAAGAGGAAAAGAGTGGATGCAGATCCATCTTCTGAAGATGCAGAAGCATGAAAATTCTCACACTCCTGACTTCAATGCTTAAAATTAATTATAATTCCCAGTAGAGGCCTCTATTATTAACCAATTTTTCTGCTCTTATGCTACTTAGAATAAAGTTTTGGGCTCCAAATCTTGGTGAGACCAGAGCCTAATCCTCATAGCCAGTCACAGCACTTGGATCTTAGCAGAGTTTCTGATGTAAAGTTCTAACCCTGTAAATTTGGACCTAATCTGCTGTTAGTTTCCATTAGCATTGCTTATTATATTGCAAAGCTCCTTTGAGTTCATATGGTGGTTAATCATAATATGCATATATGCCAGCTTGAAAGATACTCACACAGAAGTTGTAAGGCTTGCTACAGAATTTGCACATGCCCACATCATAGAATGACTGGTTGGAAGGGACCTGAAAGACCATCTGATTCCAACCTACCCTGCCAAGGGCTGGGACACCTTCCACTAGACCAAATTTTCCAAAGCACTTCCAGGGATAGAGCATCCGCAGCTTCTCTGTCAACTTGTTCTACTGACTTAACATACTCACAATGAAGTATTTCTTCCCAATATCTCATTTAAACCAGCCCTCTGTTAGCTCAAAGCCATTCCCTCTTGTCCTGTCCTACAGGCTCTGGTAAGAAGTCCCTCAGCAACTCTGTTTAAGAGGATACAAATGGAGTCTGTATGAATCAGGAACATAATTGACAAACATGTGTGATCAGTGAGCTTTCCATTAGATGATTGAGGCTCTGGAACACTGAATTACCAAAATGTTAACTAAGGCTGATAATTTTTTTTAACTCAGCAAAACAGCTTGTAAGAAATTCCTTTGCTACCAAGATGGAATTTTTTGCAAAAGGAATCTTCTTTCCTTGTCTCTCATCTTAAGGTTAAAAATTATCTGTTCCTAGCTAGCCCAAGTTTGGTCTTCACAGATTCATTTTGTTCTTAAAACAATTTTCCTGTCTGGAAAATATTTAGTAACTTCCTTATGTGGTTTTCTAGTAGGGTAGCTAGTTCTCTTCTTAACATAGCCAGCTGTTCCAGGGAAACCAAGCAAACTGAAACTTGTCAAGTAAACCAAAAGCTTTGCAGGAAAGAGAATGGAAATTCTTATTATACCTGCCTTTATTTGCAGAATTTTGTAAATTATGCAGACTTTTATTCCCTGTCTTTATTCCCTGTATTACCTGTATCTGGTAGTAACCAGTATTGAAACCTTCCTCCCCATCCAGCTCCAGATTTTGCTGAAAAATGTTAAACAGGAGGAGGCAAACTAAGATATGGGCAATTTCAAACATGGAATATTTCATTTTAGATGTTTGCTGGTATTCCCAGTAACCTTTGTCTTTCAATCTTTTTTTTTTGACAGGTGATGCTAATGAAGAAGGGCCTCAGCTGAGTGAAGAGAGAGGTGAGTAAAGAATATTTTATGCTAAAATATATTACTTCTCTGAAGCATAAGCCAAACTGAAAAAATTCTAGAAATTAATTGCCTTAGTCAAGATAAGCAGTGCTAATCATTATTGCCAATGTTACCACAGTCATCTCTGGTTTTTTACACAAAATTAGGGTGAACCATCCCTGATAGTAAATAGTGCATGGTAGGACTGGCTGAGACTACTTTTTTAATGTCATCACTTTATGAGCCTCTGGGCGATATTTCATTCCTTTTTATCAATAGCTAGTTTGAACATGAAGGGGAAATAATTATAATTCTTCAGTCTCTTTGCCTGTAGAAAAGTGTGAATAGAGCAATTCTTGAGTCATTTGAGATTCTAAATAGTGGCAGTTATATGTTTGCAATGAAAACAGTAGCAAAACTCTTCCACAAACTCTTAAATATGCTGATCCTGGTCAGACAATGATTCAGAGGATTTTTTCCTGGTCCTCATAGTTTACTCTTTAAAGCAAGTGTCATTGTTTAGCATTTGTGGATGACATGAAATGGAAATGATGAATAGGTATAAGGGGAAGAAATGCCAGAGGAACAAGAAAAGGAGGGGACAGAGGATGAGATAACTCCCATGAGGACAAAAGCTTCCATTCAGGAGATTTCTGCTAATTTTTTCAAGGAAGCTTTTTCCAGTTAATCTTGACCACGTTTTTTGTAACAGACATTCCCCACAGCACCTTCTGATACTTCCCCTCCCTCATCTGGAGGTCCTCAGTGAAAATCTCCTGTTCCATATGGATTTCTGTGCAGTGCATCTCCTTTCATATGCAGAGTAGCTCCCTCTACTCCTCTGCCTCTCCCTCCAAACTTCCTTCAAGGTCTCTGTGACCCTTATTCCATCATGGTCCAGTGACTGTGCAGGAACATCCAGCTCTCTTTATGAAAACATAAGGAGTTTAGGTCAGACTTTAAACTTAAGGTCAGAAAGGAATGCCACATGGGGAGAGGCAGGGATATACCAGACAGAAAACAGAGGTAAAAGCTTTTGAAGCAGCATTTTGACTACTTAAATTGGCGAGATTGTCCTAAAGACAAATAGATCATGATCATTTATGCAACCACTTACTTACCTGAGAAATTAGAAATACTCGAAGAATGGTGCATATACAAAGGTGTGAAAACAGATATACACAGATATGTGTTATACTGATGGATTAGCACATTCTTTTATGGCTGTTCTGGCCTGTTGATTTTATTACATATAATTGTAATTACATTTTGGTGTCAAGATTACTGGATAGGAACATTTAATATTTTTAATAAAGTTAGTGTGATTGATAAAGTTGTAAGAACATACATAAAAATAAAAAAAAAGGCCCATCATTATATAACAAACATTTGCCAAAGATAATGCTACAGTTACATTAACAGTATTAATATAACATTTCTAATTTAATTTTTTATATTTATCATGGCATGTGTATTTTTAGAAGCCAAATTATTTTGCAATTTTTGTCTTGTTTTTATGGGGATTATACAAATCAAATTGGTGTGGTTTTTTTTTAAGCATTTTAAACTAGAATTAAAAGCAAGTGCAATTCTACTTTTTGTCTTGTATCCTTCACAGCTTCATTACTTTAGGTAAAGCTACATAGATATTCTGGGAAATTACCACTGCACTATGTAATTTGAAGAAGATATTTCCCTACCTGGCTCTTTCTTTCGTGCATATGAGATAGATCAGATCAGAGCTGCCCTTCATGGTCTAGGATGCTGTTAGCTTTAAGAGTACGTCCTTGGTTATTTCATTATCAGTTGGAGATATTTTGGGAATCAGTGCATTGGTTGTAAGCAATTAATACCTACAGGGCTAAAAATAAGTATCTTTTGTATATCCACCCCAGTAGTGGAGCAGATATACAAGTTATTCCCTTTTGACCTGTTTTTGTATGGAGTTTTTAATGATTGTAGCATATGTTTACTGGAACTATGAATACAAACATATTTTTTGCATTGAGGGGAGTTTTCATTTTTATACTCAAATTTTTTATCAGTTTGGTGGATATCTGCTTTTTACTCTTCAAAGGGGAAAATGGACAAGTAACTTCTATTCACCACTACAAGATATTAATTGTATAATCATTCTTCATTCCACTTGACTTCATGGGTCATGACTGCAGCAGATGGAGTCAGCAGTTGGCACCAATACAGACAACCCTTTTTCCTTGAGTTGTCCATATCCATTTGAGGTGTTTCCTCCAATTCTTTTGCTCAAAGTGAAAAAGAGAGGTTGGATTCCTAGAGACCACATGTTGCAGACTAGATATGTATAGGAACTTTGGCAGAGTTGAAATCTAAATTTTAGCTAAATTCCTGTGCCTCAGCTTCCTTTTAGCTGGGTGTTTCTGAGGGCCAATATCAGATCAAGATAAAATACAAATAAATATAAGGACACAAATGTAGGCTCATTGTGTCTGTACAAATCAGACTTCTAAGAATGTGGTAGGATGGTGAGGTGGAGGTTACAGAATGTCATAGTTTAAATCTGGTGGCAAAAATTAGAGAAAAAAAACCCAACCTGATTCTGCTTTTCTGTCTGCTGAAGGCAGTGGGAATATGTCCATTGTCTTCAGTGCACACTAGGCCTTAGGAATAGACAGAAAATTAACTGGGAGTAAGAAATAACAGATTACCAAATGGGTGTATTACTGAGTGATGGATAAGTTATGAAAATTATCTATCTTGTGTTTCTATCACCCTGAAGTGCAGATATCTCATTACATGCAGAAAGGCCTTTCTTTCTTTGATTAATCTTCAAAAAAAAAAAAAAAAGAGAATGTCCTAACTACATCTGTGTTCTGGGTTAAAAAACCAGATGTCTGCCAAGGAAGGCAGGAACCTCCCTTGGAATGGAAAATGTGACCCGCTCCACTCCAAATTATTATAACTTTGAAATTAAGGGGCTTTCACACAAAGACATGGGGAAAGGAATAACAGTTCTTTACTAATGTAGATACATGTACAACACAGCAAACCAACAACAATACCAGCAGCAGCACCGAGCAGCAGCACAAACGCAGTCCCAGCCTCTCTGGGCTGCAGGCACTTTGCCCTGCGGTGCAGTTCCGGGCACAGCCGGCAGGGGCGCTGCTGGCTCCCGGCCGGGCAGGGCGGTGCGCTGGTTCCCCCGCGCCTGCAGGGGGCGCTGCAGCAGGAGTCAGCCACGTCTCCCTTGCAGTGAGGGAGATGCCAGCAGCAGACAGAGAGACAATGGCCTTTCCCTTGCAAACTCATGGGAAGCAGCCAGTCTCAGTGCCGCTCGGGAAACTGAATGGACTGCAGCAGGAAACCTCGGAAGCAGGAAATTGGAATGGGTGGCAAACAAAATGTAGCAGAAACTCCAGGGCCCTGTCAAAATCATGGGGTGTCCAGGGTCGGGTTCCAGTGTAGCAAGCAGCCCTGAAGCAGCAGCAGAGAGCAGCGGGGCTGGATGGGGAATCGCTCCCATGGATGCTCACTGGCGATGGCTGGTCCCGGGGCCTGGCTGCACACAGCAGGCATTCCCCAGCAGGGGATGGGTGCTCCCGGGTCCCGGCACTTCACACACTCCCTCTGAGCTCGCTGAGAAGCAGAGAAGCAAACCAGTAAGCTCCAGTCACAGTGCCAAAGGAAAAGAAAAAAACATGGGCAAAAAACACAAGGCAACAAGTATCTCTGCCAGTGGGATCCTGCCACGTGGCGATGGAGACAAAATCACCCTAGCAGAAGGAAGCAACTGTCCTTCTCTCAAACTCTCACAGGAAATCCCAGGCTGGCTCTAACCAATAGCAATACTCCTAGAGCTGGGGGAGGAGAAGGAAAGGAGGCAGTGACCACACTGGACACAAAACAAAAACAGAAACAAAAATGGGTATGGGATAAAAATCCATGCCCAAGACAATCTGCCAGATAATATCCATTAGTATCTATATTCATTCTACAAAATCAACAAGCAGGAATAACAATTTTGGCAAGTTTATCATATAACAGCACTGCTTATACTGGACATACTAGAATAAGAAAAAACATTAAAAAAAATCCACTCTTTTTAAATATACACACTCAAATCCACTCTTCTAATGGCATTTGATTCACAGGCTTTTAACCTATCTGTCTGTTATTCTGAATGCTGAGTCTTGTAGCAGTTGCTGGCTTAACAGCCTCACTTAATTTGAAGTGCTTTGAGGTTATCAAGTGTCGTGCACTTGGTGTTAGAAGGGTTTGAGTCAAAAGGGCAGATATAGAAATAGCAGGTCTGGGCCTGTGCAGGTCTACATCTCAGCTTTACTTTGTGAATGATTTCCTGCATAACCCAAGACAAGTACCAGATGATGCAGTAGTTAGTCTTTCCTGAGTGTTTTTGTTTCCTTTTTTATTTTTTCTTTTTTTTTTCCTAATGGTAAGAGAATTGACTTGTGTCAGCACATAATAATGTTATTGTTTGTTGACATAAGTCAATTCTCTTACCATTGCCATTACAAAAAAAAAAAAAAAAAAAAAAAAAAAAAAGAAAGAAAGAAAAAAAGAAGCACTCAGGAAAAACTTTGGATTCTGAATCTGAATCTATATTCTCCCTCATCCTGTTCAGCTTCAGTCTCTGCCAGATACCAAAGCCTTTTGACCTCATCTCTTTGTTTGTTGCCACACTACTGTCATTTCCCATCAAGTAGTTATTCCTAATAAATGCTCTGCTGTTTATCCTGTTTCTATCCTGATTGTCCTGATGAATCACCTATTCATTTCCTAGAAGCCACAGCCAGTTAAAACAACAAGATGAAGGATCTCATTCACACTATCAGGGCTTAATAACTAATAACACCCTATTACAACCAAGATACATAAATACAGATTTTTTTTTTTTTTTTTTGAATGTTCCACTGTATGCACACCCTTACACTTGGAGATTGATTTTTGGAGGGAGACTTTATCTTTTTTTCTTGAGATGAAAATAGCAATCACTTGCAACAAGGCAAATTTGGGAGTTGTGAAGGATTTTGGAAATTGGTTACTTGGAGACAGACTGTGAAATTTACATGACTTACTGACCCTCTGAATTAACCTATAAAGAAGAAATATGTCTCCCAGTAGTAGAGCTCAGAAACCTTTTTGCACAAATGATCACAATTAGAAAAGATTTTAATATGATCAGTTCAGACACCTGTCCAGGTGTGCTCTTTTTAAAAAGAAATTTACAGACAAAATTTCTGTAATATTTGGCTAACTGTTTGGAAGGACATTCACATGGCTGGAGAGCAGAAAGGGTTAAAAGTTTTATTTTGACCATAGTAAACACAGACCCTTTTCTGACTCTGGAATAAGGGATATCTGCTAAAAATAGTGAAATTGTGATTGAAATCTTGTTCTCCTGGGACACTGCCTTTACACCCTTTTGTGAGCATTTTGAAAGTTTTTTATAGAATGCAAAAAGATGGTTTCCTCTGAGATGGCAACAGTTCTGACTTCTCTGAACATACACCTCCTCCCTCTCCCTCTATGGGCTGTCAATTAAGATGTTGGTTATATTATCTAATGTATTCAAATAGTCCTGAAAGACCTGGCTGGACATTTGCACTTTAACTTGATTGACATTTGGTGTGTGGGACTGGAGGAAACTTCATGGATTGGTTAGATGATAAAAATCCTCAGCAGAGGGGAAGTGTTGATTGAAGCATTCCAATTGATTCAGTCCCCTCATGTGAATTACTCTCAAACAAAAAAGAAAACATGGCAGATAGTTCAGAGTGGCATGTGAACCAAAGAAGCCATATGTTGATATGGTCCACTATAAATATTCAAGTTATTTTTTAAAAGAAAGTGAGAGCATTGGCATTAATAAGTCTTCACAAGTCTGGTTATTTTCAGGATCTCTTTTTTGTATTACAGTTCTTTTTGAACTCTATCAGCATTGCTCCCAAGCCCCTTAAAGGGTTGACAAAGCATGTCTTTATTTGGCAGGTTTTGCCTTTATTTTTCCCTATGGATTTTCTTGTGGTTACTCCTGCCTTCTTCACTTCAGAAAGAAATTAATCTTAGCACTTGAAAACGCTTGTTTTCCTCAAAATACAGTGTTTGAATTTCAAATTCAGATGAGCAAGCATGATGGCATGACACATGACCTGTCCTGCCTGTCCTGTATTAAATGCTCTCAGGAACAGTCTACCAAGCCAAACCTCAAGGCTTGTTCTGTTTTGCAGTAACTGGCTTTATTTACTGATTGCTAAGGGCTCTTCATGCTCTGAGCTCTATGTAGTTCTAGAAAGAAGTGTAAACTCCCTTCTAGTAGAAATTTGTAAGAGCAATATTCAGTTTGGCCTTTTTTTTTTTTAATGCTCTTTAATTAAAATTAAGAAAGTGAGATAGAATTTAACTACTCACTTACAGATCTCAATTTTGGAATTTTTGCTGACATTTTGAGCTGTCCTGCCACCTTCCCAATCCATGGCTCTTCTGCGTTTTTTAGGCATAAGTATGGTTGGCAGAGAATATTTCTGTGTTCCCTGTGCTCCATTCAAAGCCAATAATTGACTCCCTTTTTTGTCTTTTGAATGAGCACAATATTCTTAGTGTTATAAAATATCCTGAATTAAAGGGACCCACAAGGATCATTGAGTCCAACTACCCCTTGAATCTGCACGTTCCTTTTTCACATCCTAACTGCTTTCATACCTTCTGTTTCGAAATTTTCAGCATTTTGGTTTTAGATATATGTAACTGTGGAAGGGTAGAAGATAAAAGGGGAGAATCTGTGTCTCTTAACAGAGCCAAGTCCTTCATGAGAGCTGGGCATCTCATTGTCAAGCGCTGTTTAAAACTCTAGCAACATAAAGAGTAGATGGTTGTGTGGCATATATGTGACAGCAGGAGAGACCTGGGAGTTTTTGAAACACTTAAGCAATTTATAAAACATGTGTAGATAGTTTTTTTTCTAGTTGGTGATTAGCTAATCAGTTTGAAGTAATACCATGATTCTTATTTTCTAATGGCAACAGCAATAGGGGTGAATAATGTGAGGTCATATGTCTTCCTAAATTTCCTGCTTACGAGTGGTCAAGGTTTATTTCCAGCACACACAAAAGTAGGTTTTCTTTAGGCCTCTCCTGCAACCAAGCCCTCAGTTAGCCACAAGGAATCAGGAGGTTTGACAGAAAGTCAAATGACAGAGAGTCATTTTCACATCACGGTTGAATACATTCAGTAGGCACAATGAATTGAGTTTTAATTGTCTGTCAGTCACTGCTTTCGTGGTTAAGCAACAATGTTTAAAGAATGTTTTAATTAGGGAACCTGCTTGCATTAAATGTCTTAATTTATGAATACCTTTATGCCTAATTTCCAGCTTGGCATCCCTTTTTATTAACAGGCTTTCTCTGCTACCAGTTTGTGCCTTGAGGTGTGTCATAGCAAACAAACAGTAATGCCATCATTTACGTTGACAGGATATTTTGAAAATATTGTAGAAAAAGTTCATAATATTTGAAGTTTAACCAATTGATATTAAACACTCTGTGCTTCAGTCCATATAAGTAAGGGAGATCTCACATTTAATTGGCCTCAATTACTTCTTTTGCTCCCTTTCCTCCAGCTTGATATTGCTCACTGTCTGAAAGGCTGAAATGTTTTTTTTTCAACCATTTTTTTCTATGTTGTAAAGCTTTCATTTCCTTAACTTCACTATCTGTGAAGTTAAGGAAATTTGTAAAATTTGTGAAATTGTTAATTTGTGAAAACTTTGATTTAATTATTAATTTCAGTCTATATTCATTTGTTGTTGTGTTAAAACAGTGAATGGAGATTTGAGCTGAGAAAAAATATAATTTAGTTCAGATTATTTTTCCACAGTTCCATAAGGCAGTATAATAAATATTTTGTTACAACTACAAATTAAAACACTGTTTGGTTGAGGGTTATGATTATTGTTTCTGTAGTGCTTGTGAAGCAGTATGTTATTTAAGTATGAGCTTTCTTCACTGCTGTCCTGTGAAAGTCTGAGAAGGTCCAGTCCATGCTGAAAAACACATATAATAAATTTCATAAGAGATGATGCAATAATTTAAATAGCAGAAAGATAAGCATTGAGTACTGAATGGAGTGCTAGGATAAAACATACAATTGTGGTATCACACATGGTAATATCTGATACAATTAAACTATTTCCAAATAATGTATGTAACTTATAATTTTTTATGTTTAAAGAAGGCCAGCCGCCTTCATCTCCCACAAAGAGCAAAGAAGAGCAGCCTGAGGACCTGCAGGATGATGCTGAAGGTAGGTGGTCTAACAACTTCTCAGGGCTATTAATAAATTCAAACTTTGAGGAAATTTTGTTTTGAATTCTTGGGAAAAAATGGAAAACTTTCAGCTAAAAATGCTCTTTGCACACACTTGGAGAGTTATTTTTGGCTTAGATAAAGGGATTATAAATCTTCTGAAATATATTTCATCCTAAGGTAGATTCACAATTACAAACCCTATTTCTATGTGATGGGCGACTGATTATTGCTGATACATCTTAATAAATTCCTGCTGTTTTATCTCTAACCAGTTCTGACTTAATGTAATTAAAAAGCCCAAGTGTAATCTACATTGTGAGGGGCTTGGGTCATAGTCTGGTTGGTTAAGTTGGTCAGGTACCTGCTGTGGAACGCGGAGCGATATAATCCTCGCTTTCCTTTTCTACAAGAAATTTTTGCTATTTTCCTTTTTACAATGTTTATGTTTCTAGATCTTACACATTGTGGTACATCTCTCTGCAGTTAGAAGTCACAGGTGATTAACATTATGCCTGTAGTGTTGTTGCTCTGAGGATATTTTCCTCCACTTGAGTCTGCTCAGGGAAGCTTGTCCATGTGTATGAACATTAACGTGGTCCATGTTGATCTAAAACTGGATCAAAGTATATTTTCCTAATCTATATCTCACTGGAAGAGTTCTTTATAAAGAAGATGTTAACATCAAAGGCTTGTTTTCACTGCTTTTAGATTGTAGAAGAGCAAAACACCCCAATGCTGAGGAAATTCCTCTTCTGTGACATAGATAAAAGGAAGAACCTTCATCTTTAATCCATGACACTTCCTTGTCATGGATTCTTTTTGTCCTAATATTCCTCAAATGACCTATCTAATTTTGTATCTCAGTGGCTCCACAATCTTCAGCATTTTGACTTAGTGCTGTGCATTCAGCTCCTAAAGTATTCTGTCTAGGGTATAGTGTGAGTCACAAAGAGCAGAAAGAATGTCAACATCTATCATTTTAAGTAACTGCTAGTAACATGCTGTCACTAACATTGTGACTGGTTCTTACGGGCAAGTCATTAAAGCAATAGCTGTCATCACCTGTAAGGGACAGCTATTGGAGGGACCCAAGAAATTTCATCACACCTGAGGGTCTTTCATGCTGCATTGAACCCAGTTTAAATTAAAATACCAATTTTTATGTTTGAATTAGAGAATTCAGCGATGACAAAACACATGTCCATTTTTATGCAGGCTAACCCACTGTTGGGATCGTGGTGACACCTTCAATGTTCCTAAACAGGCAGAACAACAGTTGTTTTATGATATATTCTTACATGGAGTGTGGCTAAAACTTTTAATTGTATCAGTATCTTGAAAAAAACAAAAACAAAATGAAACAAAGAGAGAAAGTATTGTCAAACTGTAAGGTTTTCCTTCCATTCAAAAATTAACTGATGTTGTTTCACTCTTTCTGTGGCTCCCTAGATACAGTTTCCTATTTCTCTGTGCCTATCCATTTTTCCCAGTGACCTACTGTTCAATTTGTGAAGCACAAATAAATGTGTGGGAAGGGCAAAGTAAACAGTATGGCAATAGAATGATTGCATTACTCCTGTGCTGTAAAATGCCTGAATTCATTGAATTTGATGTCATACAGTAGATTTTGCTGATGTAGAATTGAAGTCTGTAAAACATAACCACTGCTGCTGGATTTAATATAGCTGGTGGCAGAGCCCCCATCTACCAGGCAGGAAGCAAACCTGTAATGTTTAGGATTGAAAGTTCAGATTTAGCCTTGAGAGTTGTTGTGGTGGAGAAGAGAATAGGTGATTAAAGTGTTTGCTGAGGGGCCTGTGGAGAAACCTGGATCAGATTTCTTTGGCGTTACCTGTGCCTCTGGAAGAGGAGACAAGAAGTTGGGATCCAGACACTGAATTCCTGTCAAGTTGCCAAGTGGCTGGAGTCTAATGTAACACACCTGTGAGCCATTTCCATTACAGTAAATGAGATTTGCACACATTTGTCTGAGAAGAGGATTTAGTTTCTCCTGGTCTAATTATTAGCTGTTGGTTTTGACAAATTAAAAGAACTTTTAATGGGGAGCCTTGAAGATTATGAAAGTTCTGAAGATGTGACATGAACCACAACTACATGTCTGAATAGTTTTATTTAGGGAGGGGTTTGTCTTCACTTCCAAGAAGCTATTTTTTTTAAAAAAAGGAAAAACTGAGTAGCTAATTCATATAAACAGTCTTGAATAAAACACAAGAAAGGCAAACACTGCCTGAGGTCCACTTGGTTGAATTTCCCTTAGGGTAAAAATGAAGTGCTTTGTGGTTTGGCGTGTTTATACTTTGGAATAATTCACTTTAAATACCCCAAGTTGAAAAGAATAGAATAGGAAAGGGAAAGGGAAAGGGAAAGGGAAAGGGAAAGGGAAAGGGAAAAGGAAAGGGAAAGGGAAAGGGAAAGGGAAAGGGAAAGGGAAAGGAAAGGAAAGGAAAGGAAAGGAAAGGAAAGGAAAGGAAAGGAAAGGAAAGGGAAAAGAGAAAAGGAAAGCCAGAATCACATGAAAAAGTAAACAAATATAAAAAACAAATCCCCACAAAACAAATGAAAATCCCCAGAAGACCAACCCCTATCTTTTATCAATAAAAGCAAGTCCAAATTTAACATAGGATATTATTTTCCCTTTGGCAACATGACCAGCTATAAAATAGTTAACAAATATACACTGAGACATGGGAAGAACCCAGTGTATTTTCCTCTGCTTGGTTGTGAGTGTCGTTTTAGGTTGAAGACATGAGTACAACTTGCAATGATAGCAGCCTTGTGTCTGCCCTTGTGGCAGTCTC
This sequence comes from Anomalospiza imberbis, assembly GCF_031753505.1. Taxonomy (NCBI): domain Eukaryota; kingdom Metazoa; phylum Chordata; class Aves; order Passeriformes; family Viduidae; genus Anomalospiza; species Anomalospiza imberbis. The sequence continues at coordinate 107,444,432 of NC_089683.1, forward strand.
TGAAACCTATTCCACTGAGTTCAGCAATATTTCTGCTGTAATATTTTTCTCCAGCTCACCAGGCTGATTCGTTGGCTAGAGGTAATGGAGCAATATCATTTCAGTGCATGTTAAAACCTCCACAGAATATTGGGGAAAGTAAGTTCCTTTATTATCACCCTCTTTGCAATCAAGGAAAGGTGAGTAAGTGGCTGTATGTAAGGAGTTTGTTTTGCAGTAAGCTAAAATAAACACTTGACATGCTAATGAAAGCAATCTTATACCAAACCACTAAAGTATTAATGGTGTCTGTTATTATGCTGTTAGATATATTGTTCTCTGGCTCCACACTGTTGGAGGAGAAAAGTAAGTGTGAACTGCACAGCAGATTCTTATGTCAGTAGTTGTATTCCATAGATTTTCACTGCAGAGGTATTGTCTGTGAAAATGGATAGACTAGGACACCTCTTTTACTCACAGGTTCCCTGCAGTATTTCAGGTTTGACATGTGCAAACATGCCAAATAATTTTCTTCCTTTCTCTTCTTTTTTTTTTTTTTCCTGACACTTTCCTGCATCCTGGGAGAGTAAAAGCAGCCAGGGATAATTTTTCCTTTCCCTCAGTCAGGTGCATTCATAGATTGAGTGATTGTAAAGTGTCAGGTGAACAAAATGTGTTTGGTACTAAACAAAACATATGCATGTCTTACTTCAGTAGCTTTATAACACAATCTTAAAGTGGTTACATAGACAAAATGGCAGTACTTGTCACAACATAGCAGCCATGAGTTGGCACAAATACCACAGTCACCCGTTCTCATCCTACTTATTGTCACCAAGCATAGGCAAACCATTTATACAAAAGCCTAACAAAACAAAAATCTTAAATGTTCCTGGTGTCTCTTACCTACCTCCCCATGTGTCCTCCCATATGTAGTGAACAGCACGGTGTGTGCAACAGGGAGAAGCAAAACTGTTTGCTCTTTCCTTCTTTACAGGATTTCTCATATATAAAGCAGAGCCTGCCAAAGAGCTTCCCCATCCATTCCCTCCATGGTCTATGTGAGACCAATATTGTATCAAAGACGAGTAACACATTTAATAAAAGCAGCACAAGTGCCTGCTTTTTCTCTTTGTCCAGCAGAAAAATAATCAATCCATGCAGCAAAAGCCATTTTCTTGCCCTCCTTCAAGGGATGTGAAGACAGAACCGGAGCTCTGGAAGTTGTCTTACTCCAGCTTCTCTCATAAGCTGCTTCCCAGATGAATGACCAGATTCCTCCTGATAGATTGATAGGCTGTTGGTCTCCCAGGATCACCTGTGAAGAAGTGGGTCTGTTGGAGTTACTTGTCCAGGATGAACTTTGTCTGCTTTCCATTCACTTGGTGGGAAGGAGAACAGGTTGATGAATAAGCCAAACCACAAAGTTCAAAATGAACACAAATCACCTTTAACAGAGTTGATAGTGTTAATTCCTTTGCCTGATGGGGTCACCACAATTTGGCCTCTTGGCTTTCAAAGGTAACATCACATTTCTGAGTGTTATGTTAGAAATCCAGGCTCACCAGCTGGCACCTGCCTGACTTGGTGGATGTTCTGTCCATGAGAGATGTCAGTCTGGTGATTGAAATACACAGCAGAAGTGAGGCAAAATAAAACTGCATCTTAATCTTGACAACTCAGTGGTCCCGCAGGTCATGGCCATTCAGTTTGATTCTCACCAAGAGGGAGACACCCTGGTTCCTCATCCTTCTCCCAAAAAAGCTTTTGTGAAATGGCAAAAAGTGCATAGTCTTGGGACCAGGAAATAAACCTCTGTTTATGGCTTATTCTTCTAATTGTGAGATTAACATAAGGCTTCCCCTTTCTGCTTCTCCTTTATTTGCCATGAATTTTGCCACTTTGCTGCTCACTCTCTGGCTTCATGGAGAGGGACCTAGTGTATGCACCCACCATAGTCCATGGCACTTGGCTTGTGCTACTTCCCTCCAACATGGGCTCAATCCTCTCTGAAGCTGGTGGGATGCACACAGATGGCTGTCGTGCCAATACACAGAGATGTTCTAAGCATCTCTTCTAAGGGTCTTCTAACACTGTGCAGGCCTGACTGTCTGTCTCTTTAAGGTATTAATTAATATTATCCAGATTTGACTTCTTAATATGTTTTAATATGTTCTGCAGTCTATTGCAAGGGGTTCTTTTATCCCTTGATAAATTGTAGTTACAGTCATACTTAGCACCCCATGGGGCAGTCATATTGTTCAGTAAATTTTTGCTCCATTCATAATCTACTAAAAATGAACATTGAGACACATAATTATACTTCAAAAAAACAGTCATTTATTCAGCCTCAAAAGTGTTGCTTTTTATTAAGATAGCTTACAATTGACTGTCTTCTTTTTGCCAGCAAACCTAATCCTTTAATAAAATGTTAAATGAAGATGAAGTACTACAGAAGAAATTCCCTGGGAAGGATGTGTATCAAACATATCTGTGAGACGTTTCCCCTTAATGCAGATGGGTTATATTTAAAAAGTGGCAATTAACCTCCATCCTCTGTGGTTGATAGCTTCTCTTTTCACTTCTGTTTTGAAATCCGCCATCTGTCCTGACTGATTACAGCTTTCAGAATATTAGGTGATCACCTTGCACTTAGCCAGGGGTAAAGGAGGATGTTATCTATATTTTCAGTTGTATTTTCTCTCTGAGCAGACATTTCTTAGAAGATTCTTTTCATCGGTGAAGTGGCTTCCACTGTTCCATTAAATTGCCATGCAATGGCTGTGCAAAACTCAAGAAACACACCTCATTTTGGCTTCTACAGGTGATGTGCAGTCCTGTTGTGTTGGCCATTTACCCATTTGTGTTTCTTTTAGCAACCGAATGTACGTCATGTGTAACAGCACCAGAAAGACACTTGCAATTCCTGTTTTTGCCCTGAATGCTTCAGAGTAGATTGTTTTCCTTCTGAGATGAGCTAAGGTGCAAAATACTAAGTTACTGCAGTGACTAATGCAGTGTTGTCAGAGGAGAATTCTACCCAGTGACACACCCCTAGGCACCTGCAGCGGGCTCATCCCTCCAAGGAATTCATTGCTCATTTTTCAGCAGGATGTGAATAACAGTAAACCATCATGATTCCTCAGGTCTAGTGCAGGAGATGGGGCTGGTCCCTTAATTCCAAAATGTTGATGCTAAGTAGTCCATGGTTTTGTTTGCATTTTGTGAGGGTTTTTATGAGTGTAGTCTTCTCTTTGGCTTCTCTGCCCGTTTCTTCTACTTGTGAAAAATCAAAATAGGTCTCAAGCTTTATTTTGACTGTGGCTTGGAAAAGAAGCCATGTGGCTGTCCTTTGCAGTATGTAGTTACTCAGACTTCAGGCACACTGTAAAAGTATGAACAAAGGGTAAATTTATATGGTAATGATAAAATTTGAGGGTTTATTTTCCACTTGACCTCATGGGGTCATTTTGTTTCTCTTGGATAGGACTAATTGTAGGGCCAGGAGTCAGGGCTTCTTTATACTGCTGTGAACTCTGCATCAACTCACAGGGGCAGCTTCTGTCCCCTTGTAGACACTACAAGCACAGTGGTAATACTGTGCAGCACCTGTATTGTACAATCTGAGTCAATGGAGAGTTAGTCCCAGTGAAAAGCCAAGTGAGCACAGTGTGTGGGGTTTTTTTGCATCAAAATGCCAATATTATCTTTGTCCTCTGCACAGACTGCCTGTGACATCTAGGGTGTGACATCCATCCATATTCTGGTTGTGTTGGTCAGCTCAGGCTTCCAGGAGATGTCTCCCTTTATTTGTTTTGAACCATCACAGGAATAGCGATGCTCAGCATCTTTGGCAATGAAATGTTCCATGTCCCTTGCCCAGCACCTCTATTGCACGATCAAAGTCAATGGAGAGTCAGACCCAGTGAAAAGCCAGGTGAGCACAATGTTTCCAGCAGTGAGTTTAGACAAACCAGCATGCTCCTGTATTTCCAGGACTTAATTTTATACTGTAGCTGTTGTCCCCTGGTTCTTCCCTTACCAGGGGGGTTATAATAAAGCTGAGTTAGTTGTCTTCTGACCCACAGAAGAGTGAAGCAAGGGGGGCATGCATGGTGACTTCACCAGGCTTTAGCCAAGACTCTTGTATTTCTCAGGACATTAAATACATTAAATACAACGGTTTTATTTTTAACCTCTGAGATAAGCCACTCAAGCTACAGTTTTCTCATTCTCTTCCCACACTCCTGGACAAAATGCTGCACGGAAATGAAACACTATTATTTATTGGACTGACAGCTTCACTGGACTGGGTGCATTCACAGTAGCATGTTCAGGGCTGCATCTGCAGCATGGTAATTTCTTGAAGCAGCACAGAGGGAAGAGTCTCATAACTCCATTAAACAATTACTGCAGATAACTCATTACTAACCCTTCTTAAAATTTACCCCAAAGGGGTTATATACAAGTAATGATTAAAACTGACCTAAATCATAATTTAATTAAAAGAAATTAAAATGAAAACTGAAAATGTTCAGCAACCTCAGGCCACCACTTTAATGATTCACTTTAATGTGTTTGTAGTTCTGCAATAATGGCCTTTGTGTCTATGTGCTTCTTGGTTTATGTCTGATATTATTTTACCACTGGAATAGTTTGAAAATGGTTGCAGGCTGTATGAACTCAAGTGCCTATATGGATGTATATGTACTTTCTTCTCACATTTTAGGGGTTTCAATGAAGCCAGCATATCTACTTGTGTGCAGAATGCAGATCAAGGCCTATATTTTTCAATTTCTCATTAATTAGTTTCTCTGCTATAGAATAATGACATATTCATGCCCTTAATGTGATTACCATGGCAGTATTTCTGTGCTGTAAAAAGTTCAAAACTGGCGTCCCTTGTCTGACAGATCTTGGTTGTACTTGTATTTCTTTTACAACAAAGAAGCACAGGTCAGACCAGTGGAGAGATGTCAAAGTCACTGGCCATGCAGAAAAACAGAGGATGCTCCTGAACTTGCATGGCAGAGCCATTCAGAGGTGTAACAGGATCCAACCTGGTGTCCCAGGATGTGGCACTTGCACAAATTAAGATGAAAGCCTCAGGTATTGGCCCTTTGTCACTTTTATGTCTACCCCAGGAAGGAGTAGGAGGTTTGGAGAAACCTTATTCTGAACACTGACACTCTATGGATGATATAAATAAAGCTTTCTCTGTAGTAAAAACAATTTTATTATTAATAGCCTGTGTGTTCATGAGTTGGACTTCATGATCCTTGTGGATCCTTTCCAGATCAGGATATTCTGTGATTCTGTGTTGGAGGGGTAGAAATGGACTGGTTTGTACTGATTATGCAGAATTTCTTCCTTGAAATAAAAACATACAGTATCTGCAATTCTGGTTTCTTCTGAAAATGTCTTTTTGCAGCAGTTTTTGGGGCACTGACTTTAGCCTCATCTCTATGTATGTCACCAGCTGCTTGTGAAGAAAGGTGCTGCTGAAGAGGAGTAGGTGTGCGAGCAGACATAGCACTTCCTCAGCTCTGAAAAGGGAAGAGCCAAGAGGCCAGCAGGCTATTAATATTTTTGACTTGCCATGTTTGTCATAAGAACAGTGGAAGATGTAAGAAGCTACATGTTTCCAGGCTCTTACAGAGAAAATGTGAAGAATACTAAAACCTGCTCCAAGGGTTTGTTCCCTGACCTTTCATCAGGATCTTGTCCCAGCCCTATCCTGTCTGACAGCTGGCTTATTATTTATCATATTATCTGCTTCATGTGGGGGCTGCCACTGCAGCTGGCACCTCACTAAGCATGCTAAATACCTCTCCATAACAGAAAGTGGGCAGGCACTCCTGGAGAATCCTCTTTTCTGGTGGAGTTAGAAGTGTCACTTACTCTGCTAGCTTCCTGAGCATGCTGACTGATCCTTCTTTAGCCTCTTTTCTACCAAATATAACATTTGGGGAGGGGGAAGGGCAGTGGATTTTCTTGATGACCTCAAAGAAAATGCCAAGAGAAGACAGAAAGAACCTATCAGGCAGTAGTCAACTTGGCAAGAGAAAGCAGAATATATGGACAGAATAAGGTAATTTAGTGTCTGATGTGCTTATTTTGTTTGTACAGTACTACTGTAATCCTCAAACTTCTGTTTTTTAGAACTGACTCTCATGCCAAGGGGAAAGAAACAGATGTTCCCGTTTGTCTTGTGATGGGGCTTAGAATCATTTAGATTTTCTGGCCTAAAATGACACGACATGTCATTTGCCACTTTTTGTATCTCCTTTAGAGTGAGTGACAGATTGCTGTTCAATTACCAGTGTAATAGAAAAGCAAATATTGTGAGGACAGCTTTCACCTAAAGGACATACAATCACTGATTGCTGCAGTAGTGGGAAAAGAAGGATGGCAGATACTGTAGAAGCCACCCAGAGGAAAAGACTTTTTTATTATAAATAATATCGTGGGGAAGACTCAAGGAAAATGTACTGGCTCTGGCTTTTCTGCCTGGAGGAAAGGAGAGCCAGGGGTGAATAAAAATGTAATGGAAAAATTGTCTCACTACTCCTGTAAAATATATTTTCAGCTCTTTGCCTTGAGGACGTGCTCTTTAAAGCCTTTCCATTTGCTCTGCACCCAGTTCCAGTGAAGAGCAGTAACTGTAGAAAGACTCTTCATCAGTCAAAGACACTCAGTGAGGGACTCATTAGAAGGGTTTTTTAAAAGTGGAAAAACCTGTTTGTCAAAGACTTTGGGATTAGTCACTTCTCCACTCTATAGTTTGCTTTCTTGTCAGGGAATTCATGCTCTGCTTCCTCCCTTTCTCACAAGATAAACAGATACTCCAGGCCAAGCAGAGCTTAACCATTCCTTCTGTAAGTCATTTATTTGAGCATCACTTGTCCAGTCTTAATTTTTAGCATTTTTTTTCTCTATTTCTGCCAAAGTCACTTGCCAGGCGCAACACTTACTGTCAGTACACTGATCAAGATGAATTTTCATGTCATGATCCAGTCAGTCTATTGGATTGGGTCAGAGTGCAAGAGGTGAAGTTTCTGCTTAAAGTCTTTTACATTTTTCTTTCTAAAGGAACAAAATGAAGTGAAAACATGTCGAGAATCTTGTAATTTAGGTTCTATGAGGCCAATTCTAAACAGTGAATGTCCTGTGAAATAATACATTTTGAATTGAGAAAATGTGGTTTACCTGATAATCTACCAAACCAGATGATCATTTAAACTTTCTCTTGTAGTTTAAGTTCTCTCTGAGTGACTTAAGCAAGAGATATAGTTCCTTGGCAATAAATATGAATGAACCCTTGAAATACCTGGTTTTAGTCAAATAAGTTGTGGTCATAGTCATAATAATGGATGTAGAAACAAGTATCATCTGGAAATGGAGTTTTAAATTGTGAATGCAGTAAGGTAATGGCTAGAATTAATTTTGTTTGTATATCAGTAGTTACATTTATGCCTGACCTGCTTTTTCTGGTTGTGAAGTTCTTTCGGCATAGAGTGAAAAATGTTAAACTTGACCATAATTGAATCCTTGAAGCTTTGGCACTGCTCATTTTACAGTGATGCAATAATCTCTTTTGGTCTGACCTATTGGTAAAGACATTTCCAGTGCCGCTGCACTGCTGTGTTATAGGATTGTCTTTATTTATGAATTGCTTGCTGCACAGCTTGATGGCGCCAAGCCTGTGTTTTAAGAGAAAAGGGGTGGGGCAGAGAAAAGTTTAGCTAACTTTCTGGGTTTTTTTCCATATGGTCCTCCTATTGTGTGTGGTGACTTTGAATACAATACCTTTTGATTTCAAGTCAGGGAAAGAAAAACCCTTCAGCTTTTGTCAGTCCATTTTGGTCATCTGCATAACACAGTTTTTTACAGGAGCTCACTAATGTGCTAAGAAATCACGATGGCAAGTTGTCCATTAAGGTTTGAATTCATACAAAGAGTTACCAGGAGGGCAGGAAGCCCAAGTCCCCACTGATGGCCATCAGCTGCACCCTGCCCACCTCTCTTAGGTGAAAGGTGTCAAGTTCCTGCTCCATCTCCTCTCCTCCTGAGAGCAGCTCTGTGCAGGGCCAGCCTTGGAAATAATTCTCCACTAGTCCCATCTGCTGGATGCCAGGAAGAATTGCCTGCTGGAAAGAGGGAAAGCATCATGCCTCAGCCTTTAAATATCAGCTGGGTGCAGTGTGCCACCAGATGTACATCTGCCTGTGGAAAATATGTGCTCTCTCTATCTTCCTTCCATCCACCTAATCACATTTGGACCACTGCTATTCCCACCACCAGGTTCCATGTGTTAAGTGAAAGCAAGGTGGCAAGGAACTTTAGCTGTGTTGTTTTAGAGAAGCTGTAATCAGAAAACCCAGCAGCCAGCAAAGATCACAGAAGAAAAATATGTGTATCATTATCAGGACATTTCCAGGCCTGGGAATGAATTTCCCTTCTCACAATGTATACGCTCAGCAGTCAACTTTTCAAATATCTCATTGAGGCTGCTGCTCAGCTGTTCTTGTGGTGCTGCAAAGCAGGGAGTGTGGCCATGGCATCTGATCCTGCATGAAGCTCTGCAGCCTATCATGTTATTATGAAGCTAAAAGAGCCTTTTCCATCCCTGAAAATAGAGAATTCCTGATATATTTCTAATTACCCATTCTCAGTGGTTATTTGCTGTTTGGTGCCTGCCTTCCAAAAGGGAGCTGGAGGGTAGACAATGGATAATGAATGTGAAGTAGTGACGAAAATTGGGAATGAATGTGAATGTAAAAAGGGGAAAAATTCATTCAGTCCTACTAATCTTACTTTGGTTTGATGTGCTCTCTTCATTACAGCTGTTTGTGATGCATTTTTATACTTTACGTTAAGTGGCATTGTGGCTTTTGCTTTAAAATTCAATTCAGTTGATTCTTACCTTCCATAGGTATTGAAGTAAATTCTACAGGTCAGAAACACAGCCCAAGAATCCTGTTGAAATACTACAGGGGGAAAATAACCCTAGGAAAAACCTCTTTATCAAATACATAGAAGTTCAAGCAACAATTTCATTTATTGTGGACCGTGTTTAGGGAAACATCCCTCTATTTGGTATTGTTATTCTTAGTAAGCCTATTGAGATAAAAATCTATAATCCTCATCTTGAGATAAAAAAAAAACATTACTGGTTTAAATGGAACTGGTCCTGTTGGCAGGTTTTTTCAGCTTACCTTTACATCTCTCCTTTTTTATCACAGTGCTTTGCTGTAAATTAGCAGTTTGTGCTAAATTGGTTACAATTAATATTGCAGTGCTCTAGGTACCAATAAAAAGATATAGCATAAATAATTTTTATGTGTTTTTCTCAATAGGTGATAATGGCACAGTGGATAAGGAAAACACCGATGAAAGTAAGACACAGAGCGAAGAAGCAGGTTTGTGCCCAGCTCCTTAAAGGCCTATCTTAGGTTTTATCCACTTTGGTGAACAATAACCTTAGTCAGTGCTTTTGAAGGGGAATGTTTGTACATTTTCACCAGATTAGCTCAGGTCTTGAGCAATTCTCCCATTAGAGACCAAATCTTCATTCATTATGAATGAATGTGTTGCCGTGCAGGAATGCAGACCCCTCTCCAGTTTACCAGCTCTACATTCTCCCTTTAAGGTGACTAATCTAGCTAATCCTCTCACAAGGAATAACTTTTTTTTTTTTTTCCTCTCAGCATAGAATAGGAATGAGGGAAAGAAATTTGGGGAAGGAGGAAGCAAGCAGCAGGTTCCTTGTGATGAAAACTCAATTCTTGAATATCTTAAAGGGTATTTTCAAGATTTTAAAAATTGTCTACACAAGTCACAATGGTTATGAAGATTTAAATCCATAGAGAAAAATATTGCATATGCTGTGAATGAATGTCAGATTTCACAAGTGGTGGGTTTTGCAGGTGACACGCTTATAAATTATAGTGAGTTCAGTATGTCGGAATATAGTATCGCTCCATGCTCACAAGAGATTTTTTTTCTGTTTGTTTCTTTTTTCTGTTCTGTTGTCTGATTGTTTATGGTTTGCACAACTCTCTTCCTTCCAAGAGACAGCTAGAATGACTTAGTTACCAAAAGACCTGAAGTGGCAATTGAAATGTCTGTCTATTCCCTTATTTCTTAAGTATTTCTTTAACTGTAGTATTACATGTAGCACACGGCTTTTCTCATTTGATTAGGATTTTTTTGCCTTGTAATGCAGAATGTTCCTTAAACATATTTAAACCAGAGAGAGTAAAAGGGTTTTCTTTGGAATTTCTTGAGCTGACGGCAGGCAGTCAGCAAACACAGCAGATAAATTTAGAAAGCCTGGATTCCTGACTTAACTGATTTGCTTCCTGTGTTGTGGTAATGAGAAGTCCATTGAATGAGGGTCTTCTTCTCATCCTGTGCATTGGCCACTGTGTAGGTAGAAGGGCAGCTTTTCTCTCTGCCTTCCCCACGTAACTGTTCTGCAACTGAGTGTTAACATCTGATGTTGCCTGTACATGCTTGAAGTCCTTCTGTGTTTCATGTCCTTTTTGTCACCTCTTCTGCCTCCTAATGCGGGGCAGGCAGTGCAAGGTGAAGCCAGAAGCAAACAGTATTACAGAATAAAATAGATTCCCATGGACCTCAGCAAACTTTATCCTCCCCAAGATAATGGTATGGTGGTGTTTTGTAAGTGCTGGAGGGCAACCACATATCCTTCCCTGGTTTTTCACTTTCATACTAGTTGTATTTTAAACAGGCCCAGGGGACCAGGAAGAAGAACGAGCTATTCTGTGTGAATTGAAATTCTCTTTTGAATCTCTGACTAGACTGTGGCGTATCTTTTTTCAAGCAATTTTGAGCTTTTAACTTTGCCAAGTACTGCTTGACTGCTAGCTCACCTAAGAGCTAATACTGCCTGGAGCTCCTGGCTCCAGTTGATGAGGTTCCTGTTAAACCTGATTATAGCATCTGCAGATGCCCACTGTACTTGTCAGTGATAGTCACTCTGATGGGGTGAGTATTTCAGTTTGATTGAATAAAATACTTTTTTTTTCCCAAGAGAATTAAGGAATATTTGCCTCTTGAAACTACTACTTTGCTGTAGGTGTTTTAAATGCATTGTGCTTTTCCCAAAACTGCTTGTTATGACTTGTTGCAATATGAGCTGTCAGAGCTGGTTTATCAAAGCCGTGATATACATTCTTTTGCTATCCTGTATTGGTACTCATGTTTCATTATTCTCATGAAGAGTGTCAAATAAAAGATCAAAACATTTGAGGTTCCAGATCCAGAAGATGTCATACTTTAGGGACGTGCCTAAAGATAATGTCATGCCCACTCATAGCCCAGTAGTCACCTCCTTGACCATGGGCAGATGGTGTTGCAGGAAAAAAATTATTTGGCTTATCAATTTTCCCTCCTGGTTTACATAGTGACAGGAACAGAGAGGGCCACAAGTAGCCCAAGTTGGTTACATCCATTTAGTGAGTCTCTGCTGTTTCCTGCTCTATGCACTGCAGAGACAAAGCATCACCAGGAACTTTGATGTTGCTGCTTTTTCACCCCTTCTTGGCAGTAGAAAATGGCCTGATTTTCCAAGGTGCACAGTTGTATGCTTAGAAGATTTCTAAACACTATGAGTGACCACTGTTAGGAGCAATTCCATTATCTAAACCAAAGGCATAAACTCTGAGTGTGACAAATCATATACTTTGATATTGTGAAAGATAATATAGGACAAAAATTTGATGCTCTATTCTTTCCTGGTCCAATACATAAAGATTTTTATATTCTCATTACAGTGAAAAATATCATGACATTATAAAGAAAAGTATATATTATAAAGAAAACTATTGTAGTGGAGAAAACAGTAACTGTCTGAAAAGACTGAAAATTTTAAACTGGGGTTTTTTTAAAGTCTGGCCTCCAGTCTGTCATCAATGAGCTTCACAGTCAACACATGGAAAAACAACATGGTGGGTGGTTCTGAGCTCTTCTTTCAATCTAGTTAAAAGTACTTGATGGCTATATAAGGAAAATATTTTCCCAGAATGATCAACAACAAGTCTTTTGAAAGAAATTAAAGTCTAGAAATTAAAACGAAAGTTTATGAAGACTTTTAGAACTACAAAAATTAGCAAGAAAATAAAATGTTTTCACTTTCACTGTTGATTTAAGTTCAGGTACCAGTTGTATCTATTAACTACAATAGTTTTACCTGCATGCTTTACTATTAAAAAACTCCAAGCTGCAGATTTTTAGGGACTTTCTAATTTCAGGCCTGATTCATGAAAGCTTCTATTTTCAGGAAAGCATTTGCATCTAGTCATTTGGATTCCAGTAGGATTCATGGACATGTTTCAATTCAAGAATGACTTAATTTTTTTTTTCTCAAAATATATGGATTAAATGAAAAAAAGAAATCTCGGAGCAAATAGAATACCAGCATACCCATGAAACCAATAGCTGTTCCTCTCTCTGTATTATGAGAAATTGAAATAAAGATTTTACCTGCCTGTATTGGAATGTTAGATTACATCTTGCTTAGGGAAGATGATCAGACAAGTAATAGCTAGTGAATGGAAGGAAGCCCGGTAAATGAAATTCAGGTCCAATACCTTGTCTCAATAAGGCATAACACTTCTTTTTCAGTAAAGTGGTTCATCACTTTTCTATTTAATGAATAGCTTCTCTTTCATTTCCTTTGTTCTTACAGGTGAAACAAAACCTTCAGCTGTAGCCAGCCTATCGTCAGAAGACATTGAGCTGAGTGAGAATAAAGGTACAGATTGGAAATTGTGTTTTGAAATATCCTGTCCCACGAGGACATTTCATGAAACTGTTTTTTCCTTTGTCTGGAAATAGCCAAAATCACAGTTAAACAATACAGAGATAGCTAAATGCTTGGATTTTCATTTACAAAAGTCTTTGTAATGAAGTATGTGGTACCAACTGTTGTGCTGGTAGGAGAGATGCCACAAATTTGTAAGTCCTCTTGTTACGGAGTTATTACGAAAATATCATACTTGACATATCCAAAATAAGCCCGAAGCTTGGGCTCACTGGGGTGATTCACAGGCATATAGTTAAGCATGCACATCTATCTCAGCAACATCAGCTCCCTGTTCAGTGCTCTCCTGATGCGGGAAAAGAAAAACACAATAGCTATAAACACATCAGGAGGAGACAGGAGGAGATGAAGTCATAACAGAGAGGCAGAAAGTAATGTTTATCCTGTGCAGACGGTGCTGGGCACTCAGATAATTTAGTTTGTAATAAATATTTAAAAGTGTCACAGGACCAAATGATAGGGTGTTTAGGAAACAAGAGAGATTATCTAATTTAAATGTTTCAAGCTGAGATTTTTCCTGTGGAGTTGTTGGTTTACCAACAGATAGGAACCAATGCATAGCTGTATTGTTTTTGATATTCCTGTAATAATCATGCTGTTATTATTAGTTGCTTGTGCTGGTGTAGATTTTTTAGCATTTTTGTGGGGTTACTTCAGGAAGAAGTCTGGGTGATATACAAAATGTTTGCTACTGGTAATCCAAAACAGGAGTTATGCTATCTATAATAAATACAATCCATCAGTATGGCCTTCAAGAAAGACTAATATAAAATTTTCATGCATTTTACTGAGATAACATTATTATTAACATCCATTAAGTTATTTATTTTAAGAGATTTAGTGTTTAATTCAGCATCGCTACTTGACTCTCTTCTCATTTTTCTAGATAAGTGTGACAGGGTGTGAGATCCTGCCCTTTTGTTCAAAGCCACATGCTGGATAGCCTACATACTTACCTGATTATGAGTTCAAAGCCTTGTGCAGGCTGATTTAAGTGCTCTTTTAACAGATTGATTGATGCTGCAAAGAAAAAAAAAAGAACCACAAACCTTTGCTGGAGCATTGGCTTTTGCTTTTGATACATCACAAATTGAAGTCATGGCAAGGGTAGTGGAAGGCAGAAATAATGATGGATTCAATCCCAGCATGGTTGGTGATTGCCTGTCATTAATTTCTCTTGTTTTGGTGACATTTGGCCTCTTTATGTATTCTGTATCTGGAAGACTTCCCATTTTGGCTTTTTCACAATGTGAGGGTCACAGCGAGGCTTTGGGTTTGGATTTTCCTTTTCTGTCTGCAGTCAGCTGACGATCCCAACAAATTGGTATTGTTCTGAATGTTTGTTCCTAATGAAGAAGATGACTGTCTTCTGATATGCTTCTCAATGTGTAAGCCCTCCAGGTTTTCATACCATTGCATTAGAAGTCTCTTCTTAGGAAAGAAATCGTCTTTGTGTGATAAGTCTCACTTTCCATATAATATATTAAGAGTGTATATAGTGTTTTCCCCTCTTCTCTGGAGAGGCTGATGGAAGAGATAGTGCCCTGAGAGATCCAAAGTGCATTATCTCTTTGATGTCCTACCTCTGCTCATAAGAAAGATGGGAAGCAGCTGGTAGGGAAAAAGGAGACAAACTCTCCTCCATAGATTTCGTTTGTAAAACTTTACAAGTTAAAAAAAAAAAAAAAAGAAAAGAAAATAAAAGAAAGAAACGCTAAGACCATGTTTTCATATTTGCTTGCTAGTTTTTTGGTTTTTTTTATGGAAACAAGAATTTTGAAGAGCAAGGCCACCATGGACCAGGCCATGGTTTTAATCCTTATTTCCATTGGTAGATTTTCAGCTTTGCAGATTTTTACTCTGAGGGTGCTGAGGCATTGGTAGAGGTTGCACAGAGAAGCTTTGGATGCCCCATCCTTGGAAGTGTTCAAGGCCAGGTTGGATAGGATTTGGAGCAACCTGGTCTAGTGGAAGGTGTCCCTGCTGTGGGGTTAGAATGAAATGATCTTCAAGATCCTTTCCAACCCAAACCACTCTGTGATTCTTCGATGTTTCTATAATTTCAGCTTTTGAGAGGATTTTTAAATAAATACTACTGTTATAAAAAAAAGTGCTACTTCTTGAGAAATGGCACTTTTACAAAATCCTGGCATTTCTGAAAACACCTGATGCTCCCAAAACAAATTCCAGCTTTCAAATTGTTTGTCCACTGAGTTAACAAGGCTAAAACCTCGAGGTTCTGGAACATACTCATTTCTCTAGTTTATCTTCAACTAAATGAACAGGACATAAAGCATTTAAAGAAATTATGTTTTCCCAGTTCTTCCACTTAATTACTGTAAAAGATTTATGGATTCCCAAAATGCATCGTTTAAACCACTCTTTCCTGCTATGAAAGTTGAGGTCTTTCAACTATCAGTTCACTTTGAGTGCACTAAAACAAGGGTTTTGAGTCCAATTAGAGTTGACTAGCAGTTTTTCTGCTTTTTTTTTTTTCCTCCTCATATTTCTGGGATTAAAATATAGCCAACATATTGACATGGTTATTGCTCTAAAATGTGATGATATTCAAAATAAAGCGCATCCATCTCTGCTACTGTGAAGATCTAGTATTTTTGTAGTAAGTGAGTCCTCATTATTATTTTTTTAAAGGAAAAAAGGGAGGATGGGAACATGAAAGGGATTTTCATGATAAGAGTGAGGGGCAGTGCAGGAATTACACTTGAGGGGCTTTGATTAAAATTAAAACCTCCTGTGAGACTGAAAATCTCACATTAATCTAAAAGTATATGTCTTCTGTTACCATAGGAGAGATAGTGTCCAGGAAAAAAAGTCCACACAAACACAATTTGCACATGGCCTTTAAGCAAACTGAATTTTTGAGTGTTCATTTGTCTCCAGAAAAAAAAAAAAAAGGAGGGGGATGGGGTGCAGGAAGGGGGAGAACAGTTATATTTCAAGAATAACAGGATTTTCAATGCAACACTGTAGAGGTATCCTCTTACTCCAATCTGTGCCATGTTTCTCTTTCCACTATCTGCAAAGAACTGTTGCAATTTTATCCTTAAAAACTCGCATGCTTAAGTATGATCTCTTGGGGGAGAGTTGACATCTCCAGGCAGCACCTTCACAAATGCTTCATTACTGTGCACATGGAATTAGATCCTTTATATACAGCATATTTCAAGTGAGAGATGCTTCTTTCTGTGAAGTGTAAAGGCAGAACAAAGTGATTAAACTCATTAATGTTTATGCAGCAGATAAAGGGTGTATCAGGAAGGCTGCACTCACTCTGGTATGTCTGCACAAGATTATGCTGGGGCTACAAATTCATTTTAAACTGACCATGTAGTATTTAGAGATTGGATTGAAGGATTGAACCTGGGCTTATGTTTTGTTAAAGAGAGTATGTGTACATGCATGCATGTGTGTGTGTGTGTGTGTGTCTGTGACAGAGAATGTTCTGCATCTTCATCTCAGTTGCCCCTTCTACCAATTACTATTTTAACCCAATTTAATGATTAGACTTTCTGGCAGGAAAATATAAAAAGGAACTGGATTTAGTACAGGTGGAGCATAAATCCCTACTGTGCAAAGTTTCTGTGCACAATACATTGATTATAATTCATTAGCACTTAAAAAGAACTGAATTTTCATTTGAAGGTCAACTAAATTAAATCAGATACTAATTAATTTTAAAAATAAAGAAATGATTGATTAAGTATTTCCAGGTGTTCACCAATGTCTGGGCTTCTATGGGAGTGCCATTGAAAGCAAGTCACTGTTTTTCTGCATTCTCTGAAGGGGAGTCAGATTCAGTTGGCTGGAGGGCTTTTGTTTTCAGAAACAGAATTAGATATATGACTTGGCTAGGGGTTAGCCCTAAAAATTCTTTTGGGCAACCCAGAAGCCGGTAAGTATCCTGACTGTAAAATGTAATGGGTATAAATTCCTCTTTGGCCAGCTGTAGCTCTCAGTATGGAAAAATCATGATGTCCTAAAGTCATAAATGATTGAGAAGGGATAAACTGAAAGAGCATTTCAAATGCAGGGGAGCTGTGCAAATTGACATAAATTAGTCATTGGTAAGCACATGAAAAAGATTGACTAAAAGACCAGTATGTTCAGAAAGAGGTATTTGAAATCAGTTCTTAAGTATATATTAAGATATCTAAATGACTGACCTGATTTTGAGCACTCAGCAGCTACCAATGAAATATTTTTACTTCAGCCTTGGGCTATGATTAGACCTAAGGTTTCAGCCTGGAAAATTTCAATTATAGGTAACTGAAAAAGAATCTTTTTTAATGGAAGAGTTTCAACACCCTCAGCCATACCTGTGGCTTTGCATGCCTACTCAAGTGATAACATTTTTCTGTCCCTTGGTTAGAAGGATTCCTGTGAAAGCAAACTGGCTAACTCAAGCTAATTTGTGGGGTTTGGGGTTTTTAACCAGGGATGTCAGCAGCAGCATCCAACCAGCCACTTAGTCTCTTAACACCTTCCCCAAGGTTCACTGCGAGCTGTTCGTAATGTGGGTTATTCACTTCTTCACTTTTAATCTGACCTGAGCTGTGCATCCAGATGGGGTCCAGCCCCTGAACTACTCAAGAGGTATTTCTGCTCTACCCTTCACCACTACTGGCATCTGCAACAGTGAACACTAATCCACTTACTTGGTTTATTTAAATCCTCCTTATTTTTGAATATTAGCTGACCTGGAGCCATTCAGCTGTGCTCCCATCAGTCCAGCATGAGATCCTGCTCTTTCATCTCCTCCCTCCAGTCCTTTCCCCTGGACAAGCTCTAACCTTACAGGTTTTTCTCAGCTTTTGCATTTCCCAGAGCCGTGTACAACAGGTCCTGCTCTATATCAGGAAAATGACGCCCACAGTTTTTATACCAGCTGCACCTGGAATTTCTCAGGTGGACAGAAGGTGAGATGCCCTTTGGTCAGCTGGAAGCACAAACAGGTGGGAGAAGTATTTGGTGGTCCCACCTGCAGAGATGAACTTTTTGGTCTATTACCTGAAACCTTGATAAAATATCTCTACGAGTTGTTGCACTAAAAAGGTCTGGTTTACCAAGCATTTTTAAACTTGGGCTCCAATAAATTTAATCTGTTATAAAGACAGATTAAAATGAAATCTTGGTGGATATAAAAATAACATTTAAAAGTCAAAGCTCAAGATTTTCTTCCTAACTTCTCATAAATCATCATTTTATAGTACTTCATTTTGACATATTTTCCTCGGTTTATGAGGCAAAAGAATCCCCTAATCATGTGGAAGCCTCCGTGCACACCATTACCTGTAATTTTAGATGTCTGCTTGATTTCTTTCACTCTGGAAATATTCCAGTCATTTATGACAGTATCATGCTTAAAAAAAATAAAATGTACTGAACCTGTTTCTTTCCCAATGACCAGCATTTTCCCTCTTTGATCTTCTTACAGCTCCCTAAAACATGGTGATTTATCTATGCTGTATACAGGAGCCAGGTGCTCTGCACATTAGAAACTACTCAGTAAAAAAGCCATACAGAGCGTAGCTGGGGAAGTGAATTTTAGAAGAGCATTAAAACCACTTAACATTCAGTTCTTACCATCTCACTTCTTCCTTAGCTTTTGTAGAATCGTGTTTGAGCAGCATTGCTTTATACAGTCAAAAGAAAAAATTAATGGTATGGAAAAGCATGGGGATTTATACAGGATTTAGACAAAACAGTGCCTGACTATTGGCAGGAAGGATAGGATTGATAGTTTACTACAAGCTGTGTGCTTTTCTTGGAGGTGAATTCAACATACAGTTGATAGAAGCAGTGAATATACTTGCAGAGTATTCTGATCAGTTTATTTAAAGCCGAAATATTTTGTATACAGATTGTTAAAGACCGGGGCTAATTCCCAGGTGGACTCAAGCATGCAGTCGCACAAGACACTTGTTTCAATAAAATGGAGGGTAGCAGAGACAAGCACACCTGACACGGACACCGCCACTCCAGCTAGCACGGAGGAGTTTTGAGGGAACCAAGGGATGCTCAGATTTCAACAATCACTTAAGCTTCTGATGTGCAGTAGATAAATGTGGCCTATCTTTGGCTTATTTATGCAATTAAATCTCCTGTTTGGCTCATTCATGTGTGATAATAGGAACTGTGTTCCAGTGTGGTATCAGAAACAGGTTTTTTTCAGTCCTGACTGGAGGAGCGTTAACTTTTACAGTGTCAATTTGTACTTAACCAAAGTAAATAGTGCCTAGTGTGTATGTTATCAAAAAGTTAAGCAATACTGTGCTGTGAAAGAATATCCTGGCTTGGATTCTCTGGTATGACTTTAAAGGTAATTAACTGTGTTGGGAGAAGGCTGACATTGCTTTATGCCATTTTACAAAATCAAGTGAGTAAGAGGTGAAGAAAGGCCTTAGGGACAGCCAGAGCTCTTGTAGACCCTGGAATCATATAGGACTATAATATTGGCCTTACACACAGTTGCACAAGGCTCCAAAGGGCTAAGTGGGCACAGAGGATCACCTGAGCCTGAGAAACATCAGTATCCTACTGAAAACTTGCACACAGAACGTAGTGTATCATCAGCATTTTTATTAATCACTGCCTTTGGTTTTACACTTTCACTTTTGCTTGGCACAGATTTGCTTCATAAATCTGGATTTATTCCTTTGTTTTATTTTATTCTTGTTAATCCTAAAAGTAAATCTGTCTTTGGACATTTTGGCTTGAATATTTAGTGCAATATTTGGATTTGAGAAGAAGGAACCTTTGATATGATCTTGACATTAAGGATTTTGGAGCTCAGAATCTGCATGGTAAAACCAATCAAGACAGGTTTCTGCTGCTGACATAAAACTGGGAGACTCTTACAGCTAGGCAGTAGCTTCTGTCCATTGTCTGTTGTTTTCAGAGACATGCTTTGCAAAAAACAACTTGCAAAAATTATCATTGTAGATTGCCTGGGGTAATTTGGAATTCAGTGCAGTTACATTGCTTTCTCAAACACTGGAGCAATTGGACAACTGTTTAGAATAAAAATGAAAGTTTAACACCAAATTATAATTCCTTGAGCATGAAGCCCATGGGACAGACTGCCAGCTGTGCTAATAGGTGGGAATAGTGATGACACCCCTCCCTCTGTGATGCTGCACAAGAAACGGCAGCATGATGGGGCACATACATCAGCCAAGCACGAGGCTTCTTAAAATCCATTAGTTGCCATTGACCACTGCACGTAATTGTGCCAGTGATGCTGCAAATTGGTTTTTGCATTAAGTTGCAGTCATTCCTCATCCTGGTAAAAAAAGGTGGCACCAGTGAACTGGGATTCAGGTCACCAATCTGGGAGTATGAAGGTGCAATAGGTGTGGGATAAGAGAGCTCTAAGGGAGTGATGGGGCAGAGCTGCTTGCATCTTCCCCTCCCAATGCAGGTGATACTATACTTACTGTGGGAGCCGGAGAACCAGCAAAGGGAAAACCTGCTGCCCTCCCCTGGAAGGCCAACCCCTGAACCACAATTTTTGTGGTTAGGGTGAGCCCCCAGAGGCCTTTGCAACCCTATGTTGATTTCTTCTACCCCGTTGGTTCTTCCTCTTTGCTCTGCCCCTGCACCCTCATCCATTGGTCCCAGTGCTTTGTCCCACCCCCTGCCTTTCCCATATAAACCCCTGTTTCCCCTGCCTCTTTGGAGGTTCTGTTCTTGGTGTCTTTTGTGGAGTGCCCTGCTCATAATAAAGGCTTATTCTCTGTGGAACGTCATACAAGGCTCTTGTCTCTTCCCTCCACGTCGCCTGGAAGAACAAAGGACCTGCCTGAGCCCCTGAGCCGTCCTTCTCAGGACACTTCTTCAGGAAGGTCACAGCACCCTTACCACCATCCCGTCCACCACAGCACTTACCATCACTTTTGACTGCTTGAAGGGCCGTGCTTGGGCCCTGGCATCATGATACTCAAGGCAGAGGACTTCTGATTCCAGCTTTGCTAGTACAATTCCTTTTACAAGCATGCAGCTGTATCATACAGAAAAATATATTATATTAATTTAGGGTATAGAGTTACAGGTAATACAGATCTTGGCTTGTCTGAAATCCTGAGAGCTTTGTCAAAAACTTCAGCAGAGCCAGAATTTCTCTCAATGTGTTTCCAGTTTGCTTGAAAAATTCCTTCTAGAATCTTTTGCTACCAAGAATTTTTTTGATACCAGATCATTCAACTGGATTTTTGATTAAACTTGGAATTTGATAAAATTCTAATTTAGTTTTGCTCCAATTCAGGCTGATAAGGATAATCGTTTGAACCACATTGTACAATATGGATGGAAGACTGGTGCAGTAGGGCAAAAAAAAAGTGTAACAAGTATAAAGTTTAGCAAATTGTACATCAGTGAGTTATTCTACTTTCAAACTTGGGTCTTTTAAACTTATTGTCATGCCATGAAAGAAGTAAGAAACTGTGCGGGTAATTAAATATTTGCCTTGGGAGATTATTTGCAGTTAATTAAAGCCACACAATTTCAGCACATACCTTTCCTACAGATTATTAAATTTGGATCAGATATTAACAACCTAGCTTTCTACTTATCCATCAGAGATTACTTTTGGACACTTTCAGGAACAGAGTTTTACATGGGCATACTTGGGTATACGGTAAGATTTGTTCAACAGTGTTGTTGAGAGGCACCTTCCAGAATTTAAGCTGTAAAAGCACTGTCAGAATGTAATTTATTATCACATGCTGTAGATCTTTTGGCACCATCACTTACTTTTTCCATTGAGCAGGATTTTAGAAAGCATCTCACATGGGAACACAAACACTGATTATCTGTTGCCGCTGTTACAACCTGGAGTGGACTCATCCCTGTGGTTTGCACAATGTCCAGTTAGATCAGCAGTGGTTTTTAATGAGGTTCAAAGAGAGCTCTTTATCCAGTGAAATCTGTGTGTGAAGAGGATGAGCAAAACTAAATCAAGTGTCTATGTTGCTGAGTTACCTGAATGCAGTGGAATGATGCATTATGTATTTCTCCATCCCCATACAAAAACTGGCTGTTGTCAGAAAATGCTGTTTGATGCAACAAAATAATGCCTTGTGTTTATGAAGACCCCAGATAGGACAGCAATTGGACTTTCTGACAAAATGTAACTTAAGTCTCACTGTGGCACTGCTTGCAAGCATTGCTTTGGGCAGTTCATTTTGATAGTCTGCCCCCCCACAAAAAAGCACTCTCAGCCATAATGACCTTGGGAGCTTTGCCATCAAGTGACAGGAGGCTAGGATTTGCACAGGAATTTATGGGATTTGATGTTTCTGGAAAGATTTAAAGTTTCTGTAAATTCAACCATGAAAAACTGTTATTCTAAATAAATAATAAATCACTTTATTTATCAAGTAGGAGTTTGTGCTATTTCTCATAGATTTGTGCCGCTCCACTCATTAGGAATAAAATTCTTGGTAGTGCTGCTGATTATTCTTATGCATCCTTCTTCACCAACTCCTGGTTTAAGGTTTGTACTGCCAGCAAAAAACTGCTCAGTAAGGGTAGGGATTCTGAAATCAATTTGAATAATTGGAATCCACAAATATACTTCTGTAGTTTATAAGACTGTAGTTAAACAGATAAAAAATCGGTCAGTGTATCAAAATGCCAAATACGAAGCTGGCACCTAAGACCTCCTCTAACTCAAGTTTACTTTTCCAGCATGAAAACTGCTTCAGGATTTATTTGTTTGTTTGCTTTTTTTCCTCAGATTCCCTGAAAGACTCCAAAGGCACGCAGAAGGGTGATTCAGTGCATCCTGTGGTGTGTGAACAAGATCAAGCCAAAGGTAAAGTTTTGTATCAAAGTTTTTTAGGGCAGACATGATGAACTAGTGTGAAACTTGAGTTCTTCCAGTGTCAGCACCCAGTGGGTTTAACCCTGACTTCTGCCACCTTAAGGAAATGCTGTTGGCTAGTAGAGGTTATGTGTCAGCCAGCTGTGGGGCAGTAACCCCTGATGATACTGGGAAAGCCACATGTCTCTAAATAGGTTTAGCCTTACTGGTTCTGGATGCATAGCACTATTGTCATGTCCTCCTATGTTTTTATTGTGGTTCTGAAAGCCTGTGGGGTGTTTCTCTTCTTTCTGCTGACCATCAAGTACAAGTGCTTTACAACATCTCCTATGAGAAACAGTGTCAAGGCTGAGCTGCAAAAGAAGAAAAGCTGTAAGTTCTGCAGGGTCAGTTTTGACCAGCTATCTAACTAATTTAATGTTTAGTACTGTTAAGTGATATTTTCATATATAAAATGTGTCCAACATGGTTCATTTACTAGAAAAAAAAACAGTACTTGGCTAAGAACTACCATGCTGTGTCTAAGGTTCACGTTCTGTTTTAATGAATTTAGCATTGCCTGCATGCAGCATCATCCTGACAGCATTTTCTGTTTGTTGTATTAACAGGACAACAGGATGTTTCTGCATATGAGGAGATAAAAACTGGGGCAGATTCCCAAGGCTCCTGCATGGAAATAGAAGGTACTTCTGTGTCTTGAAATCAAAGAGCAAGATTAACAAGCAAAAACAAGAACGTAGAATCATGGAATCATAGAATGTCTGGGATTGAAGGGACCTTAAAGATCATCTAGTTTGAACCCCCCTGCCATGGGCAGGTACACCTTCTGCTAGGCCAGGTTGCTCAAAGCTGCATCCAACCTGGCCTTCAGTACATCAAGGGGTGGGGCATGGACTGTGTGTGTCTCTGGGATTGCAGTGAGTCCCGGTGAAGACCCATGTTTGGAGTAGGCACATGGGATTTTGTGCTAACTTCCAGAAAGTTTGGTATCTTCAAGGCTTTGCTCTGAACTAGAGCCCCTTGGAATTCCTTGGACAGCTTTTTTATTTGTACTCATGGAGGAAAATATCCTTTTCCTCTGCCAGTGTTTTTAATGGCAAGGTCTCTAGTGGGTGTTAATCCTTTCAAGTCCATTCTGAAAAGCCTTACTCTTCATCTTTTTATCAAATTTATTCAGATCCACTGTTGAACCAAGAAGACACAACAGAAGTTGCAATTCCTTTGATACTTGGTGCAGAGGAAAAGGAAGAAGGAAAAGAAGAAGAAGGAGGTGAGCCTATTATAAAGCAGATGGAAACAGAGAATGCTGCAGGACTCATGTTATCCTTTTCTATTGTGAGGAAACATGGAAAGGGCACAGAAAAGTGCTCTTTTTCCCTCTAAGAAAAAGTCTTTCTTTTTTTGTCTTATCTTTGAGTGTAGTTTTGATATATTGGACTTGGATTTCAGTAGGAAGCTAAGTGCAAAAAAAGTGCACACTCAGGTTCAAAAGTGGCATTTAAATACTGTCCTCACTTTTGGTTTCTTGCATTTAAGCCCATAATCCTGATTAAACAACCAATTTATGTCCATGTAAGTATACTTTTGATCACATTTGCTAGAAGCATTTGGAGTATTTAAATAAATGGGTATGATAGTTATTTGTGAGATCATTAATAGAGATTTAACTAAAGAGTAACTAAAACTAGTAATTCTAATGAAGAAACCAATAATTGGAGTGAGAATGCAGTCTTCTGAAGCAGTAATTTTTTTATGGGAGTAAAGTATTTAACACCTTGGGAATGCTTTTGCAAGGAAATGTAGAAGTTTAAGTGTTGGATGCTCCTGGGAACCCTGCAATCATCTTACCATTTGTAAAGGTACATGGTTACATAAAAAATAATGTATTATGTAAATACTTCTCTAATTTTAAAGTAGCTGCTAGTTAATTATATGGTCATTTGTAGAGCCCAAGGATGAATTTTACAGTTCCAAATTAAAATGCAGACATGATTTTTATTGAAAATTCAGGTCAATACTAACTGTGTTGTCCTAATTATGAAGTCCTTTTCTCAGCCACATTGACATCAACTTAATTGCAAACCTGCGTTAGCAATGTTGACAGTTTTCTTCACTGCAAAGCCAGGTTAATAGAACCTCTTTGTTCGTACACAGCTAAACAATATTTCCATTTCTTTTCTTTTTTATATTTTAATTGCCTATCCAAGTTGAGACTAATCACATCTCCTTGTTATCATTTGTGTTAATGGTATTGGTTTTTTGCTGTATTAATGATGGTGAAGGTAGAATTGATATAATTCTTACATTCAAATTCAGGTAAATGGTACCACACTACCTCAGTTGCAAACCCAGGTTATACAGTACAGTCTCACTCTGATTGCAAATACCAATGCTGTTATGTTAATCTCCTCCAAATAGAAATTATTTACGTATTATTTTATGCATCATCACAACTAAATTGGAAAAAAATGTACCTTCATTATTTGCACATTTTCCCCTCTTTACTACTTTAGTGTCCCCGACAGCTAGGGACTGTCATTTAGTTCTCAGAAGAGAGATTATATTTCAACATCTGTGCTACTTACTATTAAAATATGCAATGTTAAGGAAAGGCAGGTAATGTCAGAAAAGGATTGTTCTTAGCACCTTTCCTTTTCCAGACCTTGATTTAAAAGTTTCAAATACTAAGTAAAAAGTTCTTGCTAAATATTTTGGAACTTGTTCCAACCTGGGGTCTCAGGTGTTGATACTGTGCAGGATTCATCTGATCCAAAGCTTGTTGAAGTCCACAGAAGTAGTGTCATCAATTTAAGCGATCCTTTGGTAAGTTCCATGATAAGAGGAGATGTGTTGAGTCTGTGTGCAGGATAAGAGCACAGATATTCTGTTCAGCTTCTTCCAAAGGTACTGTCTTTGGCGCAGGAAAAATAAATGGGGTGCTCTTGCAGAGCAGGAGCAGAGAAGGAAATAAAGCCTTTCCCTTGTCTTCTTTTCATTCTTATGGGTATAAGCACCCTCATAGCTCATCTTGCTACTTGCTTCTTGTTCTGGTGGGCACAAATTCTAGCACACAGATTTTGAAAGTTTGTCATAAAGTGAAGCGGATCTGGACAAAAAGAGGTAAGAAAAATAAAATCAGCTGAAGTCCAGACTGATAAAATAAGATATATTTCCCAATGAGAGGTTCCTCTTAATGGAAAGAGATTACCTGGCATTATAAAGAGATTTAATATGTGACATTATTTTATGTAACCTAAGTGCTACCTCCTAAAGTAATTCCTGAAAGTTTTCCAGCAGCACACACAGTACATTTGATATAGGATGAAATACTGTATTTTTGTGTAAGAACCTGGGGAAAAGGCTAATGTGGGACTGCTAGTCCTGTTAAACAGAAATCCATTGATCTTTAGTCTGTTTGACCCATTCTGGATCTATATGCAAAGCCAAATGTTGCAACTACTAAATTGCAAACTACCTGTTCTTTCTGTTCTACATGAGATTTTTTTGTGTGTGTTTTCAAATTCATCCCAGAGCAAAGGGTAGCATGTAGCTGCTTCTCTCTTCTCTCTGTCTCGCTGGGAGCATTATATTCTTGGTAGTCATCTGCAATCCCTTCAGTCCTCAGAACTGGAGCTGTGTAAGCCACTAAAGGACCAACAAAGAACAAAGTTCCTTTTCTAAACTAAAGCTGGATTTCTGCTCAGTTACTGATTGCAGCTGTGAAGCATGCTAGGAAGTTTTTCAATGATGTGGTTTTCCGTGGAAAAAATGTCTGTTTCTTGATGTTTTAGAGATGTGTCAGTTTACATGAACTTCTGACAAACCACAGGTTATCTTCTGAATTAATTGTGCAAATTTTACTGCCAGGTCATCTCTGTGTTTTGGGGTTTTTTAAAGCTTGCAGGGTCCTTTCTGTGTAGCTCATTTCACTTCACAGCTCCAGGGTCATGCTCTAGTGTGAATTCTCAAGGAGTCCCAGATCCTGGTGTTCTGGGATGCTGGGAGCCCAGAGGAATGGAGAACCAAAATCTTGGCAGTCGCACTCCTAAATCCCATTGCCAGCAGTAAGAACCAAGCCAGATTACCCTGAAGAATATAACAATGTGAGGCACTGTGTGTTTCATAAAAACCTGCTGTTGCTTTTTCCAAAATCAGTAATAAAATATCACACGTGCCAATTTATTCCCTTTTTTCCTATTGCAACTTGAAGTTATATATTATAAGGGGGCAGCTGAAGAAAAAAGGCAAGCTAAGATGCCTTTTTTTTTTTTTTTCCAACTACTATTATGCTCTCATTCTAGTTCACAAAAGAATAATGAAAATCTATGTTCCTTATAAGATTGGGGAATATTCTCAAATCCCTTTATTAAAAAACCAGAGCAAGTGGTGATCACTGACCTATTTGCTGACTAGGTAAGTGTACACAGTTTTAACAGACCTTTTGACAGTCCCTTTGTATGTACAGAAAGTAGTCCTGTTGTGTTGTAATGACCATGCACTCAGCACTTATTTGTAGGTTTAATCAGCACATTTATTCCACAACAGAATTTGCAGCACATGGAATAAATCCCATATTTGCGTGAATCTGCAGCCAATTTCTCCTCTGAGTCCACTCTCACCTCTGTCATCTTATTTCCCCTCTCTTTCTATCTCCCTTCATTGAGACATTCAATATGATGATTCCCTCACTAATCACTCTTAGAAGTCGTTTAACCCTTTGAAGAAGCAGGATTTCTGTCAGAACACTAGAAAATGAACAGTTATTGCTGTTATTTCTCCGTTTTCTCTCTTCTCTATTTGGACTGAAATATTTTGTCATCTTGTACCAATTTGGAATATTGTTTGAGCTTGGTGTGTGATGTTTCTCCACATGAGAAACATATTAGAGTGGCTGTGTAGAATCCTCCCCTGAACCATGAGGTTAGGGCTGGCTCAGGGGCAGGCTGCGGGAGGTTTCCCTCATTTTGCAGTATGTGTGATTTCCTTTGTCAATCTTCTGGTCAGTGCTTGTTTACTCTGAATTTGAAGTCTGCCTAATTTCAAAGTTGAAGTCTGCCAAGTTTTTTTCTAGCTAAGCCCAGTTTTGCTCAAAATTCTTTGTAACATGAATAGCTGTAACCTGTAACTCTCTCTGTAGGCAACACTTTGTCTGTTCTTCTCTTGTCCATTTTGCTTTAGCAGGAGTGATAATTTTATGGTGCAATCTTGGAGAGAGCTAAATATTCCAAAACCTGGGGAAAAGAGCTCTCATGTTTTACAGCTTCAGTCTCAGGCATTTACAGGATTTTATTTGCATTGGTACAGTCATAAATAATGTCAGAATAATGACTTTGTTATCAAACACTCAAAAATTTCAAAATGACATTATAGCTATAGAGAAATGAAAGAATTCTTGAGAAAGATCTTTTTTGGACAAATCTGACATTTTTATTACTGATTCATGGCAATTTTATTGCTTAACCAAACTCCTTTAATTCTTCAAGTGGAGAAAGATGAGACATTTTTGGAAAAAAAAAAAAAGGCTTCACTAGAATCTTTTAATAGGTAATTTCATTTTGCTTGGAAAGAAAATAATACTTTGAATTGCTGTGGCTTTTAGACTACTTCCAGTATAAAGGATCCAACTTCTTTTATTCAGTTGCTCAAAAAGGAGAGGAAAAAATATCCTGAACCAGATATAGTGCATTTGGTGCTTGATAAGAACCCATACTGAATAGATCAGATGCCAGTTTTTGGGCTGCTACAGCATATTCAGATTCGAAATATATCTTTAAAATCCTATTATAACAGATACTGATGTTTGGCAAAGAAAAAGAAAAGTGTACCATTGGACTTTTTTGCAGAAAGGCTGGAAAAAGCTGTGGAACCAGAAAGTTGCAAATGGGTATTTAAAGCTCTAGGCTATGCAGAGATATGGGCTGTTGGGAAGCAGTAGATGGGACTAGTGGGAGGTGCACAGAGAGATTAGGAATGGAAATCCTAAGAGGTACCTCACCTATGAAGCCTCGCTTTACATACCTTTATTGTCTTGACAACTTCACAGAATTCCAGTGAACTTTTCAGCTGCTGTATCAGCCAGTTGAGGAGATTTTGTGACCAGATTATGTTTGCCAGCCCACCGTGCTGAGTTTGTGGCAGTCCAAGGGCTGTTTGGTCTGTATCAAGCACTCTGCCCTCCTGAAGGCATTATAGCTGTGGCAGAAAAGGATATCCAAGTCATTTCTGTGCCTCGTGGAAGTAGGCAGGTGAGGCTCACCTGCATCCTCTTTGCTCTACTTACACATTGCAGACTGCAGAAGAGGAGTGGGGTTTGGCCCCACTGTCTGTGTGGGGGCTTTGGCAGTTCAGTTGTGAAGTGGGAGGTGTCCAGGCTCTTACATCAGCAAAGAGGCTTCACTGATTGATGGTGCAGGATGGGGCAGCCCATGGGGTGCAGACCTCCTGCAGGGCTTTGCTGAGGTTGCTTCTCTGATGATGCTGTGCAGCACGGTGCACTGGCAGTCAGGGTGGTTATTACACTGTCAGTAGTCTGCTCCAGATATTGATTTCAGTCTCTTGAGGGGAAAAGAGTCATATTTATTTTTCTCTCATACCAGGAATCTGTTTCTTTTCATTACTCTCCATATACCAGGTTCTAACCTGAATGTACATAAAAAATAGGTGGTGCAGGATTAATTTGAAGTTTTAATTGTTTTTCATCCCTTGCAAGGAAAAATATTTTTTTTCTGTGTGCTTTTCTAATAAGAAAGTAGAAAACCTAAGGAATTTTTCAGCTTAAACGTTTTGCTTGTTGTCACAGTCACTTTGTGTTACCAGACATGATGGTAAGGGTAAAACACAAAAAGCCAAAAGCAAAGAAAACAAGAATACAACAATAGGGAATACTGTAACAATGATAGCATTTAAGGTTTATTATCTCTATTTGATTGTTTTCTTCATTTTATTTACAGTAAGCAGAACAGAAATAGTATTATGAATTAGCAGTTTTTATCGCAATTAAAATATCATCTTTTTGTTCCTGCTGAAAGTACTGACAATGCAGCCTTTGTTTAGTTTAATTAACTTATGTTAGAGCACTGAATTGAATCACACTCAGCATTAAATCAAGTAAAATAAGCTTTAGTGTGCTTTTCCATATACAGAAAATAAAAAGAAAGAGAAGAAATTAAATCCTTGAAGATGCTGGAGGAGAAACTGGATATTTTTAATGAAATATATTGAAGTGCCATTTTCATTTTGATTTTCCATGTTGGGAATGCCAAAAAATATGAAATCATTAAATCCCAGTGAAAAAGCAGATGCTATGATGTCATTCTTAGTCCTCATATGTTTCTAGTAGTATTACATGATATTGCGTGTTTTGTACTTGTGAGCTACAAGACTTGAAGAGCTTTAAGATACTGATAAGGCCCTTTTCACATATGAAAATTGAGGAGATAATAGACTCCGTATTCCAAATGGTGGAGTCCAAGTCTACCAGGCTTTGGCTTTAGCTCACCTCTCCAGAGAGACAGCAGTGCCTTATGGAAACAAAACATGTATCTCTTTCAAACCATATCAAACTATCTCAAACAGCACCCAAGGACTGAGGGCAAGGAATATAGGAGAGAGTCTGACATCTTAGAAACAGTTTCCTGTAACTTACTGAAAAAGTAGGACTCACTGGCCAAGGACTGCACTGTTACAGATGGCATCATAGCCATCCATATTTCTGGAAATAAGCTTTAGCACCTCCAGAGATAAGGCACCACTTCAACATATACTGTACAGCTACAGAAGTATCTGTTTGAATAGTGAGCTTAGCTCCTGTGTGCCACAGTAAGAAATTCAGTCTTCCAGCAGACCAAAAGAGTGCAGGCAGTTTCACCAGGAAACAATTTGATCCCTCACAGATAAATGTCTTTGTGCCATCTTCTACAAAAGGAGTCTTCATTTTGTTAAGCACTGATAAATTTTAGATTCTTACCTCTTTTAATAAAGTTGTTTATGATGGAATACACTCATCCAACTGAGCTGGCTCTGGAACTGGAAATTCTGTCCTCCCACTTGCTTAGGTTTTGGATGGATGTACCGCCTTGCCCAGGTTATGGCACTATGTTATAGCTGTTTCAAAAATTCAAATGGCCACACACTTAGGGCAGCAGGGAGACAAGCAGCATTTCACCGAGGATGTTCATAAAATAGAGTGAGTAGAGCCCAGTCATAACTGTGTGGAAACCACAACCAGTAGGAGTGGAGAAGGTATGATTTGGGGAACTGCCTTTTTTTTTCAAGTATAGAACAGGAAGGAATTAAAAGAAAACACCATATGCCCTAGGATTGAAAAATACTGTGGCTTGTACTTTGAGGAGTGGAAGAACATTTTCACTTCACTGTTTATTTCTGTAGTTTTGCCTAGTGCTGTGGTGAGCAGTAAATCTTGTTCTCGTATGAGAAGGGTAACATTGACTCACTCCATACTGTCACGTGGATCGAGAGACACACTTTTTGATTCAGCTCTGTTCTGTTTTTTCTTCTGTGTATTCCCACTTCTGCTCAGCTAGTGAGGTACACCATGGCTTCATAGGTGTCCTTGCTTCTTGTGCTTGGAGAGGGAGGCCAGAGCTGTACGAGAAGGGACTGCTACATGGTGAGGGGAAATGTGTGTACAGCCTTGTAAAGTAGAGGTTGCTTTCCTAGGGCATGACTTCAACTGAGATTAAAACTTTCTCACTGCAGCTGACCCAGAGCAGGAAAAATCTCACTCAGTCTCACTCAGATCTTTGAAGTATAATGCTTTCCTCTGGATTTTCTCTTCCTTTTTTCTGTACTTTACTCATAACTTTTTGGCAGCAGGTTTTCTGTCCCCTCACCTTTTCCTAATGTGCTTGACAGGTGAGTGTTCTTTTGAGGTCTTGCCATCTGGAAGAGTTTTCCTCTGCTTGGTTGGCTTTTATCACATTTTGTCTCCAGATGAGCATGCAAGGTCATCACCAGCATGCCTTGCCCATAGTATCAACTGACCTTGTCTCTAGCTACTCTGAATGATCTACCAGGGAGACAGCTCTTCCCTCCTACATCTCTGGGACTGCATCTAATCAGGTAGTAGGGTCATCTCAACACGTTGGTGCAGAAGTGCAGCTCTTTGGGACTTTCTGTTATTTCACCAAAAGCTTGGCATCTCCATGCAACTCCTCTTTAGGGTGTCGCATGATCTCTGAGGAGCCTTTCCTGGAGCACTCCTGTGTGCTGTGCATGTGCTCATAGCTGCAATTAAACCAGTGCTCTGAATTATGAACTGTGAGTTGCAGCTGCAAAAACACTTAGTTTTGTTTCAGAGATCCAAGAGAAACATGAAGAGTATTGGAATGGTGGGTTTTTTTTACTTACCTGTACACATGCTTCAATGCTTATAATGAACTTACTTGATTAACACTGTGCTTTGCTGAAACAGTTGCCAATGATTTTCCTCCCATGTGCAGACTTGTGACGTCTATCCTGAGTTCTAAAATCCATTGCTTTCTACAGCTAGAAAATTTCAACCAAAAGATGACCTTCATTACTGTTTCACTGTTGCAGGGTCTTTACACTAAAATCTTGGGGTATATAAGCCCTTTTACTCATTATTCCCCTTTGTGGATGAGGATGTGCCTTTACTGTTTGTTCTGCAGTCACTGTGCCAGTAATCATACCTATTGAAGAGGCCTACACCTCCTTTATTCTATTTACATCATCCTAAAACCTCTCAATACTTACATTACTTTACAGCCCTTGAAAGCCAGCGTGTCTACACATTCAGCATTTTCTCTGTGGAGGAAATAAGCAGTCACTTACAGGCTATACCATTCCTACCTGCACAGAAAAATTGGTTAAAATCTTTTCTGGATTTTGAGCAGAAAAAGTCAGTAGTCTCTTCTCCATTACCCCCTGGTTACAGCTAACAATGGTGTATAGTCAGGGGGTCAGGATGGCAAATTCATTGCATCAGGGCCTAGAAAACATTGAGATTCCCAATTTGTGGCCAAATGCTATCACAGTTACACAGTTACAACTACACAGTTTCATCAGGTAAAGCACAACTGCTGGACATCTTTTCACGGTCTGACAGCCTGAAATGTAGCACAAAGGTGTCAAATGACACAAATGAGAACAAATGGAGATACCTCAGGTGCTTCAAAATAAGATGTCAATATGCTGAAAAATCAATACCTAACTCCAGCAACTCAAGTCAAGGAAATTAACTTGCCTGATTCCTCCAGCTATCCTAGCTAGAAGGAAGATTAGTAGGAAGACTGAGCAGGGAGGTTGTCAGCACAGCTGGGTCTGAGCATCACCCCCTTTCTGGATTGCTGGTACCTTAGTATGATGCCTCCATCAACCCAGCTGGTCTGGAGAGGTCAGAAAACTGAGGAGGACTTGCTGTTATGAGTGTACAGCAGCTTCATTGCTTTTTGTTTTGCTCTTTTCTGAGCATTGAAAGGTCTCTACAGGTGACACATTCTCATTGGTGCTGGCCCAGTAATGAGAGCTTCCCACATGGGCTTCCCACATGGCTGTCTTGCAGGAATCTCTAAGACACAAGGATCAGGGGTGCAACCCTTCCAGCATTAATTCAGATTTATTTTCAGCATGCTCTGATCAAGAGGATATGAGGCCAGGGTAAGCACTGGCATGGTCCCTCTCCCTCATCTGGGTTCAGATCCTCATTGCTCCAAGTTTTGCATGGCTGCTGCCATCACACCTCAGTTAAGCCTTTGGCCCTTCTTCTTGTGATCTCACCTCACAGATCCATGGTGTTTTGCTGTGGTCCTTACCCACACACCCAATTCTTCCTTTAGATATCAGGAACTTCTGCCTGGTGGTCACATTGATCTAACCAGCTAGATTGCCAAAAGAGACCAGAGCTGTGCTCTCATTTTTTTGGGACTTCCTCCTTGGAACAGCAGTTATTTTACAATTATCCTCATATGAGCATAGCTAACAGCTTCCACACTCATACTGGTCTGGTAAAACTGGCATCCTCTGTGGTTTTTATTTACCTCTCTGTCTTCCAAGGCAGTAACTGTCCAGTGTGTGGTAGGTACAGCTATTGTGGTCTTTTTAAACCGTTGTCAATGTTTTTAATGCCTGTATCATCATAAATCTGCTTGCACATAGAAACCTGAGTCTTGAATTGCAGATGACTGAGGTTACTGGGAGGTTACAGACATGTCTCAGTTACTCAGTTACAGGTACTGCAGGCTCCTGCAGCTGGAACACAGCTGTTTTTCAGGTAAATGTCCAAACATTTGGATGCTTTTGTAGCTTGGTTTTGAATCTTCTGGCAATGCAATATGGGCAAGTTTGCTTTAAAAAGAAAAGAAAGTTAAAGGAAAAAGTCTTTAAACAATATTCCTAGTATTGCCTGCTTCCAGCATGGCATAAAATAGATTTCCTGGATGCAGTTCTGCTTGCAGATCCAGCTGGCTCTTGAAGTGTGTGAGCATGAAAAGCAGATTATAAGAAATACATATATATCTTGTACCTATCTAAAGGAACCCAAGTTATCTTAGAAATTGATGCATATAGAGATCACAAAATCTGCTCAAGAAACTGTTCCCTCTGGCATTAAACACAGCCAATGTTTAACAGTACTAAGTTAAAGGTGTGATGTTTAAGACACAGGAAATCTTTCCAAGGAGAAAAGAACTTTCAAGGGGAGCCTGGGGGAGAGATATTCATGTCAAGATTTGGCTGTAAAATATGGTTAATGCCATTTGTTATTATCACAACTGCTGTGGGATATTTAACCACCAGAGGTAGCCATGACCTGAGGCTGATATCTGATCCTGGAAGCAGCAGTGCCATGCAATGTATTAGATTGCCAGAACCATTTCCTTCTTGTAATGAGGTCTGCCATTCAAGGATAGATATAGCTTGCTCTTGCCCAGCTTGTGAATCCAACTAGATCACCAGTGCACAGCTGAAAAAAAAGGGAGAAGGATCTGCATGTAGGAGGGAAGGAAATCAGCCACACATAGTCACATTCCAAAAGTGAGAATGAGCACAGAATGCCTTTGCTTTTTGGCAAAGGTTTGGTCACAGCTTCGGGTGTCAAAGCCAGTTTGCTCCGTGCTAACCTGCACCTGTAATCAGCTGGATACATATCCATCTCCTCCAAGAGGAGAAGGCAGGATGGCATTGGCACTTTCACACCTCACAACTGACAAAGTCATTTAGAGCAAAGATAGTTCAGATTTTGCTCCTGTGTGCGAAGTTTGCCCTTTGAATGTTGTGATTTTTCTCTAGCTAGTCTTAGAGATAAGAAAACACAGCTGAGTCTTATCCAGGCCTGAAGAGGCTGGAGCACATCAGCTGCTTGCCATATTGCTGGAACACCTGTAGCATTTGCTTTGAAATCTAAATGCAGGCTGTTCACCTGTATTGCCAAGTACAACAGAAGCTTCCTTCTGGCTGGCAGGGTGGTATTAATTTAAAGAGAACACCATCTGTGAAGCCTTGGAGAGCAGCAGTCAGAAGAAACAGGTAGAGAGGTCACCAGGAAAAGTCTTGCTCTCATCGGGGTGCCTTGCCGCCTGCATCTATTACCCATCATTTCTAATTAGCAGCTGTATCTTGGGGAAAGCTACTCCTGTTTGCTTTTTGAAGATGCTGTTCTTATTAAGAGATTTTTTTGCTGAGCCTTGTAAGTTCAGTTTGTAAGCTTTCACAGGCATTTGGGGGGGTAATGGTCTTGGTAGCCCAGTAATTAAGAAGTCCTGTACCTCCCTGCTGCAGACTGCCCCTTGTATTTCTCCTTTCTTCTCAACACTACTACCAGATAGTTGGAGATTTTTCACCCTTTCAAAAAGCTTTGTATTTCCCCATCTCATCAAGCACATTTGTTTCTGCATTGTCACATACACTCTTTTATTATTACTCTTTAAGCTGTAACTGTACAGCTGCAAATGAGATTTAAAAAAAACCACAAAGCACAACTTTTTTTCCCTTCTTCCCTCCCTCCCTATAAAACATGAGAGCTAGCTGTTTAACCATGTGACGCACAGATTTTGTGTGGAATTCCAAATACCTCAGAGATAACTGTCACATAATTTTGCCACATAATTTAATTCAGTGGCTGGTGTTTTGCATTTACAGGTAGATGAGAGCATCCATCCATCAGGTGTTTGCGTCACTAGAATTAAATGCCTACTAGTTTATCTGCTCAGGAGATAAATATTTATATATCATTAAAATGGTTAGCTGTACATACATGGAAATGTGCATGGATGATGGGGGAAAATGTGTGAGAGGGTTTCCTTGCAGCCACAGAGGATGTGACCTCAATTACTGCAGTTTTCTCCCTGACACTTCCCTTCATGTTGTACATAAAGTGGTTGCTGCTGAGTGCTCGCTGCCCAGAGGAGGAAAGTGCCTTATCTAAGGCTAGATTAAAATGCTCTTCACATGCTATTCTGATTCTTGGCATTTTTTAAGCCACTGAGGGGAACAAAATGCAAAGAGTGTGTCTAAATGAATGCACAGTGTAGGTTTGTGTCATGGGGGAGTGTTATCTCTGTAATGGTGCTCCCTCCATTTTCATAACTCAGGCTGTGGCTGAAGAGGAGCACAGCTCCCCAGTGTATTAACATCCCTGTTTACAGACCTCGCGGCAATCTTTGAAGTGCTAATTGGCTTCCTTTTAATCGAGTTGTTGCATTTTTCTTTTCTATTTGTTTTCCACTAAAAGGAATGTTATTATTTTTATGATGGCTGGTGCTTAGTGGAGCTCCTCTGTATAAAGATAACAAGTGAGTTATGTGACCTGACATTCTCCCTTGGACTGTGCTTAGAACAAAGCAAGCCAGTGGCATTTCAAAGCCTGCTTTTAAAGTAGCTAGTTATATACTCTGTTTATCATAATCACTAGGAAATGCCATTTCTCTGGTATTTTGCATCTTCTCTTAATTGCCTGGGAGGTGGGCAAAAACTTATTGCAGGGATATTGGAACTAGATGATCTTTAAGATCCCTTCCCAAACTAGTCTGATTCTATGACCCCAGGACCCAAAGGACACGTGCAGAAAGCTTGAAGCTGCTCCATGTTTTCTGTATCCCTGTGCTGTCCAAGAACTTCAAGTAGTTGGGTCTGCTGCAGGCTTTGGGAAAGAAGAGGTGAGCTCTAAACCTTTGAGAGCAGCTACTGCAGGTGCAAATTTCTGGGCATGCTTTGGAATTGACATCTTGATTTTCCTCTTCCTGCCCTGCTGCTGGGAGTTGCTGAGGAGGCATTGCCTGGAGCAGCAGGGGCTCCCCAGTTGCTCACTGAGCACCCCTGCTGCTGATAACTTGGAATAAATCAGAATTTGGAGGGTATGTCCAGAGGAAAGCTGGAGGAAGGGGCAGGGGGCTGGTCCAGCCTTGGCTGTGCTCAACCAATGTGGCTGAGGATGCTAGAGGGACTGTCACCCAGCATCCCCAAAGCCTTGGTGATGAGGTTTGTGATGATGCTGTGTTCCTGCGAAATACTTTGTCTTTGATCCAATACTCTATATAACCAGGAATTGTGTTTTGGCAAGAAGGCAGCTCTTTTCCCCACATTTCACAGATTTCTACTTTCTGGAGACTTTACAGTTTTGTTGCTATAAACCATCACACACTGAAACTGATTGGCCCACTAGCAGCCTTTGGCAAAATTTTTGAAATAAAGCCACCTTTTTGAGGCCTGGTATTCAAATCACTGCTGTGCTCCCCTTGGGAGGGATGGCCTTTTGTTATAAGCGTTGTTTTGTCAGTGGAAACCTGCTTTCACATGGCTACACCCCCAGTGATCCAAGGACTGGACTGTAATGATGAATGTCAAAAAGTACTGCTGCATAGGCTTACTCTGGGGAAGCCATTCTGTGCACAGAATGTGATCCATGGCATGTGATCCAGTTCTTAACATTTCCTTCAGCTATTTGCACAGTTCTTTCATATGTGGGCTGTGAAAAGAGCTGCAGTAATTCAGGGTTTGTAAATCGGAGGACAGGCAGAAATAAAATGAGTCTAAACTTTTAGGCTTGCTATAGTAAATATGCCATGAGATGAAGAGTAGATAAACTGAATTTTGAGAACTTTAATTTAGGTTCATTTTCATTATACTTTCTATTGTACATTAATGGTTACACTGTTAAGTTGTCACTTAGAGTATGAATTGCTCTCTGTTAAGGAAATGAAACTTAAGTGAAGAATTTTTCTGATAAGAAATATAAATAGGAATATAGAAAGATAAGCAGGATCTTTTTACCTATTAGTACTATTAGTATTAATTAGGACTTTTACTATCATTAATGATTATTGCTGTATAGTCCAGTCTCTAAACTTAAACTGGAAATGCCGTTCAAAGTGCCCTTCACAGTTTTCTTTATCCAAGGAATGCACAGTCTAAATTCTATGATTTTGCATGCTCATCAGCCTAATTGGCTGTCCTTTTATGGACTGCCAATGCAGTGGCACCACTGTCTTACACATGGATTCTCTGTGACCAACCGGCTTCCTCCAGCTCTGCTGCTTAAAAAATAGCTTCCTTGCCTCTGCCAGAAGTACTTATGTCATGAATGACCAGTAAACATATTCTTAAATGCTTCCTGCTGGGTAATCAAGAAGCAGTTCCTCCTTGTTCCTCCCTCCATGAAAATGTCTGACAACATTGAAAAATACTCACGTCCTTTTAAACTGAGGGGGGTTTCACTTTTTCTTTTAATTTTTTAACAGCAATCTGGTAGCTTCAGTTTA